>NC_040093.1:57064232-57380661 GCF_003369695.1 Bos indicus x Bos taurus
TGAATAGAATTAGTTCAGGAAAATAAGGTGGTTTCATTACCATATCCCTGGCCTTTCGTTTCTCTTTTTTTTTTCTTTTGTAAAACAAAAATTTTAATGTCAATTTTGCTAGATAGAATTGGTTAGGTGTTCTGGGGCTTATCAGTTAGTTATTAAAGAATGTGTGTAATTTTCAAACATGCTATCTCACCCATTTAAAAAAAAAAAAAACAGTTTTTCACTTACTGATTTGAGTAAGTATTTATTGAGTATACTAAGAATTGTTTGAAGCTGTGAAAGATTCAGGCAACTATAAAGCTCAGAATTGCCCTCCGGTACCTGCAATCATTCAGAAAACTAAGATCATGGCATCCAGTCCCATCACTTCATGGCAAATAAGATGGGGAAACAGTGGAAACAATGGCTGACTTTATTTTTCTGGGCTCCAAAATCACTGCAGATGGTGATTGCAGCCATGAAATTAAAAGACGCTTACTCCTTGGAAGGAAAGTTATGACCAACCTAGATAGCATATTAAAAAGCAGAGACATTACTTTGTCAACAAAGGTCCATCTAGTCAAGGCTATGGTTTTTCCTGTGGTCGTGTATGGATGTGAGAGTTGGACTATAAAGAAAGCTGAGAGCCGAAGAATTGATGCTTTTGAACTGTGGTGTTGGAGAAGACTCTTGAGAGTCCATTGGACTGCAAGGAGATCCAACCAATCCAGCCTAAGGGAGATCAGTCCTGGGTGTTCATCGGAAGGACTGATGTTGAAGCTGAAACTCCAATACTTTGGCCACCTGATGCGAAGAACTGACTCATTTGAAAAGATCCTGATGCTGAGGAAGATTGAAGGCGGGAGGAGAAGGGGACGACAGAGGATGAGATGGTTGGATGGCATCACCAACTCCATGAACATGGGTTTGGGTAGACTCTGGGAGTTGGTGATGGACAGGGAGGCTGTGGTTCTGCTAAGTCGCTTCAGTCGTGTCCAACTCTGTGCGACCCCATAGACGGCAGCCCACCAGGCTCCACCATCCCTGGGATTCTCCAGTCAAGAACACTGGAGTGGGTTGCCATTTCCTTCTCCAATGCATGAAGTGAAAAGTGAAAGGGGACTGCAGCCTACCAGGCTCCTCCGTCCGTGGGATTTTCCAGGCAAGAGTACTGGAGTGGGGTGCCATTGCCTTCTCCGGCTGTGGTTCATGGGGTCACAAAGAGTCGGACATGAGTGAGTGACTGAACTGAACTGAACCTGCAATCATGTTAGGTGACAATAAAAAGCAGTGTGTAATTAAATACTGAAACTGTAAAACAGCCCTATCAGCAATAAAAGAAGAAAAAAAAGAAAGTCATCATTTTTGGTTGATGTAAGAGGAAGACGAAATTTGAAGTGGGTTTTGAGAGATAGGCAGGATTTGAAAAGTTGAAAAAAGAGAAAACATTATTCCAGGCATCATTCCAGAAATAGAAGGCAGTATGAATATTTACATGTAAGGTGAATATGAAATGTTTGGAGGCATAGCAAGTAGATCAGTCTGGCTAGAGGAAATGAAGTTGAGGCATACAGTTCAGTTCAGTTCAGTCGCTCAGTCATGTCAGATACAAGACAGGGCCAAAAAGGGAGGAGATAAGGCTAGAGGGTAGGTGTAGAAAGCCTTGTAATCAGTTTGGATTTTATCTAACAGATGATAGGATAAACTAGTTAAAACAGGAAATTAAAAGAAATTAGGAAGATTATCTTTTTTTCTTTTTCTGGCTGCACTGAGTCTTCACTGCGTGCAGGCTTTCTCTAGTTGAGTCATGCAGGGGCTTTATGCCAGGGACAGATGAGATCTTAGTTCCAAGATGAGGGATCGAACACACATCCCTCACATTGGAAGGCAGAACTCCTAACCCCTGGACCACCAGGGAGTTCCCAGGAAGAGTAATCTAAAAGAACATTTGAGATTACTTAAGGGTTAGACTTTCTCCCTCTCTTGTTTTTTTTCTTCCTCCATTTCCCTACTCCACTTTCAGTTAAAAGTCAGTCTCTAAACACTTTCCATTGAATTATAATTAAAATAGATAAATAAACTATTAGTTTCAAGTGTATAACATAATGACTCAGTATTTTTGTTCATTATGAAATAATCAAAATAAAACCAGTTACCATCTATTACCATATAAAGTTGTTACAATATTATTTACAATATTCCCTATATGCACATTACATCTGCATGGCTTATGAACATAGGGATACAAATGATCATAGGGATACAAATATCTTTTCAAGTCTGTATTTTCTCCAGGTAAATACCTACTAGTGGAATTGCTGGATAATATACAGCAGTTCTATTTTTAGCTTTTTTTGAGGACCCTCAACAGCCTGGAAAATCCCATGGACGGAGGAGCCTGGTAGGCTGCAGTCCATGGGGTTGCTAAGAGTCGGACACGACTGAGAGACTTCACTTTCACTTTTCACTTTCATGCACTGGAGAAGGAAATGGCAACCCACTCCAGTGTTCTTGCCTGGAGAATCCCAGGGACAGGGGAGCCTGGTGGGCTGCCGTCTATGGGGTCGCACAGAGTCAGACACGACTGAAGTGACTTAGCAGCAGCAGCAGCAGCACCAACAGTTTTCCACAGTGGCTGAACCAAGTTACACTCCCACCAACAGTGCACGAGGGTTCTCTTTCCCCCACATCCTCACCACCACTTGTTTCTTGTCTTTTAGAAAACAGCCAGTCTGACAAGTATGAGGTATCCCATTGTGGTTTTGATTTGCATCCCCCCCATAGTGATGTTGAGCACATTTTCATGTGCTTTTTGACCATATATTTGTCTTCTCCGGAAAAATGTCTACTCAGGTCCTCTGATTTTTTAATGGAGTTGTTTAGGTTTTTGATACTGTAGTGTATATTTATTTTGGACATTGACTGCTTGTCAGATATATCATTTGCAACTATCTTCTCCCATTCCATGATTATCTTTTTGATCTGTTGGTGATTTCCTTCACTGTTCAAGTTTTTTACTTTGATACAGTCCCATTTGTTTATTTGCTTCTGTTTCCCTTGCCTGAGAGGACTGCTAAGACTGGTGTCAAAAACTTACTGCCTAGTTTTCTTCTAGGAGCTTAACAGTTTCAGGCCTTACTTTTAAGACTTTATTCCATTTTGAGTTTATTTTATATATGGTGTAAGAAGTGATCCAGTTTCATTCTTTCTCAGATAGCTGCCCTATTTTCCCAACACCATTTATTGAAGAGACTATCTTTCCCTGATTATATACTTTAGCCTCCTTTGTCATAGATCAATTGACCATAAGAGCATGGGTTTATTTCTGTACTATTCTACCCTATCATTCTATGTGTACACTTTTGTGCCAGTACCATAATTTTGATTACTAGAACTTTGTAGCATGCTATAGTTTCAAGTCTAAGAGTGTGATACTTTCAGCTTTTTCTTTTTCAAAATTGCTTTGGCTATTTGGGGCCATCTGTGGTTCAATACAAATGTTAGCATTGTGTTCTAGTTCTGTGAAAAAAGCTATGCAAATTTTGAAAGGAACTGCATTGAATCTGTAGATTGCTTTGCGTAGTATAGACATTTTAAGGATATTGATTCTTCCAGTCCATGAGCATCATATCTCATTTCATTTGTTTGTGTTGTTTTCAAATTCTTTTGTCTTTGTCTTATAGTTTTCAAAAGTACAGATCTTTCAATTCTTTGGTTTAATTTATTCCTAGGTAATTTTCTTCTTGATGCAGTTGTAAATGGGACTATTTCCTGCATTTCTTTCTCATAGTTTATTAGCATATAAAAATGCAACAAGTTTCTGCATATTAATTTTGTATCCTACAACTCTACTGAATTCATCTATTACTTCTAATAGTTTTTGGTGGTCAGTCAAAGTGGCTTCCCTGATATCTCAGAAAGTAAAGAATCTGCATGCAATACAGGAGACCAGGGTTCAATCCCTGGATGGGGAAGATTCCCTGGAGAAGGGAATGGCTACCCATTCCTCTATTCTTGCCTGGAGAATTCTACAGACAGAGGAGCCTGGTGGGCTACAGTCCATGGGTCGCAAAGAGTCAGACACAACTGAGCAACTGTCACTTTTTCTACTTTCAGAGTGCTCTTAAGATGAACACAATTCTATTGTGCAATTCTGAAATGATGCCATTGTCCTGGTAAAACAGTTTAATAGCTTCACAGGAACTTTCAAAATCCTACTGACTTAACACATGGCCTTTGAGATCTGGCCCTAGCATGCCTCTCCACACTTGTCACTTACACAACTGCCATCACTGAAAAAAATTTCCATCTGAATTAAGTATCTCCTTCATTCCTCCTGCCCCTTTCCCTTTTTTTCTCTGGCATACGCTTAATTTATCTTGAGGTCTCAGCTTGGTGTTACTTTCCCAAGGAAGACTCTCCAAACTCCTGAAATCCAGATTAGGTTTCCTGCAATAAGTCTTATCTCAATGACAGCATTTAAGACCTATATCCTTGTCTACGACATACCATTAGGAAGAGGTAGTTTCCCTACCACCTATCAAAGGGCCAAGAACATAAGATATATTTAAAAATATTTGTTGAAGAATGAAAAAGGCAGAAAAAATAGGAGTCTATGATTGTTACTCACATAAAGGTAGTAAGATTTGGCAGCAAGAGGGAAAACATTTTGTGAGAAATAATAGATCTGATGTTGTGTGTCAGTTTCCTAACTGATGCTCTTTGTCCTCCATGGCTGTATCAAGGGAACTCTCTTCCTTCCTGCCTCAGATAGATACTTAACCTTGGCTTTGCTGTTTGGGCTATTACAATGATTATCTTTTCTTTAGGTTATACACCCAATTTCTCTTTAAAAAATTTCCCTCCCCCATTGTGTATAGTCCTAAAGGGACTATAAATCAGATCTTGCCCTCTCTTAGCTAAGACTCAATGAGATTCTCTCCTTGACTATGAAAAATTGAAAATCCCAACAGCAATCATCTGATTCTCTTTATTCCTACAGTGACACTAATTCCCACTTCCTAGATACCTGCGTTGCCCTGGTTTCTTTCAACTTGCCCTTTTCTCCAGCCTTGTTATAAACTACTAGAAATGTCCTTCTAATAAATCCCCATTTTATTTAATAAGCCATGATCAATTTCTGGTACTTGCAAAAAACAAAAAGAACAAAAGCTAACTGAAAGAAATAAAAAAGAAAGAAGGGGAGTGAAAGGGAGAGAAAGAGAGAGCATAAAAGAGAAAAGAAATACAATAGTAAAATAAATTATATATATAATTTTAAATTTCCTAGCAGATTCATTAAAAAAAAGAAACTGATGAAATTAATTTTAATGCTAGGTTTTATTTAGACAAATACATCCAAACTCTTATTTCAACATTTAATCAATATGAAAAATATAAATATTTTACTCTTGTTCCTTCCAAGTCTTTGAAATGTAGTATTTTACACTTACAGCACATCTCAACATAGACAGGCTAAAGTGAAATACAGTCCTGCCAAAATAATAAAATGTGTAAAACAGGAAAATATTTTACACTGCTACAGTTTTTAAATTTAAACAAATATTCCATTTTGCAGTCACATTAGCCACATTTTAAGTGCTCAGTAGCAACATATTAATCATAGGTTTACTGTACTGGGCTGCATAGCCTTAGAAATGATCGGCTCCAAGAGTGAAGAGACTCAGGGAACCTTTTCTTAATGGGTCTAGTTACTGGAAGTAATTGGAGGTTTTCACTCATCCAACCAATTCCATTATGAAAGAATTCAGAATTGTGTGAAAACCTATGAAAATATCTCTTCCCCCCAAATGATGTTTCTTTGGCTGTGTAACTAAAACAGGTTAACACATTATTGAGTGTGAAACCTATCCTCTGTATTCTATAATTCAACAGCAGAGAGACATCAAGGAGTTATCTTCCCTGTCTGCAAGTTTAATTCAAAGTTAAAATTACATTATTACTCTTAAACCACTTTTCATTCATTACATTTTGATAGGTAGAGGCTTTGGGGATTTGTTTTAATTATAAGTATTTTCTATGTCAAATAAAAATGAATAATTTTGAAGGTTGAGAAATTTGACCTTTATCCCTCAGACAACAATATTCACTGTAAACTGTGGAGTAGGAGAGTGACCATGATGAAGCCAATGTTTTGGGAAAAGGAATCAGAATCCAGTGTCCAAGTATATCGGTAACAACAGAGGTCCAGAGGGGAAGTGTAGAGCTTCTAGCTTCCTTAGCTGGTGTGCATATGCTCTTATTTCTTCAGGAATTGTTTCCCTCTTAAGTCTGACAAGACATGTGCCTATCTTTCAAGATAGTGTTCATAGTCAGCTATTTCCTGGATGCCTGGATGCAGATGGCAGAATGGATCACTTCTTCACCTTGGCTCTCACAGAACCTCTTTCAAAATCCTGAACAGAAGTCAAATTCATAGAGGCAGAAAGTAGTATAGTTTGCTGGGAGAGGGAATGAGGAGTTTTTGTTCAATGAGTAGCGTTTCAGTTTTGCAAGATAAGTTTTCTGTGGATGTATGGGAATTATGGTAGCACAAAACTAAATGACTAGAAGGCTTTTCCTCAGGCTAACTCCTCCCCCTTTCAGATCTCAAATGTCACACATTTAAGAGAACTTCCTTTTCCAGGCCAGAATTGTTTAGATGCCTTTTCTATATCCTCTCTTGAGTCCAATATTTTTCACGTAGGGCTCTTATTATAATTGTAATCAAGAACTAATTTGGTGTCATAACAAAATAGTATGACCAGGTGGCTTAAGCCACAAAACTTTATTTTCTCACAGTTCTGAAGGCTAGAAGTTCGAGATGAAGGTTTCGTTTTTCCTGAGACCTCTTCTGGGCTTCCCTGGTGGCTCAGAGGAATGCAGGAGACCTGGGTTCGATCCCTGGGTCAGGAAGATCCCCTGGAGAAGGAAATGGCAACCCACTCCAGTACTCTTGCCTGGAGAATCCCATGGAGGGAGGAGCCTGGTAGGCTACAGTCCGTGGGGTCACAGAGTCGGACAGGACTGAGCGACTTCACTTTTTAAATGGCCACCTTCTTGCTGTGTCTTTCCTCTGTACCTGCGCAATCCTGGTATCTTCCTGTGTATTCAAATTTCTTCTTATCAGAACACCAGTCAGATTAGATTGCCACGACCCTAAGGGCCTCATTTTAATCACCTCCTTAAAGGTCCTGTTTCCAAACGCAGCCACCTTCTTTTAACCTTTTATTTTATATTGAGTAGAGCCAATTAACAACATTGGGATAGTTTCAGGTGAACAGTGAAGGGACTCAACTATACATATACATATATCCATTCTCCCCCAAACCCCCCTCCCAACCAGGCTGCCACATAACACTGAGCAGAGTTGCATGTGCTGTACAGTAGCTCTTTGCTGGTTACCCATTCTAAATGCAGCACTGTGTACATGTCATCCCAAACCCCCTATCCCTTCCTCTTATCCTTCCCCCTGGCAACCCAAAGTTCGTTCTCTAAGTCATACAGCCACATTCTGAAAAATTCTGATGAAATTTGGAGGGACACAATTCCGCCCATAACATGTGATTACCTCTACTGTTCCCACTTGGTAAACTCTATGACAACTCATCTTATTCTCATTACAGGACTTTCACAGTTGCTATTTCCTCCCTTTGGTACACTCTACTCCAATCTTTCATACAACAATTTTTTTTTCTTCAGCTTCCAAGCATAGGCACTATCATCTGACAAGAGCAATCCCAGATCAGCTTATCTAATGTCACCCTAAAAGTCCCTCTAACACATCATTCTTTTCTTTCTGCCATGGCTCTCACCAGATAGCTCCAAGAAAGGCAGGTCATGTGATTTCATGCATCAGTGTAGCTCAGAGATGAACCCAGTGTCTCACACATAGACACGAATGAGTAAGTTTCTATACCCGCTTACCATATTAAAATGACTTTTTTTCCTCCTCTGAGAAAACCTGCCAGGGAATGACTGTTTTATTCAAGTGTCAGCTCTGTGATCAATCTTAGCTCTAACACTTACTAGCTGTGTAAACTCTGGTAAGTCCCTTAATCTCTGGGCCTCAGGTTCCCAAATGATATGAGGACCACAATACCTTCTTCAGAGTTCTTATGAGGATGAACTAAAGTAATACACACTCCCAGGGGAAAAAAATAAAATATAAAATTAAATTAAAAATTAAAAAAAATTTTTAAATAATAAAAAATAGAAAACATGCGGTACTTAGCACAAGAATTCATTATACAGTGCACGCTATCAGCGGAAGAGCTATCAGGATGGGTGTTTTTCAAAGTGTGGCAGCTATGAATGGCGTGAAAACTG
This sequence comes from Bos indicus x Bos taurus, assembly GCF_003369695.1. Lineage (NCBI taxonomy): Eukaryota > Metazoa > Chordata > Mammalia > Artiodactyla > Bovidae > Bos > Bos indicus x Bos taurus. The sequence goes on from NC_040093.1 coordinate 57,072,537, forward strand.
TCTTTAGATGGTAATGCGCAGCATTAAAACTATCATCTTGGCAAAGTTATTTTAACTCTTCCTATGAAAATAAGGTCATGTTCTCATGCTCGTGTATTTGACATACACCTCTCCCTATTCTTCCTATTTAACTGGCCACTTAGGTTTAAAGACGCACACTCCAGTCAACAGGTGGATTTGACACTGTAAAGGCCATTCGGCAGCCAGACTGCCTGGGTTTACCCCCACCTCCCTCACCCTGGCTTTGGGCTGGTTCTGGAACCTCCCTGTACCTCAGTTTATTCAACTGCAACAAGAGGATAATGATGGCTCCATGGGGTTCTCAGGAAAATGAACTTATTACACATATAAGGTGCCACAGAAAACCCGCCAGCCACGTTAGAAACACTGAGGGGGAATGGTTGGTGTGGTCACTGTCTCAAAGTTCTCACCAAGGCAACTGGGTCTGCGACGCGCGGCCAGACGGGGTCTGTAAAGCGAGTGGCACGAGGCCGGTGCTCAGCCCTGAGGGAACCAATCGAAGCCCTCAGGGAAGGCCGACGGCGCCCAGGACTACGGCCTCCTGAGGCAGCAGCCGCTTTGGGTTCTCCCTCTCTCTCGGCGTCAAGTTGCTCTCACTCCTGCTTTGACAGCCGTGTTTACCCTGGGCTTCTGCGCGAAGAAAGCACCTCCTGAGTCAAATGTTCCCTGAGGCGACAAGCAAAAAGCGCGGGCCACCTCGAAGCGCGAGAAACAGGGGCGAAGCCGACGGGGGCGGGAGGACGCACGCTACGTATGACGGCGCCGACGCACACGCAGAAACGCGCATGCGCGGTGGGTCCAGTTGCAGACCGCGGCGCCCGGTGGGAGTCAGTATGGCGGCCGAGCGCAAAACTAAGTTGTCCAAGAACTTGCTGCGCATGAAGGTGCGGGGACGCGAGGGAGGCGGGTTGGGCGGTGGGGATACCCAGTCTTTCCGACCTGGCTGGAGCCTAGGCGGCGGGCGTACGAGGGCATTAGAGAAGCCCCGGAGGACCTACAGCTGTCGCCTTCATTCATTCACTGAGCAGCGCCTGCTCTGTTGTAGGCACCGGGAACTGGATTATAAATTTCGGCGGATTCTTTCTTAAAACCGGCGGTCGGATAGGAGAGACAGACGCGTAAGCAGGCACTTAAAATATAGTGTACTCAGCGCAGTGGTGCTAGAAGCGCCGGAAGCCCCTGGAACTTACTTGGGCTTTTGCGGGTAGTGGCATCTAGTAGACACTGAAGGGTAGGTGGGAGGGTGGGGGACAGAGCGTCACAGACTGGGGGAGAAGCGAGTTCAGAAGTTGGTGAGGCAACCCTCCACCCCAAATCCGTAATTTCAGAGAACTAAAGGTCATTCAGTCTGTCTGGAAGGCAAGTAGCAAGAAATGGGCCTGGAAAAGAAGCCAATAATCACAGCATGCAAGGAAGGAATTTTAGGGCAGATTAGGAATTTTTTTTCTTTATCTTGTGAGCATTGGGAAGCGATTGAGCACCGGGGCGAGTATCACGAGCTGTGCTTAAGTTTTCACCGTTACTTTCACTGTCCTGTGGAGAATACATTGCTGACAGAAAGACCCGACAAAACTGCAGTCATAACCACCAGCTAGGACTGATGATCTGGGTGAAGGATTTCAGTGGTGGTGGGAACAGAGAGAATTTTAACAGTTGAGGTGAAAGTGAAGTTATGTCACCAACTTCAAACAAAATTGATTTTCAGATGAGGTGTGCGGACAAGGGTAGATAAAATGAATACAGGAATTAATACAGGAGAAACATGTAAGCCTTAAAACTTAAGTAACAGTATTAGCGAACATTTCTAGCTCTATGTGCTAGACACTGAGTGGTTTGCGTATTACAAGGCGGGAAAGCCACATAATAACCGATTGAGGTGGGTACGGTTATTGTCCCTCTCTCACAGCCAAGGCACCTGAAACAAGAAGTAGGTAACTTGCCCAAAGTTACACAGTTTATACATAAGTGTAGACAGGGCTTAAACTCAGGCAGTCTGGCTCTGAAGCCCCTGCTCTTACTTATCAGTACCACTCTGTACTGCTTGTCACTGAACACCACTATCTAGATGCAAACTGCTAAATGTCTTGTTTACAGAATAATGCAATTTGCAGTGAAGGGAAGCAGGGCATGAATAATGTTTTGAAACATTGGAGAGTAAATGGCATGTGCAAGACCTGAGTGGAGCTGAGCTGGAGTATAACCTGGGATGGATAGGGTGAGTGAGGGCGGAGGGTGACTAGTAGTGTAATTAATCATTTTTGAAGTACCTCTTTGATACATATTAGCGAAATTTGGATCTTCAGTAAACAGAGGGGGTTCTTTCCTTATGGTGTGTAATCATATAAATTTCAGGGAAGTATATTGGCAAAGCAGGCATTGGGAAGATTTTAGCAGTTGTTTTAGTCTTGGAATAAGTCAGATGAAGGTATGCTGGCTGCTTAGGGCTCAGACCAACAATCTGACTCTGTAATTGTGAAGGAAGAAGTTAACTTAAAAGTTATCTACCCCTGCTTGGGTGGTTTGGGAACACTCAACTGGACACTTGAAGCAAAAGAGACAGAAACAATTACCCAGCTTCTCTGGCAAGTTTGGCCATTGCCAACAAAAAGCCTTCTGGCAGAACAGCGGGAGACAGAGTATACAGATAAAGTGGGGTATCCTATGAGAAGCAAGGGAGCAGCTGCTTTAGGTTTCCTTATCTAGTGTAGCTGTTCAGCCAGAGCTAAATATAGAGCAAGAATGAGAGGGTTGAGGATTTAGTACTGTAAAGACTGATGCTGGGAGGGATTGGGGGCAGGAGGAAAAGGGGACGACAGAGGATAAGATGGCTGGATGGCATCACCGACTCGATGGACGTGAGTTTGAGTGAACTCCAGGAGATGCTGATGGACAGGGAGGCCTGGCGTGCTGCAATTCATGGGGTCGCAAAGAGTCGGACACAACTGAGTGACTGAACTAAACTGTTTATTTTCTAGTGTACTGGAAGTCCTCTTGTCTTGGTCAGCTAAGCTGCTTGGTCACCCCATCCCCACCCTTGAGATGGGATTCCCAGAGAAATGAGGTTGTTGGGGAAAATAGTTGCTGACTCTGATTTTGTTATGTTTTGACAGTTCATGCAAAGGGGACTGGACTCGGAAACCAAGAAACAACTAGAAGAGGAAGAAAAGAAAATCATTAGTGAAGAGCACTGGTACTTGGATTTGCCTGAGCTGAAAGAGAAAGAGTAGGTTTTTTATGATACGTTGGACGTTCACATGCCTGTAAATATGATTTATCATTCCAGTGACATAAAACCCATGAACTGATACCTGTTCAGTTTCTTGAGTTAGCCCTGCAAATATTTTTTTTTAATCATTAAGTCTATAAGAGTTCTACTTGCATTTATATGTTTTTATTGATGCTTGCCATCATTTATAACATTGTTCTTTTTTTACATTCCTTATTTAGAATAAAGGAATCTAAGCCATATGTCTCTGGTGATAGCTGGGGACCTTCTAAGAAAATCTGCAATGTGCTGTCTATTGTATTAAGTTCTGAAGATTATATGTGTACTTCACGTCTCTCCAGTTTTGTTTCAGTAACAGAGTTCTCCATAGATTGAGCTTTGTAAAGTCAAGAGTGTTTTATTTGTTTTCTTTTTAATTTTTACTGATAATACCAGTCATCTTAGCTAACATGTATTGAGTCTTTAGTGTATATACTAGGAACTGGGCAAAGCACTTTATGTCTCTTAATTATTTAATCCTCACAGCAAACTTGAGAGCTGGCTAACATCATTCCACCCATTTTATGGTTGAGGAAACTGAAGCTTAAGGGAGGGTAAATTGCTGAGGGTCACCAGATAGTTATTACTGAAACAGGATAACACACTAGATCATTTCTCTTCCACCTCTAAGCTTGGTTGATGCATGATAAATTTTTAATGAAGGAGTGATGATTCACATCATTAGTGAACTTTTCTAAATGTTTCTGAAAGCTGTTTATCATTCCTCCTTGATTCTTTTCTTACCTTGATAGCCTCTGTGGTATAGTAGTTTTACTTAAGTTTTATCAAATGACTAGTTCAGTTCAGTTCAGGCTCAGTCGTATCCTACTCTTTGCGACCCCATGAATCACAGCATGCCAGGCTTCCCTGTCCATCACCAACTCCCAGATTTCACTCAAACTCACGTCCATCGAGTCGGTGATGCCATCCAGCCATCTCATCTTCTGTTGTCCCTTTCTCCTGCCCCTAATCCCTCCCAGCATCAGAGTCTTTTCCAATGAGTCAGCTCTTCGAATGAGGTGGCCAAAGTACTGGAGTTTCAGCTTTAGCATCATTCCTTCCAAAGAAATCCCAGGGCTGATTTCCTTCAGAATGGACTGGTTGGATCTCCTGCAGTCCAAGGAACTCTCAAGAGTCTTCTCCAACACCACAGTTCAAAAGCATCAATTCTTCGGCACTCAGCTTTCTTTATAGTCCAACTCTCACATCCATACATGACCACTGGAAAAACCATAGCCTTGACTAGATGGACCTTTGTTGGCAAAGTAATGTCTCTGCTTTTGAATATGCTATCTAGGTTGGTCATAACTTTTCTTCCAAGGAGTAAGCATCTTTTAATTTCATGGCTGCAGTCACCATCTGCAGTGATTTTGGAGCCCCAAAAAATAAAGTCTGACAATGTTTCCACTGTTTCCCCATCTATTTCCCATGAAGTGATGGGCCCAGATGCCATGATCTTCGTTTTCTGAATGTTGAGCTTTTAGCCAACCTTTTCACTCTCCTCTTTCACCTTCATCAAGAGGCTTTTAAGTTCCCCTTCACTTTCTGCCATAAGAGTGATGTCATCTGCTTATCTGAGGTTATTCCAGCTTGTGCTTCTTCCAGCACAGCGTTTCTCATGATGTACTCTGCATATAAGTTAAATAAGCAGGGTGACAATATACAGCCTTGACATACTTCTTTTCCTATTTGGAACCAGTCTGTTGTTCCATGTCCAGTTCTAACTGTTGCTTCCTGACCTGCGTATAGGTTTCTCACTAGAGATGCTGCTTATTGTCTTCAGACACACTTATGTTTTCCCTTTCCATACCTTATAATTTATTTTTTTGTTTCTAACACAGTTGTTGTCCATTGTTTACTTGGATGATCTTCTCTAGATCTTTCTTGGGAATTTGAACGTCCTTCTCTAAAGATAGAAAGTACGTCCCACCAGGAGGGATGGAAGGAAAGTACTTTGTTTTTTCTGCTTACTTCTCAACTTGCTTTTCTCTTGCTTCTCAGAGGAGGCAAGATGTCAGTGAGGAAGGAGCAGATGATGCTGAAGGTGGTATGGATTTGGGAGCAGGGGTTGGTAGGAAAGGGACTGTTACTGGTAGGGAGGTATAATTTAATTTTATGCCTTGGCTAAACTTGCTCAAGAGTATTCCAGATGTTTTGTTACTTATTTTTAATGAAAAGCAAGACCGTTTGTATCTTGTTTTCAGTATTCTTTTTTTTCCCCCCAACATAGCGTATTAGTCCCAGGAAAATGACCTTTAGATTCCTTTCCTAGGGAGGTATGTGACATAGTCTGTTCAGGTTCTGTAACAAAATACCACAGACTGTGTAGCTTATAAACAACGTAAATGTATTTGTCACAGCTCTGGAAGCTGGAAGTCCAAGATCAGGATATCAGCCTGGTCATGTTTTGATGGTGGTCCTCTTCCTGGCTCAGAGCCAGCACCTTCTTGCTGTATCCTCACCTGGTAGAAGTGGCTGAGGATCTCTGTGGGTCTTTCCTAAGGCCCTAAACCCATTCCTGAGGGTCCCACACTCATGACTTAAGCACCTTCCCAAGGCCTCACCTCCTAATATCCTCATCTTTGGGGGTTAGGATTTCAATATATGAATTTGTGGGGGGACATGAACTTTCAGATCATAGCAGTAAATATTAATAATAACCTTTTGCCATCATTCAGTGTCATGTTTATGTTTAGAAATGAAGATCAGTTTGGGACATGAGCTGGAAGAGATGAAGCTGTCAAGTTGGGTAATTTGAGGAGCGTATAACAGAGACCACCAAAGTGTGGGCAGAGGTAGGGAAGCAGCTGTGGACAGTGCAGCACCTCAGTGGTTTGTGTAGTAGAAATAATTTCCCCCAGGCCTGGAGGGTCAAGGGGATGGAGTGGTTACTGAATCTGAAGACGGGCTGTGTGGAGGGAGCATGTTGCAAGAGTCGCCATCTTTATCTGAGGGCACAGCCAGCCCAGGTAAGCCTATGGAAGGAAGCTGTTCCATGTGTTACATTCAGAGCAGCTTCCCAAGGCACTGATGGTGGGGGCTATGGGGGGTGAGAAGTAGACCTGGAAGGGCAAATGGATGACATGGCCCTGAGGTGTGTGTGCTTTAACACCCCAGACAGTGGGATGGATTGGCTAATTTAGTGCATGGGCTCTGGAGACAGACAGACCTGGGTTTGATGCCCACCTCTGCCACTTGCTTACTTGTGATCTTAGACAAGTTATTCAACCTGTCTCTTGTCATTGGTATATTGGGTGTGATGAGAAGTAAATGAGGTAATACATGTGAAGCAGTGACCACAGTGCTAGGCATAAAGCACAAAGTGTTAGCAGTATATGTGATTCCTTATATTTAAGTATTAGGAAATTCAACCACTCTTTCTGCTCATTTGTGTTTGTGAACCTTTACTTGGTAGTACCATCTGAATTATTCCAAAGGGTTACCGATCTCCCTGAAACTGGAGATTTCGTTGTGTATGTGCTCTGGGAGTCTAGAGGTTGCTATTCAGCTATATTGGACTATAGCTCAGTGATGACCATTAGGACTATTCAGAGTGCATGCCTCCCTTAGCCAGTCACCAGGCTATGTAGGTGGATTAAGACCTGCTTGCTTTGCCTCAGCTTGAAACAGCTGCAGAGCTTCCTAAGTCTGGAGCTCCCTGTAGGGGCTGAGGTCTTGGTATAGCCACACTGCAAGTCAGCTTCTCCCTCAGCCCAGTCTTGCAGCCCTCACTTCCGTAGAGGGGTGTCTTCCAGCCAGCACTCCCCAGTGAAACTTCTGTGCAGAGCTCTGTCTCAGAGTGTTACCAGGGAACCTGATACTTAGTATAGAAGTGGAAGTTACCAGATGAGAGATTTTGCTCTGTTGCCATGTTGTTTTTCTCCAAAGGATGTGCTGTGGTTTAGAGGATGTGAGTACAGCCAGTTCAATGACTCGCCTGCCACAGGATGATGTTTAAAAAGTATTTTTGGCTACTGTGCTTCTTGTGCTTATGTATTGTGGCCTGGTGAACTTCGAGAGGTCTGAGGTCTGAGATTGACCCTACTTGCAAACTAACAAGTCAGCCTGCTACAGTTTCACGGATACTGGTGGAAGGCAGGAGAGCTCTGAGTCAGAGACAGGACTTTCATTACTCACAGCACAGCAAGCAGCTTGAGCATCACGTTGGCATCATTTCCTCTTATCCCAGGGAGCATGACATGGTACCCGCAGTAGGTTAACATCAGAACAGAGAAGTCCTGAGCTTAGGAGCCCCGAGTCTTTGATACTGAACTGCAGACAGACTTGCCTTTGGCCCCAGGGGAGGCAGTATCCTTATTTTGAGCCTTAAAGCAAGTCTGTGTATTGCTCCAACAGGAGAAGGGAGACAGCCGCTCAGCCTTTCAAAGCTTTGCACTGTGCGTGTATCCTTGAAAAGAACGAAAGCACATCTAGGGCCTCACTCACAGGCATGTGGAAATGAAGGAGACCCACAGAGACTAGCTCCCCAGCAGTGAGTTTTTGCCCTGTTTTGCAGTGCTCGTTATTCGTGGCCCTAGGCAGGTGTGTCTTTTTTTTCCTGAGCAGTAGTTTCTCATCTGCAATAATTGACAAAATTGATAATTTCCTGGATATGTTTTAGCTCTAAAGTCATAGATTCTGATTAATGAAAGCAGGAAAATTAAAATACAGAATGTTTTCAGCTATATTTTGGAATATTTCCCTTATTTGCTAGCTCCATGAGTGTCCCTCATCATTGAAACTATGCTTGTTGATAACAAACCACCTTTTCACACTAATGTTATTGAGTCAATAGAAATGCATGAGAAAGCCCTCTGAGGGGCCAGTGGTCCTTCTGCAAATCCTTTGCTGGCATTTGGGTCCATCTTTTGACTTAAGTGAAGACTTAAATGCATATGTATGGTGCTTTCCTGAGGGAGGTGATTTACTTGAGACGTTCGTGATGTTTTATCACCTGCACTCTACAAGAAACCAGACTGGCCAGTTGAAAGGGAATCTCAAGTTTATGAGAATGCTGAACAAAATGTTCAGGAGAACATGTGCTGTCGTCAGATGTGCTCACTTGGGATGGGGGTTATGCACTGGTGACTCGTGGGAGAATCCCTTCGGACACTGAAACATCCACACCTGCATCTGGATGCCCTCTGTGGTGTCCAGTGTTGAACCCTCTCAGTAGCAGCGCCGTTTTTACTTGGATGATTTTGGTGTGAGGTCAGCCACCTAGCCACTCTTATTTCTGCTCATTTTCCAGTCCCACTCATCCGGCTCTCCCAGTGTCTGTAAGATACCCTGTGTCCTTAGAGTAAATTACTTCTCTGCTTAAGTCATCCAACATCAGTCGTTGTTATTTATAGCTGAGAGCTCCAACTTAGACACTCACTTAAAGCTACCTATGACACTGATTTTTGCAAATTTAATAAAAAACTTGGGTGGGGAGCATAAACATCAAGGAAACTTCACTTTACGTTTGGAAAATTCAGGTGCTCTGTGTTCTTGCCTCACAGTGCTTTTGTTGACCAAAGCAATCTGTTTTTATCTCTAACCTTAGGTTAGAAAGCTTAGTGTATTTTTCCTTGATTCCACTGAGAACCATAAGATCTATTTTTCATTTGAAATCTTGACTTTTATTTGCTGTGCTTTGCTACAAGTAGACATGCTGTTAATACAGGTTTATTTTCTCATTTAGGAGTTTCATTATAGAAGAGCAGAGTTTCTTGTTGTGTGAAGATCTTCTCTATGGAAGAATGTCATTCAGAGGATTTAATCCTGAGGTTGAGGTATTAAATATAATTGCTTCAGATTTAAAATTTTTCCAATTGAATTCTTTCTGCTAATGATTGGGTTTAGGTTTTTTCACAACAGATACCATTTCGCCTCATTATATAGAAAATAACAAGTCCTGAAATATTGCCATAGCTATTTAAAGAAATCGCAGGCATTGCCGTCTAGTTTTATGTTAGAATTGAGTAGATGATTTAATTTAGCAGTATACAGTCCCTGACAGTGCCACTGTAAGTGTTAGGATTTTAGCTCGGGTCTTCTACAGGAATGTCAGGATTTTATTCATTTGCTGCCATTATGAAAAATTATTTTCTGGCATCTATAAATCTGTCTTTTCTAATGGAAAAAGGGTAACTTAAAAATTGAATAATTTGACTTTTTAATGGACAGCTTTTAATCCAAGCTTATAAATAGATTTGTAAATGATTCTTTAGAAAGTTTGTCTTCAAAGGAAGTATTCACCTTGTAACTGAGCTGTTTATTTTAATCTTCCTGCCTCGGGTTTGTAGAGAAGCACAGATTTGTCCATTTAACAAATAATTATTAGAACTCTGGCTCAGATACTGAAAGCTCTCCTATCAGTAGCTAGCCAACCACATGGAGGTTTGTGATACAAAGCTTTTGTTTGGTAACTATCTCAAGAAGCTGTGGTTACTTAGCCCTGGGACTGTTGACACTGGGGCTAGAATTGCCTTTGTGGTGGGGGCTTTCCTGTGCACTGTGGGATGTTGAGCAATATCCCTGACTTCTGCCCCCTACCCACTAGACACACACATATACACTCCGGCTGTGACAACCTGAACTGTGTCCAGACATTATGTAGACATTGCCAGGGGCCCCTCAGTGAGCAGAATCGTCCCTGGTTGAAAACTGGTTCTCTAAGGACGCCTGGAGCAACCACAGTTAGCCAAACTAAACACCAGTGTTTATTTATAAAGACTGCAAGTTGATTTTCCTTTGTCTCCTTTTTTTGAGTGGGTGTGCTAATTAAGGTGGTAAAATCGACTTTACACAAAATCAACACTAGAAGTGTTTGTTTTTAATATATCTCCTGTTCTGGCCTGCTGAAAGCTTTAGATTAGGAAGAGAATGAGAGCAATGGGGTAAAAGATTAAAAAAGATAGCAAAGATGATGAGCGATTGATGCCCAGAGACTAGGGTATTGGGTGCAAGGACTCCAAAGTGATGCAGTGGGAAATAGTGTTGATCTGACCCTCCAGATTTGATGTGGGACGTTATTAGAAAGTGACTTTAATTACCAGCACTCTATAACACTTAATATATTCTCTCTGGGAAAAGGTTTTGAACTGTTGGTCATGCAGGTCTGAGCTGTCGTAAATTGTGAGAAAAGTTCAGTGTACCTGGCTATAAAAAGAATGATACCAACTTGGGCACTGACTTTATTACAAGCAGGATGTACTTAGGACACATTTCATAGTATCTGTGTGTTTCTGGGGATGCCTTCCGTGGAGTTTATTCCGTAAATAGTTACTGTGTACCTGTGGTGCGTCAGCCCTGTGGAAGCACTGGAAGTGCAGCAGGGAACCAAAGGCTGTGCCCCCACAGAGCTTGTACTGAGACTGCTTCATCTTCAGTCCTTTAAACGTTGGAAAAGCTAGTCAAAAGTGATTTCTGCTTTCCTTTCCTGGTCCCACCTTTCTGGTAAAGAGGATATTGTTTTCAAGTCTGTCGGTGGATACCTATCAAGAAAACATTAATGTGAGAAAAAGAAGCCAAGGAAAGATGCATGGCATGCAGACATCATGTGGACATCAGTGTGTTATCCACCCGCATGTTTAGGGGTGAGGAGGCCCCCCACCGTTACACCAGTGCTGGCCTTCCAGCACTTCGCTGCTCTCGTTCCCCAGCTACCACCCAAGCTGCGTTTAAAATTACTCCAGACTGTAGTGTTTCTCACATTTGGCTCAAAAGTGGGAAGTTCAGAGGATGCATGAAGTTTACTCCTCCTTTCCCCACTCACTACAGTGTGTTCGCAGTGTGCCTGCTTTAGACAGAAGTAACTAGTACATTTCTGATCTAAATTACAGGTTAAACTCATTAACAGTAAGTCTAATCTAGTGAGGCTTTGTCTTATTATTTTTTTAATTCAGAGGTGGCTTATATCAACATATTGTGGAGTAAAGTTGGTTAAATTTTACAGAGACTCCCTTAGTAAGTTTTGGCTAGTCCTGTAGATGCTGTGGATTCTGTGTCTCTACCTTCAAATGTGTCTGGCACTAGTTCTTTTAACAAGCTTTTTCTGACTCTGCTAGTCACCACCGTTGTGTTTTTTTCAGAAATTAATGCTTCAGATGAACACTAAGAACAAAGCAGAAGAAGTTGAAGAGCAAACAGTGGAGCTCGATGTGTCAGATGAAGAAATGGCTAGAAGGTAAGTGTTACCTTAGACCAGGTTTATAATCTGAGCCCAGCATTCACTGACTCACGCTTACACTCCTTCCGCCCAGTGATGGGTCTGCCCTGCCTTTGAAGGGAGTAACCCCAGCAGAAAGGGGACTTCCTGCTTTTTCTAACATGACCTGGGGTGGATTCATACCTGTCACAGGCTGGCAGCTGAGGGCTAATTTCTAGTGCTGCTTCTAATACATATTTTAAAATATACATCTTAATTTATTAGGATAATGCAAAACCAAAAAAAAATAATTGTTCACAGAGAAATTCATGAATTTTAAATCAGATTATTTCTTTTAATCATCGTTTTGGTTTTTCTTATTCTTTGTTGTGTATTTGATTTGATAGTCTTGACAAGTTTTGATTCCTTTTTTATTTGAAACTAAACTTGTTCCGTTTTATCATCTTAACAGATATGAGACCTTGGTGGGGACAATTGGGAAAAAGTTTGCCAAGAAAAGAGACCGTGCCATTTACGAAGAAGATGAAAATGGAGACATAAAACCAGTTAAAGCAAAGAAGATGTTCTTAAAGCCCCAAGATTAAAGTGTAGGCCTTAACATATAGCTCAGGGATGAGAGCATATTTTGGAACTCAACTCTGTAGGTTCCTCTATAGTTATTAATGGCGTAATGTTTATTTGTAAAGAAATGTATACTTTTGGAAACATGCTGCTTTTGGAACAAACATGTGATGGATGTTATACATCCTTTGCTTAACGGTGTTCATCAAGAGTGGACTTTAAACCCTTGGTCTTCAAATGTACATAGGTATGTGGTAGCTTCCTAAAGAATATTTTGTCTCAGATTTTTTTTTTTAATATAACTCTCCAGTCACTGACCTGAAATTGAACTCGTGAAAACTAATACCAGTGTTTAAATTGCCTTTATGTTTATAAACATGTCAAGTCAGTTCATATGTATATTTTGGAATCATGTCATGAGAATTTATTATATGTTAATTCATCAAGAACAAACTTGCCTCTTCGGGCTAAGTATTTTCATGCTACAAAGTCAATGTCAATGTGTGGAATTAAGTTTTTTCTTGTTGTTTAAGCCTTTACTTAATTTTTAGACATGGTTCTATAATAAATGCCTGTTTTCATATGCTTTTTTGTTGTCTTATCAAATAATTTTAGTCTAATTCAGTATTGGAACTTTTGTCCAATTGGTAATGTCCAATAGCTATTAACTTAGAATATGGTGATATATTAAATTGAAACTTTTATGGGCCAAAAACAGTGATCAATTTTTGATAGTTCAACCCAGTAAAATTTACCACCAACCACACTGCCTCTCAAAAGTGCAAGTCACTCAGTCGTATCCAACTCTTTGTGACTCCATGGACTATCCACAGAATTCTCCAGGCCAGAATACTGGAGTGGGTAGCCTTTCTCTTCTCCAGCGGATCTTCCCCACCCAGGGATCGAACCAGGACACCATCTCTTAATCTGAACCTTATTCTAGATAGTAAATGAGAGGCCCATGGAATTAAATGTGTATGTGTGTCTGTCCGTCTGGAGATGTTTACCTAGGACATCTGAGAAATACTGATTTCATCTAATTATGTTCTAGCAATTGAAAGAGGTGCTTTCCTCCTCTCTCTCAGAGTCTCCCTAGATTCAGACTGCTCTGTGACCGCAGTTCTCTGGTGAGTTACAAAAAAGTTGTGACTTTGAAGTTAATTTGGGTCTGAATTCATCGTGAAGGTGAGAAAGGCGCACCTTCCTGCTCTCTACATCCTGAGGCATGAGCTGGAAGTCTCCCACGGCGCTTGGCCGGCACCACAGTCCCTGAATCTATGGAACATCTCATCCACCCTCCTGATACTCGGCACCGTAATAGGACAGTGCAGTGGTCTACCGAAGGCGCGACGCACTGGGCCCTAGGTGGGATACGACACTCTTATCCTACAAAATGTAACTGATGCTTTGAGTCACCGAGCACTCAGATGGGTCTTCTGCTCTCCCCATGGTCAGAACATACCGTCTGGAATCAGTGGAGGCAAAGGGAACAGCTCCTCTCACTGCTACACCCAGTAAGCAGACATTTTGCATCCTGCCCCTCAATTTTGATCTCTTGCTTGGAGCTCTGGGTTCCCAAGGAAGGTTTGTTTCCACTAGGGAAGACAACAGTGGTCCCAAGAAGACAGAAATTGAAACAATCTGATCATTTTACCACTAAACCAGCAGGCAAAGAAATGTTAACTCTCCCGGCTGGTGCTTGTGATCTTGGGAACAAAGGGACGTTTGTGTTGTTACTACACGATAGGTGATGCAGAAGGACGTCAGACGCAGAGCTTCCTCTAGGGCGCTTCCTCTAGGGCGTGGTTTTTTAGCACTTCCATGTCCAGTGATAAGGGTTTTTTTTTCACTTTTTAAAACTTAAATTTATTTGTAATTGAAGGATAATTGTGGAAAAGTGCAACCTCAGAGGTGAAAAAGATTTCAACCCTTTAGACTCTGTAGTCTTGGGTCGCTCTAGCAGGTGTCAACCCTGAGCAGTTGAGATACTGGCTGAGGAAAGAGGAAATACGGAATGTGTAGGGGGAAAAATGAAGTCGATTAACTTGCAACCAATTACAAAAACAAGTTACCAAGCAGTTTCACACATTTTCTTTCTTGGTGTGTATGTGTGCCAATTTCTCCTTCCTCATAGTATTGTGTCCATTTTTTTAAAGAGGGTTAACTTTGCTATTTAGCCTTGAGATAACAATATTCAGATGAGTCTCACCAAAGTCTGGGTATAACTGACAGGAGATAAGATGAATAGTGTGACTGTTTCCCAGAAACAGATACAATGTCCACTGAGATTTTGGAGAAGAGAGTGAGAACATCTTTTGTACAAAGGATGTTTGTAATTCACTTGGGAGAAATGGAGTGTTCTTCTGGGAAGTTTAATCACGTTTAGAAGCATGTGTGTACGTGAATGCTGAATGGCCCACGCAACGGATTGTAGCAGATTCTAACCTATTGTTTCTCAGATTCAAATGCTCTATATTCAGCTGTGATGCTGGGCTAAGTGAAGAAGTGAAATGAAAGTCGCTCAGTCGTATCTGACTCTGCAACCCCATGGACTACACAGTCCATGGAATTCAGGCCAGAATACTGGAGTGGGTAGCCTTTCCCTTCTCCAAGGGATCTTCCCAACCCAGGGATCGAACCCAGGTCTCCCACACTGTAGGCAGATTCTTCACTAGCTGAGCCACAAGGGAAGCCTGAGAATACTGGAGTGGGTAGCCTATCCCTTCTCCAGGGGATCTTCCCAACCCAAGAATCGAACTGGGGTCTCCTGCATTGCAGACAAATTCTTTACCAACTGAGCTATCAGGGAAGCCCTCTGCAAATCCCATTTCTTTTTTGCCAGCCGCCTCCTTACTAGAATCTGCCGATGAAGCCCAAAGGAGACAGCAAAGCTACCGGAGGAGGAGGGGCTCAGTTTTTTCTGTCTCTTTGCTTCCTATTCCTTTGCCCACCGCACCCATCCCCCAATACCTCTTCACCCCAACAGAGGCTGGCGTTCCAGTCACAGTTGTCAGTAACACTTGATGCCCTCTTATGTCTATCTGGTACCCTGGCCCACAGGATCCCCCACTCACAGCTCAGAGACGCTGGTTTTAACTGAGCAGCTACTTGTCAGAGGATCTTGTATTTCAGCTCTCCAGGGTCCTCCAAGCTTTTAAAATTGAACGATTACAGCCTCTTTCCTAAGAGTGGCAGTTTCCTGCATGATAACCTTTAGTATTTTCTCTGTGCCTTTTTGGCTTTTTAATACCCCATTAACAGTTATTTATATTGAATTTCCCCTGTTAAAAGAAGGGTGACTTATCTCCTGACTAGATTTTGACAGATACAGATAAAGCAGTAATATCTGTGAAACCGTGGGCTTGGTAGAGCTTGAAATCCTTTTTTTCCCCCCTTTTCTTCCCTTCTTTATTGAGGCATAATTGGCAAATATAAATTATATGCCTTTAAGGTATACATTTTGATACATGTATACATTGGTATATGATCACCACAGTCAACATATCCATGACTTCACATAGCTACACTTCCCCGCTTCCCTTGCCCCTTCCCCTCCTCCCCTCCTCTCTTTCTTGGTGGGAACACTGAAGATCTACCCTATTAGTATATTTCAAGTACACAACAGGATTATTAACCCTATTCGCATTGCATACATTAGATTTCCAGAGAGAATTTGTCTTGCCTAGCTGAAACTACACCTGAACCAACACCTCCCCATTTCCACCTCCCTCCAGCCCCTGACAACTATCGTTCCACATTCCATTTCTAAGAGTTTGGCTCTTTTAGATTCTGTAAGTGAAATCATGCAAGTTTGGTCTTTCTATAATCTGGCTTCCTCCATTTAGCTTCATGCCCCTCAAGTTTACGGCTGTTAAAAACATTCAACCCTTTACACTTCCTGGAAGTTATATCATGGAAGCAGCAGTTGGCATAACACTTTCTGAAGAACACTGCCCAGCACAGTAACACCCATCAACCTGGTTGCTGAGTCGTTCATGTTCATTTCCTTAGTTGTCAAGCGAATTAATGTCCTGTAAGGCAGGGACTCATCTTTTTTCATTTGCCTCTGCCCCTAGCAAGGAATATGGCTCATATTAAAGGTTGTGATAAATATTTCTTAAATGAATGGATGAATGAATGATAGTTGGATAATTTGGGAACCAGTTGGTCTACAGAATGTATTTAAGCCACACTGCTAGGTGGCGCTAGTGGTAAAGAACCCGCCTGCCAATGCAGGTAGACGCCAAAGACAAGGATCTGATCCCTGGGTCACGAGGGTCCCCTGAAGAAGGGCATGGCAACCCACTCCAGTATCCTTAGAGAAGCCTACAAGATGGCAGGCTGCAATTCATAGTGTCGCAAAGAGTTGGACACGACTGAAGCAACTTAGCACGCACGCATGCTATGGAATTAACAACCAATCAAATGAGAAAAAGACTTTACTCTGAACTTGTTATATAGCAAGGGAGTCAGCCACCATCACATGTGCTGTGGCAGAGACTCAAAGGGAGGTAGATAGTGGGAGAGCTTTACAGTGGGGAAGAAGGGAAGGGTTGAGGATGCCTTGATTGGTGGCTGTCAAAGCCTTGAAAAGCCCTAGGCAGCCAACTAGAAGCAGTATATTGTAAGTCACTGGTTAGGGTCACATATTTTATCTTCTCTGGTGGGGGTGGTTTAGTAGCTAAGGCATATCTGACTCTTGTGACCCCATAGACTGTAGCCCACCAGGCTCCTTCGTCCATGGGATTCTCTAGGCAAGAATACTGGAGTGGGTTGCCATTTCCTTCTCCAGGGGCTCCTCCCGACCCAGGGATCAAACCCATGTCTCCTACATTACAGGCAGATTCTTTACCCCCAAGCCACCAGGGAAACCTGTTATTTTCTCTAGCTGGTCCCAAATTGGAAGTGGGGACAAAAATTAGGTAAGATAATTGTCAATTATTAATCAAGTTCTGACTATTTGGGGCTGACTATTATGAAGTTTTTTTTTTAGCTCACTGGAGATACTGACTTCCTGCCAAGTCTGACATTTAGCAGGCTGGCTTCCTAAGTTGTTTATTATAGATGAAGGTTTGATTTCTTGGGCAGGTTACTGCAGGTTATGAATCAAAGTTCTGTTTTTATATGTGGCCTGCCCACTGTCCATTTGTGTATTCAGTCTCTCAACGCGCAAGTTTATTTCTAATTGTACCGTAAAATACAACCATTTCATCATGTCTCTGAGGAAACACGCACCCAATTTAAAAACAGAATGCCCCCAATGGGATCAAGGATGTTTGTGGCTCCAGCCGTTAAGGGAGCTGTCTGTGTTGAAGGCAGACACTTAAGTTAATGCTGCAAAGACAAAGCCACCAAATCAAGCAATTAAAACCTTTCACCATCCCAGATCTTGGGGAGGAAAACTGAATACCACTGGCTAATGGATATAAAATTCGATTTAAAAGATATCATCATTCCACTCACAGGTATACAACCATCCATTCACTAACATTGAAGTTGGTTGATGAACTTTATCAAAGTGAGCTATATTTGGAGAGGAAGAGAAGATATAGCTCTAATAGTAATTTCAAGAAAATCCCCAGAGAACCCCACTGTTTAATATGTCTTTTATGAAGAAAAATCAGTTTCTCCACTTGCCTGCCAAAACACTCTTTCATTTTCCCAATCCTGGCTTCAGAGAACACACAGGTACCTTATCATTTGAGTCCAAGGTGTGTTGGCAGCTTCTTAAAGAGAGTCTGTGATCTGACCTCCCCTCTCCGTATAGGCATATCCTTCCATAAGCAGTTTACTAAAATTATTTGGTGGCTCTGTAAGTTCTTACACAGCTGTATAAGCTTCCCACTACACGGTAAATTCTAACGTTAACTTTAGTCGTTGTGAAAGTCATTAACCCATAAATGTGCCCTGTTTAGCTGTGTTTGGACAAAGAAACTGTATGCACAGACAGGATGCTACTTTCTAAACCAGCAGCTCAATTTCATATCCTGGAGTTTCTTTCCAACATAGTTAGCTTGTTTTCCATATGGCCCTATGTTTTCACTTGCCCCGGGATAAAAGACACACTGGGTTCCAGACATTCATTGTAAAGTAGGAATCCCTGGAAGCACCCTACAAAGTCACAGTGTTCTCAGGCGTATTTAATCTGGATAGTATCCCTTGCTAAACTTCCTCTTTCATCAGTACTGTCTGGATGGGAGAAAACCCTGTCTGCCCAGCAGTATCAGGAGTAACCGTATGTTGTTGCAAAATTGCAACAGGATCAAGCAAGACCATCCAGGTAATGCAGATGGCAATTTGACAAATGCTGGCAGAGGATGACTCCCCGTGACTTCTCTCGCTCGTCTACCATTCACCTAGGTTCTCACACCCACTTCCCCTTCTCCGACCTTTGCTCTGATCATTGTCCCTGTGTCACTTAACCACATAAGACACCCCTGTCAAACAGATCCTATCCTCGAACCTGACACTCTGCCGCTCCCACCTCAGCTTCTCATTTGACCTCATTGGAATGGCAACAGCTCAAAAACGGAGAAGAACACTAAGCGAGCTCTTCAAGCTGTGGACCGATACTGGAGTCCATGGTAACAGAACACCAGAACTAAGTCAGGAGTATGAAGCACAAGCCCACCCTGGATCATCAGAGACCAAGAAGGGTGCTGGTAATGGAGGGCCCAGATGTCATCTGGAGAAAATAAGTCAAAGAAGAAACAGTTTCTCCGATACCACAGCAATAACCGTGCAGAGGAGATTTGTCATTACATGTCAGCCGTGTGCCAGGAATATTTCTGAGATTACTCCACTGTTTGTCTGTTTAATAAATGTTGAGTTCTGACACTCAGCCAGGCACTGCCTTGTGGGCTGGAGACGTAGTTTACCAACTCCATTTTATCCAAGAAGAAGCTGAGACACAGAGACATTCACTGACTCGCCTGATGTCACACAGCTTGTAAGTGATAGAACCAGGATTTGAACCCAGATCTACTAACCTCAAAGCCCACACTTTTCCTCTCATGTCACTACAGGCAAAAGCAAAAGAACAGAATTAGGAAATAGGCATAAAGTAGCATAGCTTCCCAAGACCCTGATTTTTTCCAAACAGAATCATTCAGAAGTACAATGTACTACCTTATTTTTTTTAATATTTCCTTTTTTCCTGAATTTATTTTTCCAGATGGTATGCATTCAGTTCAATTCAGTCACTCAGTCGTGTCCAACTCTTTGCAACCCCATGGACTGCAGCACACCAAGCCTCCCTGTCCATCACCAACTCCCAGAGTTTACTCAGACTCGTGTCCATTGAGTTGTTGATGCCATCCAACCATTTCATCCTCTGTCGTCCCCTTCTCCTCCAGCCTTCAGTCTTTCCCAGCATCAGGGTGTTTTCAAATGAGTCAGCTCTTCACATCAGGTGGCCAAAGTATTGGAGTTTCAGCTTCAATGTAAGTCCTTCCAATAAACACTCAGGACTGATTTCCTTTAGGATGGACTGGTTGGATCTCCTTGCAGTCCAAGGGACTCTCAAGAGTCTTCTCCAACACCACAGTTCAAAAGCATCAATTCTTCAGTGCTCAGCTTTCTTTATAGTCCAACTCTCACATCTATACATAACTACTGGAAAAACCTTAGCCTTGACTAGACAGACCTTTGTCGGCAAAGTAATGTCTCTGCTTTTTAATATGCTGTCTAGGTTAGTCATAACTTTTCTTCCAAGGAGTAAGCGTCTTTTAATTTCATGGCTGCAGTCACCATCTGCAGTGATTTTGGAGCCCCAAAAAATAAAGTCTGACACTGTTTCCACTGTTTCTCCATCTATTTGACATGAAGTGATGGGATGGGATGCCATAATCTTAGTTTTCTGAATGTTGAGCTTTAAGCCAACTTTTTCAATCTCCTCTTTCACTTTCATCAAGAGGCTCTTTAGTTCTTCTCTTTCTGCCATCAGGGTGGTGTCATCTGCATATCTGAGGTTATTGATATTTCTCCCAGCAATCTTAATTCCAGTTTGTGCTTTCTCCAGCCCAGCATTTCTCATGATGTACTCTGCATATAAGTTAAATAAGCAGAGTGACAATATACAGCCTTGACGTACTCCTCCTTTGGAACCAGTCTGTTGTTCCATGTCCAATTCTAACTGTTGCTTCCTGACCTGCATACAGATTTCTCAAGAGGCAGGTCAGGTGGCCTGCTATTCCCATTGCTTGAAGAATTTTACACAGTTTATTGTGACCCACACAGTCAAATGCTTTGGCATAGTCAATAAAGCAGAAGTAGATGTTTTTCTAGAACTCTGTTTTTTCGATGATCTAGCAGATGTTGGCAATTTGATCTCTGGTTCCTCTGCCTTTTCTAAAACCAGCTTGAACATCTAGAAGTTCGCAGTTCATGTATTGCTGAATCCTGGCTTGGAGAATTTTGAGCATTACTTTACTAGCATGTGAGATGAGTACAATTGTGCAGTAGTTTGAGAATTCTTTGGCATTGCCTTTCTTTGGGAGTAGAATGAAAACTGACCTTCTCCAGTCCCGTGGCCACTGCTGAGTTTTCCAAATTTGCTGGCATATTAAGTGCAGCACTTTTACAACATCATCTTTTAGGATTTGAAATAGCTCAATGGGAATTCCATCACCTCCACTAGCTTTGTTCATAGTGATGCTTCCTAAGACCCACTTGACTTTACATTTCATTAAATTCACACTAAAAATCTGTTTTCAACACAAATGATTTATTTTTTAAATAGGATATTCTCAACATCAGTAGTCCTGTATTAAGAAAGATTTCACATGTGACTCTCTATGGTAATAAAAACAATTGGAAAAGCAATTGAGTGATTACTTGGAATGTAACTGTATGTCATCACATATTTGTTTAAGTTATCTTCTATGAAATAGTACCTAATTTGAAAGCAGGGGTTATGCCTCACTTTTAAAGTCTTTATTGAATTTATTACAACATTGTTTCTGTTTCACAATCTGGTTTTTTGGCCTTGAGGCCTGTGGGATCTCAGCACCCTGACCAGAGATAGAACCTGCACCCCCTGCATTGGAAGGCGGAGTCTTAACCCCTGGACCACCAGGGAAGTCACCTATGCCTTACTCTTCTTTGTCTGGTTCCAAGCCAAGTTCCTCAAGCAGTCCTTTGTTTAAAAAAAAAAAAAAAAAAAGTAGGTAATTAAAAGATAGTAGACTTTAAAAAACTGTTTTTCTATTTACCTAACTGCACATAATGTTTTTAATGACTCCTGTGAAATTTGTTTAGTAAATATTGGCTCCTCGAAGATTCTGCATACTTTACTGTTTTGCAAGATAAATCTATCTGCAGGCATATATTCACAAACTCAAAGTCTTCAGGTGTTCAGTGCTCAACAGTACTGGAGAATTTCCGAGTTTTCTCCAGGAGATTAGAATTATGAAAATCTTAGTTTAGGATGTACTTCTCCTTTCTGATTTAATCCTGGTGCCAGATTCTACTGTCTCTGTCAAGCAGAAGATGCAAGGTTCTTCCCAGTATTAACTACAGGGCGCACTACATCTGGTAACATCTGGTTGGGGACATTCCCAGGTAAAAAGTTAAAGGTGACAGATGGCTTCTTCTTGATGCCTATGATAAAACAGGTCAATGTGTTTTTTTCTTAATTAATTAATTTATTGGAGGCTAATTACTTTACAATATTGTATTGGTTTTGCCATACATTGACATGAATCTGCCACGGGTGTACAATGTCGTTTTAAGAAGCCAGATAGATGAGCTACAGAAGGAACTGTTTAGTTTTGTAGAAGAATTTACAGAAAATGTGAGAGCCCAGAGTAATCTTTCTAGCCAAGCAAAAGGCCATCAAAGTAAGAAAATGCAAAGATTAAATCTGGAGAGTTTTCAATAAAATTTGGTCTTAGAATAAATATTGAAGTAAATCATCAAATTCAAGGATGCAGCTATACGATCATTTTCTGATTTTGAGATGTCAGATTTGAAGGCCGAAGAATTGATGCTTTTGGACTGTGGTGTTGGAGAAGACTCTTGAGAGTCCCTTGGACTGCAAGGAGATCCAACCAGTCCATTCTAAAGGAGATCAGCCCTGGGTGTTCTTTGGAAAGAATGATGCTAAAGCTGAAAAACTCACACGAGGAGTTGACTCATTGGAAAAGACTCTGATGCTGGGAGGGATTAGGGGCAGGAGGAAAAGGGGATGACAGAGGATGAGATGGCTGGATGGCCTCACCGACTTGATGGACGTGAGTTTGAGTGAATTCCGGGAGTTGGTGATGGACAGGGAGGCCTGGCATGCTGCGATTCATAGAGTCGCAAAGAGTCGGACGCGACTGAGCGACTGAACTGAACTGAACTAAACTCCTAGATCTTCTTTGTTATGTAAGAGAGATTCTAAGAATCTTAAGGGGAGTCGTTTGTTATGCAGCCATGCGTAACAGATATCGACTTTGAAACATTTGCCAATCGTATGTATATGAGGTATGGCATCTTGTTTCTTTCGTCTACATTTCCTGGCTACAAGTGAGTTTAGGAATCTTTTTATTTGAAATGTGGTTGACTTACCATGTTTTATTAGTTTCAAGTGTACAGCAAAGTGATTCACATATATATTTTATATATGTTCTTTTTTATATTCTTTTCTATTATAGGTTATCATAAGATATAGCATATAGTTCCCTGTGCCATACAGTAGATTCTTGTTATCTATTTTATATACAGTAATGTGTATCTGTTAATTCCAAACTCCTAATTTATCCTTCCCTATACCCTTTCCCTTTTGTAGGAGAAGGCAATGGCACCCGACTCCAGTACTCTTGCCTGGAATATCCCATGGACGGAGGAGCCTGGTAGGCTGCAGTCCATGGGGTCGCTAGGAGTCGGACACGACTGAGCGACTTCACTTTGGCTTTTCACTTTCATGCATTGGAGGAGGAAATGGCAACCCACTCCAGTGTTCTTGCCTGGAGAATCCCAGGGACAGAGGAGCCTGGTGGGCTGCCATCTATGGGGTCGCGTAAAGTCGGACATGACTGAAGCGACTGAGCAGCAACTAAGTTCATTTACATCCCTTTTTTTAGATTCCACCTGTAAGTGATATCATATGATATTTGTCTTTGCCTGACTTCACTTGGGATAATAATCTCTAGGTTCATCCGTGTTGCTGCACATGACATTAATTCATTCTTTTTTATGACTGAGTAGTATTCCACTGTGTGTTGGTACCATCTTTTTTATCTATTCATCTGTTGATGGACATTTAGGTTGCTCCTATGTCTTGGCTATTGTAAACAGTGCTACCATACATGCATTGGGGTGCATTTATCTTTTCAAGTTAGAGTTTTTGTCTTTTCTGGATATATGCTCAGAAGTAGAATTGTGGGATCCTATGGTAACTCTATTTTTAGTTTTTTAAGGGATCTCCATACTGTTCTCCTTAGTGATTATACCAGTTTACATTCCCACCAACAGTTAGAAGTGTTGGGAATCCATTTTTTTAATCCCTGTGGGTACCCCTATACCAGTACATTGGATAACAAGGTTTGGAAGGGGGAAAAAAACATGTTTCTCTGAATTACCCAGGAGAAATCAGCTCTGTGGGATAAACTACAGTGCAGATATTTCTGGAGAGAAGTTTCAAGGGAAGCAAATAATCCCAGAATGTTAGGTTGCTGGCTAGCCAGTTATTACACAGGATGCTGCTTACACAGAATGGTGGTAACACTGTAGCTGATTTCAGTCATAACACTGTTCAACAGATTATGGCACCTATGCCCTTGATTCTGGGAAAGTTGTTGTCTGGATTTTTAGACATTATAATCCATAGGACCAAATGTACAATTCTGAGTGATTCCTATCCTCTGTAACAATAGTGGCAGAAGCCCCAGAGCCTCCAGCAGGAGTCAAATGGGAAACCACTGGGTCAGAAGGCTAGCTGGCATAAAAGAAAGTGAGGCTGAAACCGGCTGTCCTCATGTTGAGGCAGAGATAGCTGGGTGGCGGCAGAGGGTTTCAACACACCCTCCAGCCCCCTGGATTGGCAGTCGGGAGTTTTCAAATCAGAAATGATATGTTTCCAAGTGTTTATACCTAGGAGCAGAAGAGCAAAACTAAGAAATGCCTGAGGTCTCCTGGAGCTTATTTCGCCCAGATGAAGAGATTACAAAAAACCAAGACATACATGAAATAGATGCCAATGATACCAAAGGTAGGAGGAAGTAATAATTATGAAGCTAAGAAAAGCTGTCTCATGAATGTGAATTATGCATGTTGGAGGCTTATGGGTTTTAATACTTTAAAGTGTTAGAATTAGTAGTACTGTCTTGTTCCAAAAATTCTAACTCATATTAAATCAACTCTGAATATAAAAAATTGACTATAAACTCACTCTTCATCTCCTTGATGGAGAATACTTTCCTCCTTAAGAAGAAAATGAAGGTGGGGAGGAAGTCCTGAAAGCTCTTTTTACACTGAGCTTCCCTGAGAAAAGGGGCCAAGGAAGAAACTGGCTTCAAGCTGAAGGTTTTAAAGGTAATTCTTTTCAAAGGTTGAGTCATTTTATACATCCCTTTTATTTTGACACTCTGTCTACTGGTAAAGGGATATTTTTTTTTAAATTTTATTTTATTTTTAAACTTTACATAATTGTATTAGTTTTGCCAAATATCAAAACGAATCCGCCACAGGTATACATGTGTTCCCCATCCTGAACCCTCCTCCCTCCTCCCTCCCCGTACCATCCCTCTGGGTCGTCCCAGTGCACTAGCCCCAAGCATCCAGTATCTTGCATCGAACCTGGACTGGCAACTCGTTTCATACATGATATTTTACATGTTTCAATGCCATTCTCCCAAATCTTCCCACCCTCTCCCTCTCCCACAGAGTCCATAAGACTGTTCTATACATCAGTGTCTCTTTTGCTGTCTCATACACCAGGTTATTGTTACCATTTTCTAAATTCCATATATATGTGTTAGTATACTGTATTGGTGTTTTTCCTTCTGGCTTACTTCACTCTGTATAATAGGCTCCAGTTTCATCCACCTCATTAGAACTGATTCAAATGTATTCTTTTTAATGGCTGAGTAATACTCCATTGTGTATATGTACCACTGCTTTCTTATCCATTCATCTGCTGATGGACATCTAGGTTGCTTCCATGTCCTGGCTATTATAAACAGTGCTGCGATGAACATTGGGGTACACATGTCTCTTTCCCTTCTGGTTTCCGCACTGTGTATGCCCAGCAGTGGGATTGCTGGATCATAAGGCAGTTCTATTTCCAGTTTTTTAAGGAATCTCCACACTGTTCTCCATAGTGGCTGTACTAGTTTGCATTCCCACCAACAGTGTAAGAGGGTTCCCTTTTCTCCACACCCTCTCCAGCATTTATTATTTGTAGACTTTTGGATCGCAGCCATTCTGACTGGTGTGAAATGGTACCTCATAGTGGTTTTGATTTGCATTTCTCTGATAATGAGTGATGTTGAGCATCTTTTCATGTGTTTGTTAGCCATCTGTATGTCTTCTTTAGAGAAATGTCTATTTAGTTCTTTGGCCCATTTTTTGATTGGGTCGTTTATTTTTCTGGAGTTGAGCTGTAGGAGTTGCTTGTATATTTTTGAGATTAGTTGTTTGTCAGTTGCTTCATTTGCTATTATTTTCTCCCATTCTGAAGGCTGTCTTTTCACCTTGCTAATAGTTTCCTTTGATGTGCAGAAGCTTTTAAGGTTAATTAGGTCCCATTTGTTCATTTTTGCTTTTCTTTCCAATATTCTGGGAGGTGGGTCATAGAGGATCCTGCTGTGATGTATGTCAGAGAGTGTTTTGACTATGTTCTCCTCTAGGAGTTTTATAGTTTCTGGTCTTACGTTGAGATCTTTAATCCATTTTGAGTTTATTTTTGTGTATGGTGTTAGAAAGTGTTCTAGTTTCATTCTTTTACAAGTGGTTGACCAGATTTCCCAGCACCACTTGTTAAAGAGATTGTCTTTAATCCATTGTATATTCTTGCCTCCTTTGTCAAAGATAAGGTGTCCATATGTGTGTGGATTTATCTCTGGGCTTTCTATTTTGTTCCATTGATCTATATTTCTGTCTTTGTGCCAGTACCATACTGTCTTGATAACTGTGGCTTTGTAGTAGAGCCTGAAGTCAGGTAGATTGATTCCTCCAGTTCCATTCTTCTTTCTCAAGATAGCTTTGGCTATTCGAGGTTTTTTGTATTTCCATACAAATTGTGAAACTATTTGTTCTAGCTCTGTGAAGAATACTGTTGGTAGCTTGATAGGGATTGCATTGAATCTATAAATTGCTTTGGGTAGTATACTCATTTTCCCTATATTGATTCTTCCAATCCATGAACATGGTATATTTCTCCATCTATTAGTGTCCTCTTTGATTTCTTTCACCAGTGTTTTATAGTTTTCTATATATAGGTCTTTAGTTTCTTTAGGTAGATATATTCCTAAGTATTTTATTCTTTCCATTGCAATGGTGAATGGAATTGTTTCCTTAATTTCTCTTTCTGTTTTCTCATTAGTGTATAGGAATGCAAGGCACTTCTGTGTGTTGATTTTATATCCTGCAACTTTACTATAGTCATTGATTAGTTCTAGTAATTTTCTGGTGGAGTCTTTAGGGTTTTCTATGTAGAGAATCATGTCATCTGCAAATAGTGAGAGTTTTACTTCTTCTTTTCCAATTTGGATTCCTTTTATTTCTTTTTCTGCTCTGATTGCTGTGGCCAAAACTTCCAAAACTATGTTGAATAGTAATGGTGAAAGTGGGCACCCTTGTCTTGTTCCTGACTTTAGAGGGAATGCTTTCAATTTTTCACCATTGAGGATAATGTTTGCTGTGGGTTTGTCATATATAGCTTTTATTATGTTGAGGTATGTTCCTTCTATTCCTGCTTTCTGGAGAGTTTTTATCATAAATGGATGTTGAATTTTGTCAAAGGCTTTCTCTGCATCTATTGAGATAATCATATGGTTTTTATTTTTCAATTTGTTAATGTGGTGTATTACATTGATTGATTTGCGGATATTGAAGAATCCTTGCATCCCTGGGATAAAGCCCACTTGGTCATGGTGTATGATTTTTTTAACGTGTTGTTGGATTCTGATTGCTAGAATTTTGTTAAGGATTTTTGCATCTATGTTCATCAGTGATATTGGCCTGTAGTTTTCTTTTTTTGTGGGATCTTTGTCAGGTTTTGGTATTAGGGTGATGGTGGCCTCATAGAATGAGTTTGGCAGTTTACCTTCCTCTGCAATTTTCTGGAAGAGTTTGAGCAGGATAGGTGTTAGCTCTTCTCTAAATTTTTGGTAGAATTCAGCTGTGAAGCCATCTGGACCTGGGCTTTTGTTTGCTGGAAGATTTTTAATTACAGTTTCAATTTCCGTGCTTCTGATGGGTCTGTTAAGATTTTCTATTTCTTCCTGGTCGAGTTTTGGAAAGTTGTACTTTTCTAAGAATATGTCCATTTCTTCCACGTTGTCCATTTTATTGGCATATAATTGTTGATAGTAGTCTCTTATGATCCTTTGTATTTTTGTGTTGTCTGTTGTGATCTCTCCATTTTCATTTCTAATTTTATTGATTTGATTTTTCTCCCTTTGTTTCTTGATGAGTCTGGCTAATGGTTTGTCAATTTTATTTATCCTTTCAAAGAACCAGCTTTTGGTTTTGTTGATTTTTGCTATGGTCTCTTTTGTTTCTTTTGCATTTATTTCTGCCCTAATTTTTAAGATTTCTTTCCTTCTACTAACCCTGGGGTTCTTCATTTCTTCCTTTTCTAGTTGCTTTAGGTGTAGAGTTAGGTTATTTATTTGACTTTTTTCTTGTTTCTTGAGGTGTGCCTGTATTGCTATGAACTTTCCCCTTAGGACTGCTTTTACCATGTCCCACAGGTTTTGGGTTGTTGTGTTTTCATTTTCATTCGTTTCTATGCAAATTTTGATTTCTTTTTTGATTTCTTCTGTGACTTGTTGGTTATCCAGCAGCGTGTTGCTCAGCCTCCATATGTTGGAATTTTTAATAGTTTTTCTCCTGTAATTGAGATCTAATCATACTGCATTGTGGTCAGAAAAGATGCTTGGAATGATTTCTATTTTTTTTAATTTACTAAGGCTAGCTTTATGGCCCAGGATGTGATCTATCCTGGAGAAGGTTCCATGTGCGCTTGAGAAAAAGGTGAAATTCATTGTTTTGGGATGAAATGTCCTATAGATATCAATTAGGTCTAACTGGTCTATTGTATCATTTAAAGTTTGTGTTTCCTGTTAATTTTCTGTTCAGTTGATCTATCCATAGGTGTGATTGGGGTATTAAAGTCTCCCACTATTATTGTGTTATTGTTAATTTCTCCTTTCATACTTGTTAGC
Organism: Bos indicus x Bos taurus; assembly: GCF_003369695.1. Lineage (NCBI taxonomy): Eukaryota > Metazoa > Chordata > Mammalia > Artiodactyla > Bovidae > Bos > Bos indicus x Bos taurus. The sequence continues at coordinate 57,100,912 of NC_040093.1, forward strand.
ATTTGTCTTACATACTGCAGTACTCCCGTGTTGGGTGCATATATATTTATAATTGTTATATCTTCTTCTTGGATTGATCCTTTGATCATTATGTAGTGACCTTCTTTGTCCCTTTTCACAGCCTTTGTTTTAAAGTCTATTTTATCTGATATGAGTATTGCTACTCCTGCTTTCTTTTGGTCCCTATTTGCATGGAAAATCTTTTTCCAGCCCTTCACTTTCAGTCTGTATGTGTCCCCTGTTTTGAGGTGGGTCTCTTGTAGACAACATATGTAGGGGTCTTGTTTTTTTATCCATTCAGCCAGTCTTTGTCTTTTGGTTGGGGCATTCAACCCATTTACATTTAAGGTAATTACTGATAAGTATGATCCCGTTGCCATTTACTTTATTGTTTTGGGTTTGAATTTATACACCGTTATTGTGTTTCCTGTCTAGAGAATATCCTTTAGTATTTGTTGGAGAGCTGGTTTGGTGGTGCAGAATTCTCTCAGCTTTTGCTTGTCTGAAAAGCTTTTGATTTCTCCTTCATACTTGAATGAGATCCTTGCTGGGTACAATAATCTGGGCTGTAGGTTATTTTCTTTCATCATTTTAAGTATGTCTTGCCATTCCCTCCTGGCTTGAAGAGTTTCTATTGAAAGATCAGCTGTTATCCTTATGGGAATTCCCTTGTGTGTTATTTGTTGTTTTTCCCCTGCTGCTTTTAATATTTGTTCTTTGTGTTTGATCTTTGTTAATTTGATTAATATGTGTCTTGGGGTGTTTCTCCTTGGGTTTATCCTGTTTGGGACTCTCTGGGTTTCTTGGACTTGGGTGATTATTTCCTTCCCCATTTTAGGGAAGTTTTCCACTATTATCTCCTCAAGTATTTTCTCATGGTCTTTCTTTTTGTCTTCTTCTTCTGGAACCCCTATGATTCAAATGTTGTAGCGTTTAATATTGTCCTGGAGGTCTCTGAGATTGTCCTCATTTCTTTTAATTCGTTTTTCTTTTATCTTCTCTGATTCATTTATTTCTACCATTCTATCTTCTAATTCACTAATCCTATCTTCTGCCTCTGTTATTCTACTATTTGTTGCCTCCAGAGTGTTTTTAATTTCATTTATTGCATTATTCATTATATATTGACTCTTTTTTATTTCTTCTAGGTCCTTGTTAAACCTTTCTTGCATCTTCTCAATCCTTGTCTCCAGGCTATTTATCTGTGATTCCATTTTAATTTCAAGATTTTGGATCAATTTCACTATCATTATTTGGAATTCTTTATCAGGTAGATTCCCTATCTCTTCCTCTTTTGTTTGGTTTGGTGGACATTTATCCTGTTCCTTTATCTGCTGGGTATTCCTCTGTCTCTTCATCTTGTTTAAATTGCTGAGTTTGGGGTGTCCTTTCTGTATTCTGGCAGTTTGTGGAGTTCTCTTTATTGTGGTGTTTCCTCGCTGTGTGTGGGTTTGTACAGGTGGCTTGTCAAGGTTTCCTGGTTAGGGAAGCTTGTGTCAGTGTTCTGGTGGGTAGAGCTGTATTTCTTCTCTCTGTAGCTTCCAAGGCGTTTCCCTCTGTTATAACTTCTTCTGTTTGCTGGTCTCTTCAGTATCTGGTTTCCGCCCTGACACAAAGGGGACGGTGGAGGACACTTTTTTTTTTTTTTTAGGCTCACTTGTTCAGTCGCGCTCCTTTCGAAGAGTTGGGTTGCTTTTCTGGGTGCCTGATGTCCTCTGCCGGCATTCAGAAGTTGTTTTGTGGAATTTACTCGACGTTTAAATGCTCTTTTGATGAATTTGTGGGGGGAGAAAGTGTTCTCCCCGTCCTACTCCTCCGCCATCTTGGCTCCGGGATTTATTTTTTAAGTCAGCATTGGAATATAAGGTACATGTGATAAGATCCACCCATTTTAAGTCTATGGTTTGATGACTTTTGACACAAGTATTCACTTTTGACAAAACCATCACCGCAATGAAGATGTAGACTGTTTCCATCCACCCTAGAAAGTCCCTCCTGCCTTCCTGTGGCCAGTTCCTGACCTCCTGTCTTAGGCAACCACTGATATGTTTCTGCCATATTATGTTAGTTTTGCCTGTTCTAACATTTTATTAAAAAGGAATCTTATAGTATATATTTTTTTGTACCTAGGTTCTTTTGCTCATCCTAATGTTTTGGGATTTATCCATGTTGTTTGTATATTTCCTGCACTTCCAAAATTAACTGCTTGCACCTGAACCCTCATTAGGGTCTCCTTCTGGGGCAATCCAAATTAAGACAGCAACTCTGAGTCAGATACTAGAACAATTGTTATTGACAAAGTAAGGATAGATTGGCAAGCAAACAGATAAATGATAGATAGACAGATAAATAGATGATAAATAATACATAAAGTCAAGAAAAGAATGATTGGAAAGCAGAAGGATCACAGATATTTTTATCTGGAAAGTTCGTATTGATTACATTCATATTTCTTATTGAATGTTTAAAAATGGCAAATTTCAGTTTCTTTCAAAGATTTTTATTGTGGAATTTCAAATCTATATAAAAGTAGACAGAATAGTATCATATATTTTCCATTTATGGAAAATTTTCCATTTTCCAGCTTCAGCTTTCTACCTACAAACATTCTGTTATATTTGTACTTTCATCCACTACCCCACTCTATATAATTTTGAACAAAATACTAAATGTCATACCATTTCCTCTATGAAATCGCTAAAATATGAAATATTTTAGCATATACATCTAAAAGATAAGGTCTTTTGAAACAACTATCACACATAAAGTAACAATTTCTTAATATCATAAAATATCAAATTAGTATTAAATTTCTCAACTATCTAGCAAATGCTTTTTTATAGTTTGTTTAAATCAAGATCCAAATAAGTGCTCTACATAGCCACTCATTGATATTTCTTTCAAGTCTCTTCTAATCTATACTCTCCCTACTCTATCTCACTCTGTTTCTTGCACTTCATCTATTAAATAATTACTTGATATATTTTAATTTGCCAAGATTTGGCTAAATCTAATGCAAATTACATTTTGCTTCCTTTGAGTCATGCAATGTATAACCCAGGGTTAATCCAATGCTTTAACATGATTTCTTCTTTTTTGCAGACTAATGTTGGAAAGTTTTATTTGTATTTCGGAAGGCATTCTCAAAATGTAAATGCTTTGGAGGCTGTGGAAACAGACATATGTATATGAAAGTAAAATCAAGAGTGCTTAGAAGCTGGATAAGTAAAGAGAATGAGAAAGCCAGCAATAAGTGCCAAATTACTTTTTAAATCTAGAAACCGATCATGTCACTTTCTCAGCTTAAAATGTTTCTGTGGTTCTCTATCACACTGAGAATAAATTCAAAACTCCTTACCCTGGCCCTGTGTGACTTGGAACTGCCTTTGCAATCTCACCTTACTATCTAACTCTCTTATGATGATACGGTCAATCAGATGGCCTTCTCGCCACACTTCTCACCCCAGTAGGGTTTGTGCACTTGCTTTGTCCTCTGCTGGGTAATGCTTTTCCAGAATGTAAACAAGTCTGCTCAAAATGGAGGACAAAACAGATGCAGACTATGCCCTAAGTTTAAAAACACAGAGCCAAACCTAAAAACAAAAGACAGTGTTCCCATGGCCACCAGGGGAATTTAGCCCGAGTAACAAGGAGAAGTCGAAACCGTGTGGCCTGGGAATGCAAAATGGGACAACGACTTTGGAAGACAGTTGGCAGTTTCTTACAAAACTAAAACACGTTCTTACTATCTGATCCAGCAATCATCGTCCTTGGTATTTATCCAAGGGAGTCGGAAATATGTACACCCAAAACCTGCACACGGATGTTTACAGCAGCTTTATTCATAATTCACCCACCAAATTTGGAAGTAACCAACATGTCCTTCAAGTAGGTGCAGGGATAAATAAACTGGTACACCAGACAATGGAATATTATTCATTGCTAAGGAAAAATGAGCTATCCAGCCATGAAAAGACATGAGGAAACTTAGATGTATATTACTTTGTGAAAGAAGCCAATCTGAAAAGGCTACATACTGTATGATTGCAACTATATGACTTTCTGGAAAAGGCAAAACTATGGAGACAGGAAAAAGATCAGTGGTTGTCAAAGGTAGGGAGGAAGAATGGATGAATAGGCAGAGTACAGAGGGTTTTTAGGGCTGAGAAATTATCTGTATGATATGACAATGGTGGCTACATGCCATTATACATTTATCCAAACCTACAGAGCATAGGACATCAAGAGAGAAGCCTCGGTAAATTTTGTACTTTGGGTGATTATGGTGGCTTAATGTAGGTTCATCAGTTATAACAAATGTACCACTGTAGTGGGGGACACGGACAGTGGGGGAGCTTATGCATGTGTGGGGACAGTGAGTATATGACAGATCTTTGTACTCTCCATTCAACTTTGCTGTGAACTTAAAACTTCTAAAAAATTATCTTTAAAAAAAACACAAAACACTGGGTGACTCATGTGAGGCTCTATGTAAAATAAATACTCTGGAATTTTGACCTTGAACTCATGCTTAGAAATGGAATTACTCGTGGGGCTTCCATGATGGTCCAGTGGTTAAGACTCTGCATTTCCAATTCAGGGAGCATGGGTTCAATCCCTTGCCAGGGAACTAAAAATCCACATATCGTGTGGCTAAAAAAAAAGAAAAAGAAAAGAAGTAGAATGGAATCACTCGTGACAATAGCTCATTTGAGCATAGAATTCTGGATTGAAATTCACTTTCACAAACCCAGAAATCAAGAGCTATTATTTATCACAGACCCTCCTTGAAAAAATTATTAAAGAATGAAACTAGAAAAATAAAGACAAAGGTTGTGTCATGTAAGAAGAATTAGTAAGGACAGAAATCAGCAAAAATTGACCAGAGACTCTAAATATTAATTGATTGTAAGTTGTGTAATTATTTAGGAATTTTAAATGTGCATTGATTGTAAGTAGTCTATTTGGTTTAAGAAATAATACCAGGAAAAAAAATTAACAAAGATGGGAAAGGAACATTTTGAGGAAATTTCAATTGTCCTCTTCTTGTTCAAGAGGAGAATAGAAATACAAATTTATGTAGATACTGCGTGCTGCATGCTAATTCGCTTCAGTCATGGCCGATTCTTTGCAACCCTATGGACTGTATCCCACCAGGCTCCTCTGTCCATGGGATTTTCCAGAAAGAATACTGGAGCGGGTTGCCATGCCCTCCTCCAGGGGATCTTCCCAACCCAGGGATAGAACCCCTGTCTCTTACATCTCCTGCATTGGCAGTCGGGTTCTTTACCACTAGCACCATCTAGGAAGCCCCATGTATATAATAGTTTTTAAAATATAACCTTAAGTGTACATGTGAAATTTTTGAGTAACCACCAAAGGAACTGAAATAGAATATGGTAAAGGTTTTAAAGGGAGGCCAAAAATAAAAGAAAAAAAAAGAGCTAAAAGAAATAAAAACCATATGGTATCGGCATAAGGTAGACAAATAGGTCAATGAGATAGAGTAGAATACAGAAATAGAAGAATCCAGAACTCTATACGATCAGTAAATGTTTTACAAAGTATGATAGCCATTCAGCAGGGAAGATAAAGTCTGTTCAACAAATGGTTCTGGAACAACTGGATGACTATATGGAGAAAAGTGAACCTGATCTGTACTCCCACCAGCATGGGATACACAGTTCTATTCAACTCTCAAAACTCATTGAGCCACATGCTTAATGTGCATGTGTGTGTATGTGTGTTTCTTGTACATGAAGTAATAATTTTTTGTAATTGATTTATGTTTGGTTGCTCTGTGTCTTCATTGCTGTGAGCAGGCTTTCTCTAGTCGTGGCAAGTGGGGAGCTGCGCTCTAGTTGCGGTGCACGGGCTTCTCACTGCCATGGCTTCTCTTGCTGCAGAGCTCGGGTCTAGGGGCCCGGCCTTCAGGAGCTGCAGCACGTGGGCTCAGTAGTTGTGGCTCGCGGACTCCGGCATGTAGGTTTAGCAGTTGTGACTCACAGGATTAGTTGCTCTGCAGCATGTGGAAGCTTCCTAGACCAAGGATCTAACCCATCCGTGTCCCCTGCATTGGCAGGCAGATTCTTATCCACTGTACCACCAGGAAAGTCCAATACTTAATTTTTTAAAGCTCTAGTAGAAATGATTACGAATTCCTCTCAACCTTTGCTCTTAGCCTAAATATCACCTCCTCAGAGAGGTCCTCCATAACCACTCTAGACCTTCAGCACCTTCAGCATCTTGGATTGTACTGACTTCAGCCTGAAGAAGATAAAACATTATCTGTCAGGCGAGTGCAGAGAAAAAGAGAGTGAGTTGGGCAGTCAGGCAAGAAAAGGAAATTTATTAGAGGGAAAAGAGAGGGTGACTGGCTCTTAAGGAGAACCAGAGTTCTCCCTTTCTGACGGAGTCCTTCTTATACCCCACCAATGAAAAAATCTCTGAAGGGATGGTCACGTAGCCGGAGGTCTGGAATCTGGTAGTCTTGCAGCTTTGAAAAGACAGGCACCAGTGAGATAACAGGATGCCATTTGGGCAGTTTGGTCGGCCTCACAGATCACTATGATTTATTCTTTGTTTGCGAGGTCAACATAACAAGCCATCTTATCAATGAGACCCCGTGTGGGCCCTATCATTATCCAGCCAAAATCCCTTATCCCTCTGCTCTACAACCCACCTTCACTATCTTCTTTTTTTGTTCAGCCCCTTCCTCTGTATGTTTATCCCATTCCCTCCCACCAGATCCAGCCTCTGCTCTACTCATTATCTTGTCTTCCCATCCCAATGTCTTCATCTTCTACTGGAAATGCTTTCCAGGCCTCCTCCTCCAAGATGTTGGGGATTACAAGTAAACAGTGATCACCACTCCCAGTGGTTAATTTGGACTTTGAAACCTCACACTTTCCCTGCCTTCTGGGCATCCTGTCAGTCTCTCTGGTTTTTCAGTACCTAATGATTTGCTATTGAGAATCCAAAATCATTTCTGATGGCCCTGGAACAGAAGACTTCACCAGGAAAGTGGAATTGAAGCTGGATTCCTACCTTTTCTTCTCTAAATGCTACTTGCTCATCCCCTTGGATGTGACGCTAATTCTGTCCTCCCAGGGTGCCTTTTAAAGGTTGATAGAAACTGTCCTTGGAGATCATAAAGCTCAGCAAGGCTGACATGCACAGTTGCACAGGTTGTACATTTCACAACACACCCTGCTGAGGCAGTAAGAGGGGCCTGAAATCCAGCCTTCACTCCCCTTACCAAGCCATGCGTCTGTCAACTAAAAAAGATGTACAACTTGAGAGTTAAGTTTCATTTGGGGCAAAATGAGGACTGCAGCCTGGGAGGCAGCATCTCAGATAGCTCTGAGAGACCACTCCAAAGCAGCAGTGGGGGAAGGTCAATAGATAAGGTTTTGGTGAAGGGGGAGTTCAGGACCATGAAGCACTCATTTTTCAAAAAGGTTTTTGTTAGTCATGAGGATCTGATGTCACCATGAAGGGATTTAGTGCTTCTCTAGACATGAGGAGATGCAAGGGTTGAGATCATAAAATCTGTTCCTAAAAACATCCAACTATCTGAAGACCTGTCCCACCAGATTCCCTGGAGCACAGAGTGCCTCACTCCAGCCTGAACCCCCTCAGCCGGTATTGAAGGTCAACACTAGAGCAGATGGAGCTCAATCTCCATGGCAGGTGGCAAATGCCTGTGTTGTTCAGTCGTTGGCAAAGCTCTTGGTAAGTGCCAATTTGTAGTTGACACATCCTTGAACTGTATCTGTCTAGTGGACAATTAGTAAAATTGTGTACTAATTTGCAAAAGGCACTCTAGGAACTAGCACACACCCTGAAGCCTAGCCTGGGTGAGACACTAGCCAGGTAACTGGCTATGACTGGATGCAGAAGGCCTGCAGCCATTCAGGGCCCTGATTTACAGGGCTTTTCTGAGAAGATATGAAAGAAGCCGCATAAAGGCACATGCCAGTTTTCAGTGAGGCCTGTTATCTGTTATCTAAAATCAGCCAAAGCCCCTGCCTGACAATTTCCATCCATCCACTCACTTTGGCCAGAGAGGCTCTCACTTCTTGGGCCTTGGCCACCTAGCCTGAACCCAGATCAAACTGATTCAGCCATGCCAACTTTCCTTGTGTCGGGCGAGTGTATGCTCCTTGGTTCTGTCTCATCACAGCAAAGATTTGGAGCGACGGACATTAAAGCCCTCAGCGTGTCGCAGCTCTCAGGTCTTGGACAGACCGTGTTATAGCTCTTAGACAAATCGGTGTTACAGGTCTGTTTTATTTAGAAAATAGCAAGAGAATCCATCCTCGAAGCGTGAGAGCATGCCAATCCAAAGATGCGAAGAGAAGAGAGTGGGGGAGTGTGCCAGCACGTGGGGAAGGGAGCAAGAGAAAGTGTACTTTGGCTCCTCTTTTTATATGTTTTTTTCCTCCCCCTGGGCCTGCCCTGTGTAAATTGGGCTAGCCAGGAGTGCTATTTGTTCTACCGGAGGTCCTCACTCAGGTCCTCAGACCTTCCTTTGACCTTCCTTTGTTCTATTTTCACCGGCTTTTCCCTTCCTTGTCTTTTAGCCACCGCCATTTTGGACTCCTGTTTCCTGTTCTAACTACCTAACACTTGGATTGGGAGAAGGCAATGGCACCCCACTCCAGTACTCCTGCCTGGAAAATCCCATGGACAGAGGAGCCTGGTAGGCTGCAGTCCATTGGGTCGCTGAGGGTCGGACACGACTGAGCGACTTCACTTTCACTTTTCACTTTCATGCATTGGAGAAAGAAACGGCAACCCACTCCAGTGTTCTTGCCTGGAGAATCCCAGGGACAAGGGAGCCTGGTGGGCTGCCATCTATGGGGTCACACAGAGTCGGGCATGAATGAAGTGACTTAGCAGCAGCAGCAACACTTGGATTAGTATTTGCGTGGTATAATTTATCTTCTTCCCTTCAATCTTACGATGTTTCTCTCATTGACACTCTATAGTCTCAATGCCCTTATGGACATTGACCCTCCACAGGCTGTGGCTAGTGCTGGTATACTCCTGTCTCCTGCACAGTGAGTTCTGGTTGGGCAGGGGCTGTCTTCTTTGCTTTAGACCTACGCTAAAGTAATGCTCAAAATTCTCCAAGCCAGGCTTCAGCAATATGTGAACCGTGAACTTCCTGACGTTGAAGCTGGTTTTAGAAAAGGCAGAGAAACCAGAGATCAAATTGCGAACATCCACTGGATCATGGAAAAAGCAAGAGAGTTCCAGAAAAACATCTATTTCTGCTTTATTGACTACGCCAAAGCCTTTGACTGTGTGGATCACAATAAACTGTGGAAAATTCTGAAAGAGAAGGGAATACCAGACCACCTGATCTGCCTCTTGAGAAATTTGTATGCAGGTCAGGAAGCAACAGTTAGAACTGGACATGGAACAACAGACTGGTTCCAAATAGGGAAAGGAGTTCATCAAGGCTGTATATTGTCACCCTGTGTATTTAACTTATATGCAGAGTACATCATGAGAAATGCTGGACTGGGAGAAACACAAGTTGGAATCAAGATTGCCGGGAGAAATATCCATAACCTCAGATATGCAGATGACACCACCCTTATGGCAGAAAGTGAAGGGGAACTTAAAAGCCTCTTGATGAAAGTGAAAGTGGAGAGTGAAAAAGTTGGCTTAAAGCTCAACATTCAGAAAACGAAGATCATGGCATCCGGTCCCACCACTTCATGGGAAATAGATGGGGAAACAGTGGAAACAGTGTCAGACTTTATTTTTCTGGGCTCCAAAATCACTACAGATGGTGACTGCAGCCATGAAATTAAAAGACGCTTGCTCCTTGGAAGGAAAGTTATGACCAACCTAGATAGCATATTCAAAAGCAGAGACATTACTTTTCCAACAAAGGTCCGTCTAGTCAAGGCTATGGTTTTTCCTGTGGTCATGTATGGATGTGAGAGTTGGACTGTGAAGAAGGCTGAGCACCGAAGAATTGATGCTTTTGAACTGTGGTATTGGAGAAGACTCTTGAGAGTCCCTTGGACTGCAAGGAGATCCAACCAGTCCATTCTGAAGATCAGCCCTGGGATTTCTTTGGAAGGAATGATGCTAAAGCTGAAACTCCAGTACTTTGGCCACCTCATGCGAAGAGTTGACTCATTGGAAAAGACTCTGATGCTGGGAGAGATTGGGGGCAGGAGGAGAAGGGGGCGACAGAGGATGAGATGGCTGGATGGCATCACTGACTCGATGGACGTGAGTCTGAATGAACTCCGGGAGTTGGTGATGGACAGGGAGGCCTGGCGTGCTGCTATTCATGGGGTCGCAAAGAGTTGGACACGACTGAGTGACTGATCTGAATTGATCTCCCTCCCATAGCTTCTCACCCAGTGCGGTTGCTTCATGGTCTACCAAAGTAGGGTTGTCTCCCATCTCCCAATAAAGTAGGAATTTCACCCTTTTTTTCTTATTTATATTTTGGCTGCCCTGGGTCTTCAGTGTTGTGTGCAGGCTTTTCTCTGGTTGTGGTGAGCAGGGGCTACTCTCCAGTTGCCATGCACAGGCTTCTCATTGTAGTGGCTTCTCTTGTTGCAGAGCATGGTCTGTAGGACATAGGGGCTCAGTAGATGTAGTGCCTGGGCTTAACTGCCCCTCGGCATGTGGGAATCTTCCTACACCAGGGATCAAACCTGTGTCGCCTGCACTGGGAGGTAGATTCTTAACCACTGGACCACCAGGGAAGTCCAGGAACTTCACCCTTAATGAACACTGAGGCAGAGGTCACAGAACACCAAAGACACAGAGAGGGGTCCCATCTTTCACTTTGCCTTTACTGCATAAAACTCACGAGGCTGGATATCATCCGCTCAGTTCCCAGCCCCTGCCTCCTTGTACTTTTCTTCAACTGACCATTCACAGCTGTCCCAAGAGAGAAGGTTTCCTGTCCCTTCTCATCATTTCACTCAGGACAGAAATGACAGTCCTATGATAACAGTGAATTAGCGTTCTCTTACCTTATTTGAAACATTAATGAACTGCCTTCTCCACAGTTTTGGGTAGAAATATAAATGTTAGGGGTAATCTACAAGTGGGAGATTTTGTTGACAATTTAAACACTGAGTAACTATAAGAAATAATATTTCGACAAAGGACACTGACACACTACTTAAGTCTTCCCTCTGGCTGCAGATAGCCTTGCCTTTACTGGCAGAGGCACACAGGGCTTGGTGTAGCTCACAGAGGAAACTTGTTATATGGTAGCATCTCATGGTCTTTCTAGGGAAGAGACTTCCTGAGTTCCAATGGACTTCAATAAAGCTTGGTTCATAGTGGGTGCCAGAGTATGCCTTGGAATGAATGAAGGATGATTGCCTCTTCTTGAAGGCATGATCTTCCCATTTCTCATGATTATAACAGGTCCATTTACTGAATGGATGAACTATAAACTCTGTAAGGTCACTAGCAGCACCCAGTGCAACTAAGAACAAATCTCCCATCTCCTTCCAAGCTCCTCACCCATTAACACTCAGCTCTCTACATTTGTTGTTATTCAGTGGCTAAGTCATGTCCCATTCTTTGTAACCCCGTGGTCCGCAGGGACCCTGTCCTTCCCTGTCCTTCACTATCTCCTGGAGTTTGCTCAAATTCAAGTCCATTGAGTCAGAGATGCCATCCAACCATCTCATCTTCTGTCACCCCCTTCTCCTCCTGCCCTCAATCTTTCCCAGCATCAGGGTCTTTTCCAATGAGATGGCTCTTTGCATCAGGTGGCCAAATTATTGGAGCTTCAGCATCAGTCTTCTAGTGGATATTCAGAGTTGACACACAACTTTTTACACTAGGAAAAATCAAAACATACCATCCACATGAGATAAATGGCTCTGAAGCCATGTAGCTTGTCTATGAAATACTGACTTTAGGAAGGATAAGGGAACATTCATCTAGGATGGAAAAAAATCATCTTTGACCACCCACTTCCTTTGGCCTCTCGCCTTCTCTCAATGAGAGATGATGCTTCTTTAGGTCTTTCCTTGCGGCTAAGCCAGAGCTCTGACTGAGTCATTGGAATAGCCTCTGCCAGCTGTGGGCGAAGCTGTTCAGAAGTTATAAATCAAGCCACCGTTGTCATCAAGGGCTGGATGACAAATCACTTTCTCCCTTGTGCCAGTTTCCATCAACTGGTCGTAGCCACAAGAAGCACACTGCTGGAACAGCACCTGAGACCTTATCTAAGGCTTGGTGGGGAAGGATTTCTAATCGCTCATCGATCCCTTCCATGGTTATTCTTACAAAAGAATCACCCAAAACTTGGAAATAAGTCAAAAGTCTTTTTATTATCAGGCTACAGCATTGTCTAAAAGCCCTCAAAATACCACCTGACTCTCCAAGGAAATGTGAATTTATATATTGACTGGAGACCCAGCTCTGCAAGGGTTGATAGTAACTTGGAAAAATCTTAGAGAGTACAAATTATTTTTATGTGGTAGAGATGCAAATGATTTCTGACTAGCAGAGAATATAGACCCAAACAGTATGGATATATTGTTCTTATATATATTAACCAGTCTTACAGTTTTATATCTTACTTAGCAACTAAATTCTAGCATCCTTCTATTATTTTAAGAGCACTGTATTTTTACATATCAGTTCTCATATCCTCTCTGAAGCCAGCTCTGCCATCCTGCTGGTTCTCTCATTAATGAGTTAAATAAAACTTTGGTACATGCTTGCTGTGCATTTGTTTGAGATTTTAATATTTTCTAAAATTATTCCTTGACAGTATGGAAGGAGGCAGGAGGCAGCATGGGAGTTATGAGCTCTTTGTTTCTGGCCTGGGGTCCAGAGGAAGAGAAGACTTTGAGGATGCTGCCTGCACAGCTTCCATCCTGCAACTCACCTTAAGCTCTCCATCTGCCAGGTACCCATCTCTGGAGATAGACGCACATATGTGTTAGCAGTTGCCTGCTTGGGCCACCCAGTTACCTAGTTATGAGAGAGATCATGTTGCCTTTCAACATTAGAGGAGATTTTGAAGATCTAATGAAACCCCATCAACCCTTTCCCCACCCTGCTCTTTTTGTTTTTTGTTTTTTTGTCTTCATCTAGCCTCATCACACAGTATGTGGTATCTTTTTTCCCTGACCAGAGATCAAACCCACACCTCGTGCATTGGAAGCACAGAATCTTAACCACTGGACCACCCAGACGGTCCTGGAATCCATCAACTTGATTCAAGGAAGTGATGTATCACCTCAAGCCCAGCTCAAAGAAGTGAACTTGAATAAAATCCATGTGGTCCAAAGCCCTGTCCACATCACAGCATCTTTCCTAATGCTCTGATGTGCCAGCTTTCCTTCCATCAGGACCACAGCACCCTATAATTAGCCCTAGGGAGTAATAACAACTAATGCTTATTGTGTGCCTAGTATCTACAGGGGAATTCTAAGTACTTAATATCACTTAATATGATAACCACTCTATAAGACAGGCACCATTAATTATCATGCTCTCCATTTACAGAGGAAGGTACTGAGGCACAAAAAAACCAAGTAACTTCCCCCAAGACCTCACAGCTCATCAAAGGCATACCTGAGGTTTGAACGCTCAAAGAATTTATACTCTAACTGCTTCACAATAGGCTCCATTCACAAATTAGAAGTTGAAGATGTTCCTGGTGGTATTAGGGTTAAGACCCCACGCTTCCAGTGCAGGGGGTGTGGGTTCCATCTGTGGTCAGGAAACTTAAAGTTCCACATGCCAAGTGACACAGACCAAAAAAAAAGGAAAAAAATAGACACTGCACAAATTCAACTTAAAAAGCTCAACTCTTGGGATAGTGAAAAAGTTCTGGGAATGAATAGTGGTGATAGTCACACAGTGTCAGATCAGATCAGATCAGTCGCTCAGTCGTGTCCAACTCTTTGCGACCCCATGAATCGCAGCATGCCAGGCCTGCCTGTCCATCACCAACTCCCGGAGTTCACTCAGACTCACGTCCATCGAGTCAGTGATGCCATCCAGCCATCTCATCCTCTGTCATCCCCTTCTCCTCCTGCCCCCAATCCCTCCCAGCATCAGAGTCTTTTCCAATGAGTCAACTCTTCACATGAGGTGGCCAAAGTACTGGAGTTTCAGCTTTAGCATCATTCCTTCCAAAGAAATCCCAGGGCTGATCTCCTTCAGAATGGACTGGTTGGATCTCCTTGCAGTCCAAGGGACTCTCAAGAGTCTTCTCCAACACCACAGTTCAAAAGCATCAATTCTTCGGCGCTCAGCCTTCTTCACAGTCCAACTCTCACATCCATACATGACCACAGGAAAAACCATAGCCTTGACTAGACGGACCTTTGTTGGCAAAGTAATGTCTCTGCTTTTGAATATGCTATCTAGGTTGGTCATAACTTTCCTTCCAAGGAGTAAGCGTCTTAATTTCATGGCTGCAGTCACCATCTGTAGTGATTTTGGAGCCCAGAAAAATAAAGTCTGACACTGTTTCCACTGTTTCCCCATCTATTTCCCATGAAGTGGTGGGACCGGATGCCATGATCCTTTATACGCCACTGAATTGTGTACTTCAAAGTGGTTAAAATGGTTAATTCGTGTGTTATGTATATTTTACCACAATTTTAAAAAAAACCAAAAGCCTTAGTTTTACTACACACTAGCTGTATGACTTTGAGCAGATTAACTTTCTAAGACCGATTTCCTACCTAAAAATGGAGATGTTAATAAAGTATATGCGTCATAGTGTTATTGTAAGGATTGACTTAGTTGATTAAATTGCTCAGCAGAATTCCTGGCACATAGGAAGACAGAAATGATTGTTAGCTTAAAAAAAAAAAAAAGTAGAAATTCTTACCAGCAAGAGTAGGAAATGTGAACTTCACTGTTTATCTATGACAGACTACCTTGTACTCCTGTGAGAGGAAGAAGTATTAGCCAACCACCAGTCATCCCACCGTCCAACCTCAACCTAGAAGGGACACACCAAGGGAACCTCATCTCCACAGCCATTGTGCTCAGATACAAAGAAGAGAAAGTCAGCCACCATTATCCTATGTTTGGGGTCCCTTCTTAAGTGCTAGGCACTGGCTAAACCCCTTTGCATTATGACCCTACTGTCACAGTCATTGTATGAGATTAGCATTACTCCTTGCATCTTAAGAAAAAGAAGATCCCACAGATGCAGAGGAGTTCATCAGCTTGCTTAAGGTCACCCAGCTGCTGAACAACAGACCCAAGATTTGAACCCAAGTCTGTGCATCTTAGTTCTGACTATTATAACAAATCACCATACACAAAACAGCTTCAACAACAGACCATTTATTTCTCACAGTTCTGGAGTGTGGCAAGTCCAAGATTAATATGCCAACAGATCTGGTGTCTGCACAAGACCCACTTCCTGGTGTGCAGATGGACATCATCTTTTATCTTCAGAGCAGGGAGAGAGAAAAGCAAGCTCTCTCCTTTCTTCTAAGGGCACTAATCCCATCATGAGGGCTACACCCTCATGACCTAATTACCTCCCAAAGGCTCCATCTCCTAATACCACCACACGGTGGTGTAGGTTTTCAACATATGAATTGGAGGGGATGCATTAACACTCTGTAAAAATAACTCCAAAATACCCACACTATACCACCTTGCTGCTCTGCCACCAAGAATGTGACATGTTTGGAGCAATATTAGCCAGAATTCAAAACACAAAACAAAAACAAATCCAAGTGAAGGAGGAGGAGAGGGTCATCCTTTGACTTTGAAATGTAAAGACCAGAGTCCTAGATGGAGCAGGAGAGGAGGAGAGGCCTATTGGGATGCTACACAAGAAGAAATACACACTCCATCCCTCTTTGTAGAGGGAGCATCCTTCTTGAGACCCACAAAGACACGGGGCTGTGTTTTGGGAGCGAGACTTTGAAAACACTGTGATGATGATAAGGAGGAGGAGGAGATAATTAAAATACTCATGGTTGCAAGTAACAGAAACAGAGTTGCTTTGCTTTGTTTTTAAACTTTTGGCTGTGCTGCACAGCATGTGGGATCTTAGTTCCCCAATCAGGAATTGAACCCACCTCTCTGTAGTGGAAGCATGGAGTCTTAACCACTGGACCACCAGGGAAGTCCCAGAAACTGAGTTCTGACCTCTTTGAACAAAACAGGAGTTGATTCACTTAATCAAGGCAAGCCTGGAAGAATAGATTGGAAAAAATAGAATTGATGGGACCAAATGCCTCCAAAAGGTTAAGAGACAGGAAACACAACAACTGTCATTTGTAGGAGACCACCACCGTCACTCTTTATATCCCTCAATCGACACCCCAGACCCTTGGAAGGCCATATGTCTGTCCGTGATGCCCAAGTCCTTGAGGCTAAGATTCTGGAAGAGACAGGCTTTAGACCTCTGGCTTCTATAAGTGGAGGAAAAGCATTGCTTTCTACCAAGATCTCACACCTGGGGAATAACTTCCAAATAAGATAAGTGGATGCTGAAAAGCACAACGCCCCCCACGCCAAACCCCTGCCAAAAAATTCCAGTCATTGCAATGTCTATGATATATATTAATATTAATAGCCCTTCTATGATTTTTCCAGTCCCAGTATACTTGAATGCTATAAATATTCAAGATGAAAGTGTAAATTTTGTGTTCATCAATGAAAATGTCTTGCATAAACATTTAAGTCTTTCCAAAAAGTCATACCCAGTCTAAAGAATAGCGTTTTCAGTTAGGACCTTCTCTATATGGAATTACTTCATCTCGGCCAGTAAGGGGAGAGAGTACAGGACAAGTCAAAGAAAGAGGTTACATGCTATCCAGCAGTGAATTATTACCTATTATCAAAACAGGAAGAAGAACAGAAAGCAGAACTAAACAAAATTATCTCTGTGGTAGAATTCCTAGGGCAATTACCAGAGGCCAGAACACTCTCATGTAGATGAAAGAACTTGAGAAGAACAAATAACTGAGGACAAAAGTTTTGAGTTTCTTTGTTGATCTTCCTGCTTCCCATGGTAAGCTGGGATTTTCACTTTAGTCATGTCCATATTTTGCAATATGATAAACAGGTTATGTGATGATCCAGGACAGGGTGTCCTACCACACCAGACGCAGTGTACCTACCACTGTTCTTCTAGCCAAGTGTGATTTCAATAGTCTAGAATTGCCAGTGATCAGATGAAATCTTTGATCCCCACCATGGGGCCCAGAAAGAATTTTGCATCACCTTTTCCCTAAGGGACCATGCTCACAGATTTTGGGGCATATGTGTGTTTTCTGTTGCTCAGCTATGTCTGACTCTTTGTGATCCCATGGACCATAGCCCACCAGGTTCCTCTGTTCACCGAGTTTTCCAGGCAATAATACAGGAGTGGTTTGCTATTTCCTCCTCCAGGGGGGTCTTCCTGACCCAGGGATTGAACCCGAGTCTCCTGCATCTCCTGCATTGCAGGTGGTTTCTTTACTGCTGAGCTACCAGGAAGCCCCCACAGACTTTGAGGATAAAATCCCAAAATAAATTTTAACAGAAATAATTGCCTTTCTATGGAAGAGGGCCACTGAACCATAATATCACCTACCCTAACCTTTTTTTTTTCTTTAGTTTCATCCCTTTCTTCCTCTCCTACGATATTGTGACATTGTCTATTTTCTCCATCAAGCATTATTTTACTCTTCATTCTTCACTGAATTCCTCTTACAGTGTATATTTGTCAGGAACTAATTCTGTTGCAAAAGATAGAAACCCAACTCAAAATAGATTGAAGAAAATGTATCAGCTCACACAATTTGGAAATCAGTCCAAACAGTAGATATGCAGGTATAGCCAGATCAAGGAACTCAAACTATGTCATCACTCTTTGATTTTTCTTCATCA
The DNA here is from genome assembly GCF_003369695.1 of Bos indicus x Bos taurus. Lineage (NCBI taxonomy): Eukaryota > Metazoa > Chordata > Mammalia > Artiodactyla > Bovidae > Bos > Bos indicus x Bos taurus. The sequence continues at coordinate 57,118,783 of NC_040093.1, forward strand.
TTCTGGTACATTTTCCTCTATCCTAACTTTATTCTCTACCAGATTCTCCTCTGTGGGGTCTAGAAGCTGCAGTTTAACATGGACATTGCAGTGAGAAAAGATAACATTTTTCTCCCAGTGCCCATTAGCAATCCTCCCACAATCAGGAGTCATGACTGGTTCTTCTTGGTCATATGTCCACCTCTGAACCAATCACTGGATCCAAGAGTATAAATTGATTGGCCAGCCTGGTTCACATGCCCACCCCTATGATAGGGGTGTGAAGTCCCTTGAATGACCATCTCACTAAAATCCTCCACCAAAGAAATGCTAGGCAGGCAAAAGAATAAGAAACTTCAGACTACAAACATATATTCAACCTTTACATTGATTCCCAACTTCGTTTCCTTTTGCTTCTTGTTTCTTGCTGTGGAATTCTGATCTGGATATTAAGCTGAGTCTCTGAAACACCCACCTGGCCCTGCCATGAACACCCTACACTTGAGATCCCAGGAGAAATATTGGCTTATAAGATAAATCAACAGAGAAATATTGTTTGGAACTTCTCTTGACCAAGTGTTCAGGGGTCCTGGGTCCCTGAGTGGACGTTTATGTGTGAGTTGGACTGGGGACTTTTACTGGGCAGGAGGTACCAACACCTCATCAGAGCCATTTGCATGGAATTACTCTTCCTCAGAATTACATCATCCAGAATGGCATCCCAAAACACAGATTTATCACCAGTATAATGAAACTCATGAAATTTAATGTTCCATTCAATAATGTAGTAAAGTTTATTTGTAGACCTTTATCAGCTCCCTGTGTAATAAAAGAAATCATATTTTCGCCACATGCTTTTTTCTGATTCCTCCCTCTTATCCTGGGTTGTGAGGATGGCCCGCTTCCCTCTGCCAGTATTGGGAAAATACAGAGAGTGAAGAGGTAAATGGGGCATGGGTATGGGCTTACATGCAATTTGCATGTGATGCTGTGTGCCCAGGTATTAAATGTACCTTGTATTCTGCCCTTGAACAGAAAGCAGGACTGGGGAATATAAAATACTTTTTGCCAAGAGTCCTGTTGTTGAAATACCTGTTCATTATGCCTTCCCCTAAGAATATGACAAATACTCCAATATTGGGGCTTCGCTCTGCCATTAGCTCTTACTGTTTAATTGTAGTAAACCAGGAACGTTAATTACTGTGCAGACATGGTCTAGACATGGTGTTTTGTACGTAGTACTTGTCTCTCTTATTTTCTGAGAACCTGTAGGTATTGTTCTAAAATTGAGATATATCTAACTTACATGTTTTTAGAGTTTTTTTAATCTGTACCATTTAGAAGTTTTCATTAATTTGTTACAGTATTGTTTTTGTTGTTTATGTTCTGGTTTCTTGACCATGAGGCACATGGGAACCTAACTCCCCAACCAGGAACTGAACCCACACCCCTGCACTGGAAGGCAAAGTCCTCACCATTAGATCTCCAGGGAAGCTCCTGAAAATTATTTTAATGCTTATTAATACTTACAGGTAACTTAGCCTCTTCTGGTTTAAAACAGGGTCTCCAGGTGACTGTGAGGTAGAATTCCAGATCCCTTCCCCTACCATCGCTTTCTCTTTTGCTTGCCCTAATCCTCAGAGTCCGGGTCCATAGGAGCTGGTGTGTTTTCAAAGCACCAGGGAAGTGGTGGTGTCTCATCTTCACCAGCTTTTTGGTTGGATTTCTTATCCTCACATAAGCCCCTAGCTCAAGTGGCCCCTGCTACAATATTCCCCCAAACCACCCTATAGACGCCCTGGGTTTTCATCCTAGAGTTCTCTTCCTCTCTCCATGAGCCTCAGTGATGTTTCCAGACCCCCCACTTCCACCCAAACCCAAGGGGTCATGGCCAGAGTGGTGGTGAAAGGCGGTCAGTCTTTCTCCAACCAAAAAGACTGTGCTGTGGTTTCTTTCCCTCTGTTGTTTTTTGTTGCTAAGTCGTGTCCATCTCTTTCGCAAACCCAAAAGATGGCCCTAAATCTCCATGGGGTTGAAAAATAGAAAAAGAACCTGCACAGTCTAGAAAGAAAATGAGACAAAGGGAGGTTTGCGATGAGCAAGAGGTCTGGATCTCTACTTCCTTCGTGTCAAGCTGGTTTTCTTTCTAGTTACTTTCATGCCTCCTCTGTTCACCAGCTCCTCCCCTTGCACCTCTACCAAGTGAACTTGGCTACACCTTCCTTAGTATCTCACGTTGCTCCCTTCAGCTGGACTTCTGCAAGTAACGATGCTGGCTTTTTCATCCTGCATGCTCATATGGAGGCCACAGGGATGGTTACCATGGACACCAATCCAGCCAAAAGACCTCAGGGCCTGTGCTTGAGATGGGAGGCCTCATCCCATTATCCCCAGGGCTCCTTGGGTAGAGGAAGGAAGAAGAAGGGCATGGAGCACTGGTTATAGACAATGAATCCAATACCTTGGATGCAGAAGTTGCAGCGAGACATCAGTGCGCAGTGAGAAAGACTCACTTTCACTGTGGTCCTTGCCATTTCTTCCTCCTCTTCTCCCATCCTGCTCTGTTTTCTTTCTTCATCTCTCTTTCTCTTTCCCTCTCCTGGCAGGCAGTGGAGTCCAACCTGGATTTCAATTCTAGCTCTGCCTTTTGCTAGCTGTGTGACAGTGATTGAGGAATTTAACCTCTCTGATACTTAATTCCCTTGCCTATTAAACTGGGGTGAAGATACCTACCTCCATTCTCTAATGAGAACTAGATGAGAGAATGTCTGATATCTATCCAGGGCAAAGTAAACACCCAACTGATGCTCTCCATGGTGATCATGTCTCCCCTCCAGTAAGTCCTATTGAAACTATGCAACTCAGATTAGGACTCAAACCCATTGTCCTTTTTTTTTTTTTTTTTTTCAAATTTGTATTTATTTTCGGCTGCCTTGGGTCTTCATTGCTGGACATGGGGTTCTCATTGCAGTGGCTTCTCTTGTTGCAGAGCACAGGCTCTAGTGAGCACAGGCTTCAGTAGTTGTGGCTCATGGGTTTAGTTGCCCTGTGGCATTTCAGCACATGGGATCTTTCTGGACCAGGGATCAAAACCTATGTCCTCTGCAATGGCACGTGGATTCCCAACCACTGGACCATCAAGGAAGCCCCTCAAACCCACTGTATTTTAATTGAAATCGCCCACCTGGTCTTAGGACTTAATGAAGTTCAGGTGCTTTATGTCTCATTGCAGAAGAGTGATAGGTAAAAAGTAGATTTATTGAGAAAGATACACACTCCACAGACCGAGTGTGGGCCATCTCAAAAGGCTTGGAGAGCAGCCCTGAAATATGGGGCAGTCCGTTTTTATGGGCTGGGTGATTTGATAAGCTAACAGGTGAGTGGGAGTGTCACTCCAACTGTTCCGGGGAAGGGGTAAGGATTTTCAGGAACTGGAGCACTGCCCGCTTTCTGGCCTTTTATGGTCAGCTTCAGAACTGTCCTGGCACCTGTGAGTGTGGCATTTAGGTAACACATTGTGATGAGCGTCTGATGAGGCTCGATCCACTGGAAGTTGAATTTTCCAGCAACATGGGTCTAGTTGGTTCTAACCAGTTTTTTGTTTTTTGTTTTTTGTTTTTTTTTTTTGGTCATATGCTCAATGCCACTATCATGCTTTTAAAAGTTGTGCCCTGCCCCCTTCCCTCCTGTCTCCCTATTCAACCAACAGAATTCACAGGGGCTGCAAGGTAGGAAACCGCAACTTTAATGAGAAGCTTGAGATTTCTTTTTATTCCAAGACGCTTAACATTTCCCACTGAGTTGCCTACATAGCCTCATTCTCCCAGTTAGATGTGCTTAACACTCTGGGCATCTTCTTACTGTAGGTATGTATTTTTCTGCTAAGATAATCAAATATGCCAGTAGGGCTGATGGAAGCAAAACAGAGCCACGGATAAGACAATTTCCCCGGCGCATAAAATGCAAAGGGGCTCTGAGCAGAGATGGCGTGCCGAACGTCCAGGAGCACTGGGGAGATGTCTGGATCAGTGGAGGTTTTCATTAAGTTGAGAAAACTACGTTCGCTAAGGATATAGTCCTGGCCGTAGTCCTCTTGCACTTCAGGGGAAAGGTTGTCCAGGACAGTCCTCTCCAGCTTCTCCCACATTTGACTCGTGCCTGAGATGTCTGAGATGCAAGAAAAAAAAAAAGAGAGCGGCTCAGATGCTGGGAAGGCCAGAACAGGCATGTCCTACCCCTAACTGGGAAAAAGGCTCTTGTAAATTGGCTTCTGTCAGGAAGGACATTCCCAAATGCCTTTTAAAGTAAGTGCTTTGCTTTTTTATTTTTTAAAGATTTTTGGATGTGAGTCATTTTTAAAGTCTCTACTGAATTTGATACAGTATTGTTTCTGTTGTTGATGTTCTGTTGTTTTTTTTTTTGGTCAGAGAGGCATGTGGAATCTTAGCTCCCCAACCAGGGATTGAACCCACAGCCCCTGCATTGGAAGGTGAAGTCTTAAAGGGAAATCCTAAAGTATGTGCTTTATAATGGCAATTCTATTCTTTTAAACAGGCATGCAGAACAGGGCACAGAAGACTAGGTTTCCACAAACTGAACAGCTCATGTAACCAGCAGCCAGACCAAGAAAAGGAAAAACCAGCCAAGGCTCCTTTCCCAGGAGCAACTGTTCCAATAAACAGAATAGAGTTTTGCCTGACTTTAGACGCATGCACGCACAGGTACATGTATTGCGTAGTCAATAGCTTTCCATTCTGTAAACATGCCGTAAATTATTGATCTGTTATACTATGATGGCCCTTGGGGTTGTTTTCAATTTGAGACTCTTACAAATAGTGTTGCCATAAACATTCTAGTACATATCTTTTCATGACTATTAAATACAATATAAAATATAATGTATATATTATCTATGTCCATGTGCCAAGTCGCCTCAGTTGTGCCCGACTCTTTGCAACCCTATGGACTGCGGCCTGCCAGGCCCCTCAGTCCACTTTTAAAAATATAGCAGTAATGCCTGCGTATAAAGTTAAATATATGACATTGGGAATTCCCTGGTAGCCTAGTGGTTGGAATTCCGGGTTTCTACTGCCATTGCCCAGGTTAAATCCTTGGTCAGGGAAGGTCCCAAAAGCCTTGCAGCCAAAAAATAAAAAAAAAGTTAAAAAATAAAAAATCTTGAACATGATTTTATCTATTTAATAAATATAACTTTCATTTTAAACAACACATTAAAATTTAACACATAATGATTAAATATATAACCATAACTTAATATAGAAGTAAATTCTTGCTGATTATAGAAAATTTAACAATATCTATGTGCTGTGCTGTGCTTAGCAGCTCAGTCATGTCCAGCTCTTTGTGACCCCATGGGGAATAGCCCACCAAGCTCCCCTGTCCATGGAATTCTCCAGGCAAGAATACTAGAGTGGGTTGTCATGCCCTCCTCCAGGGGATCTTCCCAACCCAGGATCGAACCCATGTCTCCCTCATTACAGGCCGACTCTTTACCATCTGAACCACCAGGGAAGCCCAAGAATACTGGAGTGGGTAACCTACCCCTTCCTGACCCAGGAATCAAACCTGGGTCTTCTGCATTGCAGATGGGTTCTTTACCAGCTTAGCTACCAGGAAAGCCCAATAATATCTATATTTTACTTTAAAATATAGTAGCAATGTCTGCTTATTGTATAAATAATGAATAATAAGGAGATGCATATTTTTAAAAAATTACTCTCCTCTGAGGTCACTCACACTTTTGTGTCATTTTACAGTCCCTCCTACTTCATAAACATATACATGTATGTTTGACTTCAGCTTAATTTCATTTCATTTGTGTTTTCACAAACAAAACACAGAAAGGATCATACTAAATGAAAACACATATGGTATGTATTTTTTGTTTGTTTGCAGGTTTTGTTTTTGGTTTGCTTGCTTAGTAATAAATCACAGACCTGCCTCCTGGTCAATGGCTCGAGGTTTAAACCAGAGCTGCAGAATTTCCCACCGAGCAATTTTTAGTCACCACTTCTCAATCAAAGGACGAGCCAGTCGTTCCTAGATTTCCCCATTTCAGGCAGTGCTGCCTTCAACAACCTTGCACGATATATCCTTTTGTTTTTCACCCTTTACTTCTTTAGGCTACTGTCCCCAAAGGGTGACGATCCAGTCAAAAAACAGGTATATTTTGAATTTTAATAGCTACTGCCAGATTACTTTCCAGAAAGGTTGTAGCGACCCACACTCCCTCCTGCAAAGTGTGTGATTGCACAGGGATTGCTGTGGGGGTGAATCTTGTTTGCCAGCCTGGGTGACTCCTGGATATCAGAACAGTGAGGAAGCCCAAATGGGGTTTCCATCGCTCATTTCTTTTCATGAAGGCACGACACCCTGACACCCATACTTAAAGAAATGATTACCCTGACAGTTACCACTCTGGGGGCTTCTTTGACTTGGAAAACATGTTTGCATGAACTATGGTTCCTCCAGCTGCTTCTTCCCTAGTCTCTGCTCTCACAGACTAGGGGGTTTCTTTTCCTCTCCATTTCCTCCTTCACTGAACATCTCATGGACATTCTAATCACTCTTGCACCTGCCCTACCCACAATCCCCAAAGCTATGTTTATTGATGACAAAGCCACCAGCCTTTGATCAAACTTCATCGTCCTCTTCTGACATACTGTTGTCCATCCCCTGCCATTTTGAGGCCATGCACAATAAAACTGTTAAGATGACCTGGTTCCAAATCCAAACACTAGCTCATCTCAGCTCTGTGGCTCGAGAAATCCCTTAACTCCTCTGAGCCTCAGTTTTCTACCTATGAAATGGGACTATTGTGATGCCTGCCTCGTGTATGCTCAGTCGCTCAGTCATGTCACATCTTTGTGACCCCCGTGGACTGTAGCCCACCAGGCTCTTCCATCCATGGGATTTCCCAGGCAAGAATACTGGAGTGGGTTGTCATTTCCTTTTCCAGGGGATCACATAAAATCTTAAAATGTGCTTGGAGTGCAAAATGTTCTAGCTATTTTTATTGCAAGGGACCCCAAAAATCTGATGTCTCCTTGAATGTCTTCAGAAATTCTGTGTCCCTAAAGATTCCTTTTCTCATCTCCCAATTCAAATGTCAAACATAAGTCCTCAGCCCTCTACCATCTGGCCTCTTGCCTTTAGAGAGCCCAGCAAATATCAGCTTTATTTTTCATTTTACTTATTGTTTTTGGCCCCACTGTGTGGCATGTGCGGTGGGATCTTCCTTGTGATCAGGGATTGAACCCCATCCCCCTCAGTGGAAGCATGGAGTCCCAATCACTGGACTGCCAGTGTGAAGTGAAGGGAAAGTTGCTCAGTCGTGTCCAACTCTTTGAGACTCCATGGACTATAGAGTCCATGGAATTCTCCAGGCCAGAATACTGGAGTTGGTAGCCTTTCCCTCTCCAGAGGATGTTCCCAACCCAGGAACTGAACCCAGATCTCCCACATTGCAGATGGATTCTTTACAAGCTGAGCCATGAGGGAAGCCCAGTAATACTGGAGTGGGTAGCCTATCCCTTCTTGAACGGATCTTCCTGACCCAGGAATGAAACCAGAGTCTCCTGCATTGCAGGTGGACTCTGAGCTAGCAGGAAAGCCCACTGGGCCACCAGGGAAGTCCCCAAATGTCAGCTTTCAATTGAGAGCAGCTTAGTTTATGATATAAAAGGACCAGGCACTAGACCAAGAGATCTGAGTTTTAATCCCCACCACTGTGGTGTCATAGACGTCCATGCTGGAATATCTGTTACCCACCCTATAGCAGTGTCCTCGCCTGGTGAATGATGTCAAATAAACCTACCCCACAAGGCTGTGATGTAAATTCAGACATATACAGACAGGATGGGAGTAAAATTGGAATGATAATTAAGGGAACAATTTACAATTATCCAGTAAAGTTGAAGACAATGAAAATCTATGACCCAGTCATCCCATTCCTGGGTATGTGTCATAGGAAAAATCACACACACACACACACACACACATACACCACAGTACATGTGCCAGGAGCTCCACAGAATTGTTCACAATTGTCCAAAGAAGAAAGAAAGAAAGAAGAAAAAGTCGTGTCTGACTCTTTGCAACCCCATGAACTGTAGTCTGCCAGGCTACTCTGTCCATGGAATTGTCCAGTCCAGAATACTGGAGTGGGCAGACATTCCCTTCTCCAGGGGATCTTTTCAACCCAGGGATCGAACTCAGATCTCCTGCATTACAGCCAGATTCTTTACCATCTGAGCCACCAGGGAAGTCTAAAGCAACCCAAATATCCCATTGATGGTAGAAAAATTTGTGGCATATTCACAGAATATGACACAGCAACAAAAATGGATGAACTACAGCTATGCACAGCACAGAAGAATTGTGAAAACATAATATTTTGAGGAAAAAAACAGACACAAAAGATTACATACATGTTGATTCCGTTCAAAGCTCAAAAACTAATAAAGGCAAACTATTGTTTGAGGATGCATGCATGCATGGAACACTGTCAAGAACAGCAAATAAACAATTGTTAGAGAAAGTACAGGAGGTTAAATGTTGCAAGGAGGAGAGAGCCAAAAGCGGAGAGGACCGTATGGGGGCTTCTGGGAGCTGGAAATGTTTTGTTTTTTGATCTGGATGTTAAGTGTGTGAGTTTCTATCAATCTACTAAACTGTGTATATGCGATATATTTCTCAATTTAAAAAATAAGATCAACAGCATCAAGAAGGAATGTATGGAAAATGGCTAGTGCCTGATAAGAGCAGCTGCCCCCAAATGCTAGCGATGACAATTTCACTGGGTCCTTGAAACAGTCACTTAATTGCAGGGCTGCTGTCTGGTCCATAGTGCATCCTACATCTGTGTTAGAAGTTTACGTGGGCTGTGACACCAAGCCCTCAATGCCCCTGCCAGTTCATCATTCTCCCCTTTTCCATTAGCTGTCAGGCAGCTTTCCTCGCTCTGTCTCTCAGGCTGTCACATTTGGCATCGTCTCCGACCCACCCTCCTTCTCCAACTCCCCTCAACTCTTCTCCCCACCCAGAGAGTCCCCAAGCTGAAAACCCCTCCCCAGACTTCACCTCCCCTCCATTCCTAGAGTTCTGGTCCCACCTCTCAACCCGGATGGGCCACGTGTGTTTCCCCAGGTTTCCATCCCAGATGAACCCTTTCACCATCTCCTGGCTCCTCCTGGACAGCTCTGCGAGACTCCTGGCTGCCACATACCTCAAGACAAAGTTCTGCTTTTCTTTTTGATTTACATCTGGTGCGTTTGAGTTAATATTCAAACCTCTAGGGTTTGTTCTTTAGCGTGTTAGGCCTCCCTCTCCCAGTGTGTGGTTTTTTATTAGACATGCTCTTTTATATCTTCGCTTAAATCACCAATTAAATGTTTGATGGCCCAGAACTAAGGACTGAGCCATGGGGGGTCATTTGCCTCTCCCTAGAGTCCAGAAATTCAGCAAGTGGAGAAGAAAGGACAGCCATCTCCTCCCGGGGTAGAAGGAGGCAGATCATATCCATATCCTCCAGAGGGGACGAGGTGGTGTTTGAAAAAATACATGACATCAATATAATTCGTTGGTGTGAGGAGGCAGGGGAACAACTATACATTGCAAAGCTGGGCACTTGGTCATCAGTGCTTGAAAGAGGGGCTTCCCAGGTGGCGCTAGTGGTAAAGAACCCACCTGCCAATGCAGGAGAAGTAAGAGATGGGGGTTCGATCCCTGGGTCAGGAAGATTTTCAGAGGAGGGCATGGCAACCCACTCCAGTATGCTTGCCTGCGGAATCCCATGGACAGAGGGGCCTAGCGGGCTGCAGTCCCCAGGGTCGCAAAGAGTTGGACACGACTGAAGCGACTGAGCACGCATACACGCTTAAGAAAGGCCCGCCCATCCCAACCCCATTTTTGTCCACCGCTGACGGGTTTGATTTGACCTCTGTCAGAACAGAACCTCTGTCAGAATCTCTTCCAGAATGAACACTTTGGGGCTCTTGGGCTCAGACACCTACTTGTTTTGAAGCCTCCGGGCTGGATGACAGAGACTTTAACTCCCCATTTGGACAGCTCTTGTCGCAGGATTGATGAAAACATGATCAGAGCTGCCTTGGATGAGCCATAGGCTGCCATCTTCTGCATTGGAACCCCTCCTAGGGAACAACAAGAGGAAAAAAAAAATCGGGTCTGAGGTTTTTATTTGTTCATCCACTAAGTTTTTAGATGGCACCTACTTCATGCCAGGAGCTGGAATCAGCAATGACTAAGGCAGACAAAGGAAGACAAGGGCCCCCGGTACCCAGGTGAGCATGTGTTCCTGGTCACACTGCTGTCTGGCTTCCTTTGCTTCTGCTTTCCACGGCTGTTCCATCACAGCTGGTCCAATGACAATCCAAGTGTAAGGCTCAGTCTCTCCCAGCAATTAAGCTCAGGTAATAAAGAGCATCTGCCCAACCTCTGACCTTCCGGTTTGGCCGACCTACATTCTGAGGTCCTGGGTGGACATATGTTGGGGGAAGGAGGGGCAGAATGGGCACTGTTCACTCCATTACTGTACTCGTACTTGGGCTTAACACGTTGCCACAAGGAGTAACAGACACCACAGGGAACTGTGAAACATCTCTGTAAGAGGGTATGACCCGTCAGAATGGCCATCATCAAAAAGACTCTAAGTAATAAATGCTGCAGAGAGAGTTTGGAGAACAGGGAACCCAATTACTGTGGACAGTGACTGCAGCCATGAAATGAAAAGATGCTTGCTCCTGGGAAGAAAATTGCAGCCCAGTAAAACTGGGGGGCAGGGAACACAGGCATTGAAGAGATACCTAGAAGAGCTAATATCAATTAGCATTATTCTTCTTACATGATTATTAAAGCTCTGGTCTAGGATTTCCCTGATGATCCAGCTGTTAAGACCCCACGCGTCCAATGCAGAGGGTTCAGGTTTGACCCCTGGTGGGGAACCTAAGATCTCACAGGCCAGGCAGTGCAGCCAAAAAAAAAATTTTTTTAAATAAATCTTTGGTCTGGCTCACATAACTTCCTTTTGGGAAACACTATCCCTTACCCCTCTGTCTTTGCAGGAAGGCTGCAAAGTCAGGGGTACTGTCATCATTAAGAGAGGTCGACTGGCCAATCATGATCTTGCATCCCCTGGCCATGGAGACTGGGCTGGGGCTGTGCATGTGACTTCAACTGAGCAGAGTCCTGATATAGACTGTGGAAGGGAAATAGCTTTATCATTTATTCCTGGATATCTACGTGTGATAATGGTGAAACGTCAGAACTCCCGGGGCCGTTTTGGTCACCACCTCACAGAAGGTAAGCAAAAGAAAGTGGTGACAAGCAAGTTCAGAAAGCTAGAGGTGGAGGGTTGTGGACTGAAACGGAGATGGAGCTGGGGGAAGAGTTATGATCACCCTGAAGCTTGTTTGCAACTGTCAGTGAGCTCGTAAACTCCCACTTCCTTCTTTAAGTTCCTTTGAGGTTTGGCCCTGTCACTTAAAAGAAAGAGTCCTGAAGCTTAACTAATGCAATTTCAATATAGAATCTGGCATCAAATGTTAAACTCTGATTCCTGCTTGCCACGTATTTAAGCTGCTTCTTATTGAAGTGATTAAGAGTTCAAAATCCAGTTCCTTCCTTTGACCCGTGAGAAGGGCAAAAGCAAAGAAGCAAAAGCAACTTGTTCAAACTTTCAACCCAGTTTGGACAGTTAGCCTTGTCATTTCTTCACGGTTTTTAGAGATGAGGTGGGCACGGCCAGCTGGAAGGCAGGTTAGCAGAGGGCAGCAGTTAAGGGCTGGCTTCTGGAGCCAACTGCACCTGTGTTCAAAGCCAGTTAAAGTTAGGAAAACCAGGTCATGTTGATGCACCTTCTGATCTATAAATTAAGAGTAAGGATAATACGTGTGTTACAGGATGGTTGTGAAAGCTGAGTGAGTGGTACAGAACAGGCTCCTAATAGACCTTCCTGTTACTTGCCCAGGCACTGGGTTGTTTAAAAGCTCCCCCGGGTGATTCCAGCGGTCAGATCTGGTTGTTAAACGCTTCTCAAGAACGTCTCTGAGTGTTTTCCATGTGTCTCTGCCTTCTGGACGTGTAAATGTTAATCCAGCCTGGGACCTGGGAAAACTGAGGTTTATGTTTTGGTTGTAGAAGTTGTGACTCAGAAGTTGGACAGCGACCTGGCATTGCTGTCTTATCTTTGATCTAAGTCTCAGAGACGTGGCTGGGGCAGGGGGAGGGCAGGGGTAAGGTATGTTGTGTTTCAAGAGTCTGAAATTAAATCTAAGGCTATGCTGGAAGAAAGTGTTTCTTGTTTATATGTTTGGTTTTGATGGATCTTGTGCTGTATGTGCCTTGGTCAAAATATATTTCCCTTAAATTATGTTGACTGAAAGCATATCTCAGAAGGTTGCATTCTGTATGATTCCGTTTATATTACATTCTTGAAATAAAATTATACAGATGGAGAATAGATTTGTGGTCACCAGAAGGTGGGGTGAGGGTGTGGATGTGGTCCTGAAAGGGATAGCTCAGGGGATCCTTTTGCTGAAACATTCTGTATTTTGATTGTGTTGGTGGTTTTAGAAAGCTATGCATATGATGAAACTGCACAGAATTACACACACACACACATAAATGGATGCAGATAAAACTGGTGAGGTCTGAATAAGCTCTGTGCATGGTACTGATGGTTTTGATGTCACACTATAATTACACAAAATGTTATCTTTAGGGAAGACTGAGTGAAGGGCCAACAGGACTTCCCTGTACATTTCCTTGCAGCTTCCTGAGAATCTATACTTATTTCCAAATAAAAAATTTTTTAAGGCATACTCTCTTTAAGACATTTTAGGGCTAGAGAATTGCCTAGCTGCCATGCAGGTCTTTGGATGTACCAAGATCATAGGGTCTCTTAACATTTTGGTAAATAAAACTAAAAATTTAGGTTTTTGTTTTTTTTTTAAGCTTGTCATGGGACGCCCCTGGATTTCCCTGGTGGCTCATTGGTAAAGAATCCACCTGCCAATGTAGAAGATGTGGGTTCGATCCCTGGGTTGGGAAGATCTCCTGGAGAAGGAAATGGCAACCCGCTGCAGTATTCTTGCCTGGAGAATCCCACGGATAGAGGAGCCTGGCAGGCTACAGTCCATGGGGTTGCAAAAGAGTTAGACATGACTTAGCGACTAAATAACAAAAAATAGGAGGCCCCCAAATCAAGGTCTGGCTAATCTGAAACATAAAAGATGAGCCTCCTAAGCACACCAGAGTGTGAAACATTTCTGCTGAGGCTGCAAGCAAATTTAAAGTGACAGTGTACTTGTCAGTCACTCCATCCCACATGCACCTCCATCACAGATTAGGCTAATGCAAAAGCAAAACTTTGCCCTTAGAGGGATACTCCCTCAGGAGATATTAAAATTGAATGCTGGGGTTCCTGTAAGTCAATTCTAAGTAGCCAGTGCTGGTAAACTGCCCAGAATATGGGGTGACCTGTTATAAAGCAACTTAATGGAACACCCAGGCAACAATGGGACTTGTTTTAACCATCTGCATACAAACCTATGGACTATTTTGCTGCTGCAGTGGTTGCTTAGTTGCTAAGTCATGTCTAACGTTTTGCAACCCCATGGACCTTAGCCCACCAGGCTCCTCTGTCTATGGGATCTCCCAGGCAAGAATACTGGAGTGGGTTGCCCTTTCCTCCTTCAGGGGATCTTCCCAACCCAGGGATCAAACCCTCATCTCCTGCATCGGCAGGCGGAATCTCTACCACTGAGCCAGCAGGGAAGCCCCAGGGACTCTTTCCATCCTTCACAACTGCAAGCCATCTATCTCCCCTTGGTGGAGCCACCATGAATGCAGCATCCCACCCCCTTCTAAATCTACCAGTCTCCCCTACCCAGTCTTTCTGCCTCGGGGAACTACTCAGTGACTCTGTTGTCTGGCAAGAACAAACTCAGCATTCACATTTGTCATCAGTCTAGGGTTCCTTGTCTTGGACTTCATGGTGTAGAGGGAACCTTGAAGTTACAATCCTGCAGTTTACAGAACTGTGAGGCCTTCCCCCGACCCACCCCCCACCATCCCCTAAGGTGGGGCTCAGTCCTAGTCTTTGCCTGACTCATTTGGTGCTGGACAAGCAACAGGTTAGTAACCTTTCAGTTCTAGCAGTCAAGTGCTCTTAGGGTCCTCTGAGGAAGCACAGGGCCTCAAAGGCTCCTCATACACACAAGGACCCATACCTACCAGACCATCTTTTTCCTGACCAAAAGCTAACACACGGCTTTCCAAGTGGATGTCCTGTAACACAGGGCGGAATACCTGCAACTTTTCAGCCCGAAGCTGTATAGGTAGGGTGTGATATTTTGATTTATGATAAATATGTATTTGGTCATGGTCGTTGTTTCTGGCACTGGGCTTCTAAAGCCCCGGGAGTTTCCTAAGGCAGCGGTCCCCGGCCTTTTTGGCACCAGGGACTGATATCACGAAAGACGATTTTTCCACAGACAGGAGGTGGGGGGTGGGGATGATTTCAGGATGATTCACGCACATACATTTATTATGCACTTTATTTCTGATCTAACCCTGCCACTAATCTGACAGGAGGTACTAGTCTCAGGGCTGGATGTTGGGGACCCCTGCCCTAAGGGACAGGAGCTGCAAAGGTTAAAGGAGACTTTTGTCACGTTAATGAGGCAACCAACAAAACCCTCTCCTAAGGATGGGGCTGGTTGCCACTGGATTCAACCTTGTGATTAGAGGGTTGGAACTTTCAGTTTTACCCCCACCTCCATCTCCAGTGAGGGGAGAGGGGAGATTGAGATCAATCATCAACGGCTAATGATGTAGTCAATCACATGCTCTAACGAAGCCTCACGAAAGCCCCAAAGGAGGGCATTGGGAGAGCTTCCAGGTCAGTGACCGCACGGAGATTGGCTTTCAGAGAGCATGGAAACATCTCACCCTTTCCCCATGCCTTGCCCTGTGTAGCTCTTCATCTGGCTCTTGATCTATATCCTTTAATATCCTTTGTAATAAACCAGTAATCCAGTGAGTTGAGCTGCTCTAGCAAATTAATCAATCCCAGCAACAGAGTAGTTGGTACCTCTCTTCTACAGCCCATCGATCAGAAGCACAGACGATAACCTGGGCTTGTGACCAGCATCCACTGTTTGTTTGCCCCCGTGTTTGCCTGATATGTCCTTGTTTGGTAGTCTGAAAGAGTGAGAATTTAGAGTAAAAGACCTAGGTACCAACCCTCATTCCATTGCTTACCAGCTGGATGATCCTGGGCTACAATGTGCTTAATCTAAAAGGAATTAGTCTCTGCATCTTGCAGATAGATGTTAGAATTGAATCCAAAGTGGGGATGGGCGGGTGGTTGGGGGAACAGTCCTATAGGACTGAGCCCTCAACCAGCGGGACCTGATGCTCTATCCAGGTAGAAAGCGTCAGAATTGAGTTGCATTGTAGGCACCCTGCTGGTATCCGAGCATTGCTTGTTGGTGTCTGGGAAACTCTTCTCTGCGATTTGGGACCAGGCGCAGGACACATTTATAGGGGTACCAGGGTCCCATATCCACAGCAGCATTCTCATTCTCTAATATCTTCCCAAGACAGTACTCTCATGACCTTGTCTTGGGAGAAGCAGTGAGGGTTCCTAGCTGGTTTCTGCTTCCTCCAAGGTCAAGTGAGTCATTTCAAGTAACAGAGTCCAGGGAATTCCCTGGCAGTCCAGGGGTTAGGGCTTCTCTGCTGAGGGCCAGGGTTAAATCCCTGGTCAGGGATCTAAGAATCCCCACCTCCATCACCCTGCCCCAAAAAAGGAACAAAGTTCATTACTATATTGCACCTTTCCAACTCAAGAACACAGACCAGGGCTTCCATGGTGGTCCCATGGTAAAGATCGCATGCTTCCACTGCAGGGGACAAGGGTTTGATCCCCTCGTTGGGGAAGTTCTGCATGCTACGAAGTGCAGCCAAAAGGAAAAAAAAAAAAAAAAGAACACAGACCAACCCAGGAGAGGTAGGTTTGCTTACCTCATTTAGGTATGGATAACAGAAATTTGAGATTAATAGCATCTCCCCAGTCCCTGGGGATTTAACAAACTGTTCAGAAGTATCTAAGACCTTGTTCAAAGTGTGATTGAGAAGCAGCGGCAGCAGCTGGGAGTCTATTAGAAGTGCAAGCCCTCGGGTCCCACTCCAGACCCACTGAATCAGAAATTCTGGGGGTGAGAGCAGGATATTTTTCTTACTGTGATAAAACACACAAAATGTAAAATTCACCATCTAACCCTTTTTTTTTTCTAATTTTATTTTATTTTTAAATTTTACATAATTGTATTAGTTTTGCCAAATATCAAAATGAATCCGCCACAGGTATACACGTGTTCCCCATCCTGAACCCTCCTCCCTCCTCCCTCCCCATACCATCCCTCTGGGTCGTCCCAGTGCACTAGCCCCAAGCATCCAGTATCGTGCATCGAACCTGGACTGGCAACTCGTTTCTTACATGATATTTTACATGTTTCAATGCCATTCTCCCAAATCTTCCCACCCTCTCCCTCTCCCACAGAGTCCAGAAGACTGTTCTATACATCAGTGTCTCTTTTGCTGTCTCATACACGGGATTATTGTTACCATCTTTCTAAATTCCATATATATGCGTTAGTATACTGTATTTATGTTTTTCCTTCTGGCTTACTTCACTCTGTATAATAGGCTCCAGTTTCATCCACCTCATTAGAACTGATTCAAATGTATTCTTTTTAATGGCTGAGTAATACTCCATTGTGTATATGTACCACTGCTTTCTTATCCATTCATCTGCTGATGGACATATAGGTTGCTTCCATGTGCTGGCTATTATAAACAGTGCTGCGATGAACATTGGGGTACACGTGTCTCTTTCCCTTCTGGTTTCCGCACTGTGTATGCCCAGCAGTGGGATTGCTGGATCATAAGGCAGTTCTATTTCCAGTTTTTTAAGGAATCTCCACACTGTTCTCCATAGTGGCTGTACTAGTTTGCATTCCCACCAACAGTGTAAGAGGGTTCCCTTTTCTCCACACCCTCTCCAGCATTTATTATTTGTAGACTTTTGGATCGCAGCCATTCTGACTGGTGTGAAATGGTACCTCATAGTGGTTTTGATTTGCATTTCTCTGATAATGAGTGATGTTGAGCATCTTTTCATGTGTTTGTTAGCCATCTGTATGTCTTCTTTAGAGAAATGTCTATTTAGTTCTTTGGCCCATTTTTTGATTGGGTCGTTTATTTTTCTGGAGTTGAGCTGTAGGAGTTGCTTGTATATTTTTGAGATTAGTTGTTTGTCAGTTGCTTCATTTGCTATTATTTTCTCCCATTCTGAAGGCTGTCTTTTCACCTTGCTAATAGTTTCCTTTGATGTGCAGAAGCTTTTAAGGTTAATTAGGTCCCATTTGTTTATTTTTGCTTTTATTTCCAATATTCTGGGAGGTGGGTCATAGAGGATCCTGCTGTGATGTATGTCAGAGAGTGTTTTGCCTATGTTCTCCTCTAGGAGTTTTATAGTTTCTGGTCTTACGTTTGACCATCTAACCCTTTTAAGGTGTACAATGCAGTGGCTTTTAGTATGTTTACAATATTGCACAACCAACAGCACTATTTGGTTCTGTATTTTCAATGCCCCAAAAGGACACCCCGTGACCATTAAGAAGTCACCTCTCACACCTTTTCCCTCCAGGCCCTGAGAACCACTAACCTGCTTTCTGTCTCTATGGGACTGCCTGTGTTGGACATTCCACATGAATAGGACTATCCCAAGATGTGGCCTTTTGCGGCTGGCCTCTGTCACTTAGCACAATCTTCTCAAGGTTCACCCTTCAGTGGATCAGCGCTTTGCTCCTTTTTGTGGATTAATAATATTCCATTGTGTGGACAGATCACGTTACGTTCATCAGTTGATGGACATTTGGATTGTTTCCATCTCTAGCTATTGTAAATAATGATGCTATGAAGACCTGTGTACAAGTTTTTGTTTGAACACCTGTTTTCTGTTCTCTCAAGTATGCACTTAGGAGTAAAATTGCTGAGTCATACTGTAACTCTATGTTTAATTTATTGCTGCTGCTGCTAAGTTGCTTCAGTTGTGTGAAGCATGACTGTACGACCCCATAGACGGCAGCCCACCAGGCTCCCCAGTCTCTGGGATTCTCCAGGTAAGAACACTGGAATGGGTTGCCATTTCCTTCTCCAATTTAATTTATTGAGGAACTGCCAAATGTTTTCCACAGAGGGTGCACCATGTTACATTCCCACCAGCAATTCAGGAGCATTCCACTTCCTCCATATCCTGGCAGATCAAGTGTTGTTTTCTGATTTTTCATGACATCACCCTAGTGGGTGTGAAATATTACCTCATTTAAGTTTTGGCTTCCTGTCATTGTTTTTAAGTAGCCCTCTTGCTGATATTAATGCATCCAAAGTTTAAAAAAATTGTCCAGGGACCAGTAGCATTCACTTAGGAACTAGTTACGAAATACAGACTCTTAGGCCCTCTCAGACCAATTCGGTCAAATCCTTCATTTTAACAGGGCCGCCCGATGCAAAGAGCAGACTCATTGGGAAAGACCCTGATGCTGAGGAAAATTAAAAGCAAAAGGAGAAGAGGGCAACAGAGGATGAGATGGTTGGATGGCATCACCGACTCAATGGACATGAGTTTGAGCAAACTCGTGGAAATAGTGAAGGAGAGGGGAGCCTGGCGTGCTGCAGTCCATGGGGTCACAGAGAGCCAGACACGACTGAGTGACTGAACAACACCAACTAGGCGATCACCGTACACAGCGTTTGAGAAGCACTGACGTAGGCGACAGCCCTAAACTGCTGACACTTCCTCATCATTGCTTAAACACACTGGAGTTAGGGTCTGTGGTTTTTCTGTTTGTTTTGGGGGTTATTTTGCCCCCCATTTTTGCCTGGTATCCTTGTTTGGTAGTCTGGAAGAGTGAGAGGAACACAGAATTTGGAGTCAAAAAACAGACCTGGGTACCAACCCTGACTCCACTGCTTACCAGCTGGATGATTCTGGGCTAGAGTGTTCTTGATCCAAAAGGAATTAGTCTCTGCATCCTGTAGATGGATGATTCTGGGCTAGAGTGTTCTTGATCTAAAAGGAATTAGTCTGTGCATCCTGTAGATGTTAGAAATGAATGACTTGAAGTATGTAAGTATCTAATTAAACTCAGCACGAAGATGTTCACTCCATCTTGCTCTCCCCTCTCCCCCATTGTCCTGTGCTTGCTCTGGCTAGTTTTGAGGAAGTAGATCTCATCTTTGGCTTCTTCTCACATTACTGAGCAACTGAGACTGGCTGAATGATTTGCCAGATGGTTCCCTTAAGGCAGCTAGTTCAACAAGGGGGGGAAAAAAATCCAGGCATGATCCCATAGTCAATTTCTACCGACTAGGGCTTCCCTGGTGGCTCAGTCAGTAAAGAATCTGCCTGCAGGACAGGAGACATGGGGTTCAATTCCTGGGTTGGAAGATCTGCTGGAGAAGGAAATGGCAACCCACTTCAGTATCCTCACCTGGGAAGCCCCATGGACAGAGTTGCTTGGCGGGTTACAGTCCCTGGGGTCACAAGAGTTGGACATGACTTAGTGACCAAACCACCACATGGACTAAGTCAAATTGAACTCAAGGTTGGATCTGCCTGTAATTTGTAGACTTGTAAGACTCTCTGTGAGGCCAAGGACCCTGGTGCAAAGTTTTTCACACATTTTTAAACAGCTTGATGTGATGGGTGTCAACTACAAATCGGCACTTGCCAAGATCGCTGCGAACGACTGAAGAACAAGGGCATTCACCATCTGCCTCAATGGAGACTGAACCCTGCACTGTTGCAACCGTTGACCTTTAACACCCGCTGAGGGAGTTCAGGGTGGAGTAAGGCACTCTGTGCCCTGATGGCATGGGTCTTTAGATAGATGTTTTAGGAACAGATTTTATAACCTCAACCTTTGCATCTCCTCATATCTAGAAAAGCAATAAATCCCTTCATGGTGACATCAGATCCTCTCAACTAGCAGAAACCTTTTTGTAAATGAATGCTTAATGGTATTGAACTCCCCCCTTCACCAAAATCTTATATATTGGCCTTCCCCTACTACCTCTTTTGGAGCAGTCTCTAAGAACTATCCGAGCTGCTGCCTTCCGGGCTGCAGTCCTCATTTTGCTGGCAATAAAGCTCAACTCGCACCTCTCAAGGTGTGCATCTTTTTAGTCGACTTGGGCAATCATCACTATCTCTCAGTAGAGAGATCCCTGTTACTAGAGTGCCTTCTGCAACTGTGCTAAGTGCTCAGAACCCACAGTGCATTTAGCTCTATGGTTGAGACCAGAAGTTCTCAACTGGGGGTGCTTCTGCACCCCACCCCCACCCCCAGTGGCCACGTGGTAATATCTGAGGGTTTCTCAGCGCTGTGGGTGGCTACTACTTACATCTAGTGAACCAAGAACACATGTTGCTAAACATCCTGCGGTGCATCAGACAGCCCCCCACAGAAAGAATTAGCCTCCCCACATTATCAATAATGTGGAGGCTGGAAATGCTGCCTTCGACTCAGGTGCTGTGCCACCCTGTCATGACAGGAGATGAAAGGGACCCATAGACAAGTGGGGTGGCCTGCCCTCAGATCGCCCAGCTAGTAATACAAGAGCACAGTTCAGAGCACAACCGGCTCAAAATCCCTGAGGCCTGAGTCGTTTTGATAAGGTTTGCTTTTAGCTGTTCTCACTCAAGTACAGCTTGCAACATAACACAGGTATTTGCTTTGCAATTTCTTAAGAGGACAGCTGGCCAGAAAAGACTTTCAGGCCTCTCAATCATAAAGATTTTTCACCTGCCCTTTGTCCCATCAATCAGTCATCTCTCCCTTCCTTCAATCCATGGTTAAATATTTATCAAACTGCCTTGCCGAGATTTAGGTTAAAGAGCTATCCTATTCTGTGGGAGGGATGAGAAACGAACTTGCTTACAGGGCAGGGGTAAATGTCCTCCCGGGTAGGTTGTGGTCAAATCTGGAAGTCGTGACCTACTGGGCTTATCCGCCCAGGAGCTATCGTGTGTGATAGGAAGCGGCAGAATGAAATGCCAGGTAGTGTCACAGTCAGGCGTGCTGATGCCAGCAGTGGGCAAGATGAAAAGCCACAGGGGCACACAGAGCCAGCCTCTTCATGGTGGACGGCCTTTGAGTCTCTTACTCTACTACACGCCAGGTTCAAGGCTGATGCTTAAATCCATGTCATTTCATTCCATCTCACCATGGCCCTAAGAAGGAACAATCATTTTTATCCCCTTTGTAAAATGCACTAGCTGCAGCTCAGATTCAGGACTTTGTCCTGGGTCACTCCACTGTCAGCAGGAAAGACAGGATCAAAACCTATGCAGTTTATCCCCACTCAGCTTCCTGGCTTTCTCTCCTTTTTGAAACCTGATTCTATCTATATAGCTACATGCTGCCTCACTTGTACTTTCTGTTTCTTGTTGCTTTCTTTGGAGAGGAGGAGATGTAGGAGGGAAGGGTGTATTCGTAATGCGATCGACTCTTGTGTGCATCTCCTGGAGAAGTCTTTAAAGAAGCAATGTTTCTGCCCTGCCCCAATCCTGGAACTTCCTGTCTACTGACTGTCTTTACACCTGGATATGGGGGCGAGGCTAAAGCTTGCAGATTAATAGGCAGAGGAACATGGTAGAGGTGATCCTTTGGGAAAAGTCTCTGACATGATGTTAACACAAGATCCCACCTGAATCAGTGGGAGAGGCAGTGACTTGGTGCATCAGAACATGGGGCCAAAGTTCAATTCCAGTTCTAGCTGCAGGGCTGGTTATATAACTGTTATGAAACTTGATTTTCACAACTGCAAAAGGAGGATACTAATGCTTTGCGGGGTTGTTGGGATCATATATCTGATGGCATCCCCAAAATGTCTAAAACCCAATAGCTGTTTGTGTAATTGCTAAGTCATGTCTGACTCTGACCCCATGGACTACAGCCTGCCAAGTTCCTCTGTCCATGGCATTTTCCAGGCAAGAATGCTGGAGTAGGTTGCCATTTCCTTCTCCATAATGCCTAATGGATGCTTCCTAATAATTATTAACATCTGTTAGATGTCTACTATATGCCACGCACCACTCTAAGTACTTTAACATCAGTTCTATTGGTCACAACTGTCCATCTTCCAACCACTCTTTGACTCTGACCCTCTTGCCTCCCTCTTATAAGGATTCTTGTAACCACATCAGACCCACCTAGATAACTCAGGATGATCTCTGCCTTTCAGATCCTTAACTCAATCATACCTACAAAGTCCCTTTTGCCAGGTAAGGTTACATAATTCAGGTTCAGGGAATCATGGCATGGATATATCTGAGAGATCATTATTCTCTACCAGACCAGTTGTCTATTCACAGTATCGTGAGACACTGTCTTTGGGGTTACTTGCTATGCAGCTTTGAATAAATGGAACAGAGTTATCAGTTCCAGCTTAGCTCCTCCTGGCTGATGCAAACTTCCATGATAAATCTACATGATATTCTTGTCATGCAGAGGGTGGCCAAGGTGCCAAGCTCAAGACAACCTGAAGGGTCAGGGCAGCCAGGAGCTCCCGGGAGAACTTTGGAGAACACTTATTAGTGACTGGCTCTCTCTCTCTCTCTTCATACCTCCATCTTCAAAATGAGAAAAAGACCAGCATGTACTTCCATATAAGTACATTTTCCAAAATTACTATTGCATTAGCTTTGCCAAGAGACTCATCGTCAAGCTGTCATCATCTTGGATGTTAATTTCTGTGGATTAGTAGTAGGCTATATAGTGTCTTTTACACATCCTGTGACTTTTCTGATTCTTGTGTTACAGTCTAGCCTCTTTTCTCCTTGCTTAAAATCTCTTCCATTGTTCTGCAAAACACTCATCAGCAAAGTGCAAGGAATTCTGCTGAATTCCTCTGCTCCTCATCGATAAGGTAAACTGTATGTATGGTTTAAGATCTTTGGCTCCTGTCTTCTTACAAATGCCTGCGCTGTCAAGGACATATGCTTCCTGTCTGCCCTGATTTCGTGCTATTGTTCTAACAACTTTATAAAATACCCTGGGTGACTTCTGAGTCCTGTAAATGAACCCACTGCTGGATTTTCCCTGAAACATAAGGATTTGGAGCTGGGTGTGATGAAGGAAGACTCCACGCATCCTCGTGGATGGAGTGAGAGGCTCCGGTGAGTGACTGGCTAAGAGCAAAGGAAAGAAAGGCACAGGGATAAACAAACCAAAGAAAGCTCAAAGCTCTGAAACCTGAAGACCAGGAGATGAACAGAAAGAAGTTAAGAGAGCAAACTTTTGAGTTGCTAGTAGCAAGTTTAGCTTCAAACATGTTGACTTGATGATGATGGTAAAATAATGGAATGGAAATAATTAAGGCTAGGTGTAAAGGTTTTGCATGTCTAGTGGTGAGAATAGGAGTGAGATGTGTGATTTAATACTCAAAAATTTTCCTCTAATGGAAACATGTGGTAAGTGAAATTGTTAGTTGCTCAGTCATGTCCGACTCTTTGCGACCCCAAGGACTGTATCCCACCAGTCTCCTCTGTCCCATGGAATTCTCCAGGCAAGAATACTGGAGTGGGTTGCTATTCCCTTCTCCAGGGGATCTTTCCAATCCAAGAGTCAAACCAGGGTCTCCTGCATTGCAGACATATTCTTTACTGCCTGAGCCACCAGGGAAACCCAAACATGTGACAAGTCAGTTCAAAGTCTTGGCTTAAGGACTTCCCTGGTGGTCTAGAGGTTACGACTCTGTGCCTCCAATGCAGGGTGTGCAGGTTTGATCTCTGGCCAGGGAACTAAGACCCTACATGCCATGTGGCATGGCCTTTTTTTTTTTTTTTTTTTTAAGGCTTAGAAAAGTTTTAGAGGCCAAGTTGAAGATGTATGAATGGACATCCTCGTAGTATAAATTCATCACTTGTCTATTCATTCATCCATGTTTCCATTCCTTTGCACCCTTGCATTTTTCCATTTATTAATTGAGCTTTTACTTCCTGCCAGACACTGGGCCCATAACAGATAGTGTGCATATTAGTGAAATGTAAAATAAAATCTTATGAACGAATGAGCAGCTCAAAGTTGAGAACAGAGGAAGAGAAAAACTTCCTTGTCACTGTGTCAGGCAAAAGGCAATGACAGGTCATTTCAGTAAATATTTGTTGAATGAATGAGGCAAAGGAGCATGTGAGACTTCTAGAAGTACCAGACTGAGAAAATTGAAGTTTTTGCAGAGGTCAAAAATGTAAAGGCTAAATTCAGAAGAAAGATAAGGGTGAAGTACTGCCAATGTGTTTTCTCAGGATTGGTTTGCTTTAGCAAAAAAATTGGAAATATTTTGGGGTTCTCATAAAAGTTAAAATACAACACTCGTTGCTCTTAACCAACTTAGACCTCTCTCTCTCCATCCTTTCCCCTCCTCCCTCCCTCTTTTCCTTCCTTCTTTCCTTCCTTCCTTGCAACCAGCAGTGTTAATGTTGAAAGTGTTAGTTACTCAGTCGTGTCCAACTCTGCGACCCCATGGACTGTAGCCTGCCAGGCTCCTCTGTCCATGGAATTCTCCAGGCAAGAATACTGGAGCGGGTTGCCATTCCCTTCTCCTGGGGATCTTCCTGACCCAGGGATTGTGCCTGGGTCTCCTGCATTGCAGGCAGATTCTTTACTGTCTGAGCCACCAGGGAAAGTAGCAATGTTAGCAACACACTCAAATAGCTGTAAAATTCAAGGAAGTTGCTAAGTTAGAGCCAGGGAAGAAAATATCAGGGACAATATTAATTATCTAAAAAATACAAAAAAACAAAAAACCTTCCCCCTTGAAACGTAAAGAAACCCAAATCAGATGAACAAATAGATGGACTTTTATTTAAAAAAAAAATCTTACTCAGAGCCAACTGAGCCAACAGTGAAGATTGGCATTCCTCTACGCAAAGACAGGATCCTGGAGTTTAGAGCCCATCCTCTAGGCTTCCCACTTACCCACACAGTGACTTCCCCCAACAACCCCCTGGACACCACTCAAAGCCTACTAAGGTTCTGAGGAACCCCAGTTTGTAGGTTTATCATATATGGCCTTTACTATGCTGAGGTAAGTTCCTACTATGCCCATGTTTTGAAGAATTTTAATCACAAATCGGTGCTAAATTTTGTCAAAGTCTTTTTCTGCATCTATTGAGATTATCACATGGTTTTTATCTTTCAATTTGTTAATATGGTGTATCACATTGATTGATTTGCATATATTGAGGAATCTTTGCATCCCTGGGATAAACCCAACTTGATCATGGGGAATGAGCTTTTTGATGTGTTGCTGAAATCTGTTTGCTAAAATTTTGTTTAAGATTTTTGCATCTATGTTCATAAGTGATATTGGCCTGTAGTTTTCTTTTTTTGTGTTGTCTTTGTCTGGTTTTGGTATCAAGAACCCCAGTTTGGAAATATCTATTCTAGGAGAAAGAATTTGACATCACCTGCATGAGCAATTTTTTATGGAAGGGAGATGTTAAACCCTTGACTTGTTAGCTATCTGCCCTTTGAAATGGAGAGAGATGAGCCATCAAATGTCACACCCTGTCCCAACTATCTTGAGATTGCAAAACAGTGAGAATAATGTTATGGAAAATGCTAGTTGTTAGCCAACAGAGATACGGATCACTGACAGTGCCAGAAGAGTGAAGACATGTGCCTACTCATTGTCCAAGGAAGGACAGAGGGTGCAGACGCTGGGAGGCTGGAAAACACAGGTCCTCTGTCACGCTGATGTGAACTGTATGCAGGGATTCCTGGCCAAATCTAGGAAGCTTGTGCATTAGCAGTCATGCTGTGAGGATATGTGAGAACCCTAAATCCCCAATAATGAACAGATGAGTTAGAAGATAGGTAAGAGTCAGTACAAGAAAGCTTTTGTACTAAGATCAAAGGCAAACACAGGATTTGACTAATCTTCACCCAGCCCTCCATGAGAGTCTTGTTTTCTTGTTCAGCCCACAAAGAATGCTACGAGCTGCATCTTGCAGGACTGGCACCCACAACCTTGTGGGGGAAAGGCAAGCTCACCTGCCATGCTGCTGATATTCACCAGCCTCCCCTTGGATTTTCTAAGAAGAGGCAGAAACACCTTCGTGACTTCCACAGCCCCGAAGAAGTTCACGGCCATGCATCGTTTGTATTCGGTCATGGGAATGAGTTCCCCATCGGTTGGTAAGCCAAGGACTCCAGCGTTGTTGATCACAGCCCACAGTCCTGAGGACAGAAAGGAACAACTCTGAGATCGGGCAATACCAAGAGAGTGGGATGATTTTTAATCCTTCAAGCTTCTAAGTCAAAAGGACCCATTTGAGACTTGAGATCTGGGCAAGAGATCACTTCAACTCTCACACCTTTGTCTTGGGACTTCCCTGGAGGCCCAGTGGTTGAGACCTCACCTTCCAATGCAAGGTGGGTGTGGGTTCAATCCTTTCTTAGGGAACTAAGATCCCACATGCCTCATGGCCCAAGCCAAAACATAAAACAGAAGCAATACTGTATCAAATTCAATTAAGAGTTTAAATATGGCCCACATTTAAAAAAAAAAAAAAGTCTTGAAAAGGAAAAAACCTTACTCTCCTTGAATACTTTTGAAAGATTAAGAAATGGTTTTATGGAGGTATATTCTTTTGCCTCAAAGTTTATTCCAAATCTGCCTCGTGTTTCTCCCTCAAAGGAGTATGTGGAGACAGAATGATGTCTCTAGGACATGCAGATTTAAGACAACGTGTCTTACATGCAGTGCAACAAAATAAGATTCTGTCTTCCCTTTGACTGGAAAAGTTCCCCTAGTACAAGGAAACAGGAAAACCAGAGCAGAAATGCCAAGAGCTAAGAAGACTGCAGAGTCCTTGAGCTCTGCTCCCTTCCCCAGCCAGCCTGATCCCCTGACTGACCGGAATCACAAGGAGAGCTTGTTCACTCACAGGTGCCTAGGATCCAGCTCCAGAGAAACTGATTGGGGATGTCTGGGGTGTGAGGCCTGACAATGTGCATCTCTAGCAAGTTCCCAGGTGATGCTGACACTACAGGCCTGGACCTCACTTGGAGAACCACTGTCCACAACTGGTGATTTTTCAGCCTTGACTGCACATTAAAATCATCTGGGGAGCTTTTTAAAACCCTGACACCCAGGTCATACCGCAGCCAATTAGAGCAGCAACTGTGGGGTAGTAAAAAAAGAGGATCTTGGCATTAGCCATTTTTTAAATTCCCTACATAGATGATTCCAGTGTATAACCAAGCTTCGGAGTCATTGCCCTAAATGGCAGAAGAGTGGTAACACAGAAGCTCCACGTGCTTTGTGGGGAGGAGGGTGTGGAGCACAAGTGAGTCACCTGGGAGGAACAGAGGCGACAGGAGCTGGGGCATGTTCAGCTAGATAGACCTGAAGCAGATTCTCTGAGTTCCCTGAGCCACTGCAGGGTTCAGACCAATGGTTCTCAAGGTGTGGTCCAGACCAGCAGCAGTAATTGGGAACTTGTTAGACATGCAAATACTGGAGCCCCATCTCAGACCTGCTGGCTCAGACACTGATGATCAGAAATTACTGTTGAAGCTCAGCATTGTGACATGACGTGCCCAAGTGTGAGATGCACGCCCACGTGTGAGAACCCCTGGGATATAGAGGAGCAGAATGAGCCTCCATGCTCGGAGAGGCACAGAAACGGCAGTCGACACCAGCCCTAACTTCAAAGAGGCAAGTAGCAGCCAACCTGCATGAGGACTGGACAGAGTCTCAGCAGAGTCCAGCACGAAGCACTGGCCATCAAAGATGTAATGGCCCGTCCCTAGGAATTTAGGATGCCACCCTGGGGAAATGAGAGAAAGCTCCAAACGACTGACATGGTTTTTGCCACATGGCTCAAGATAGAAATTGAGTTGACTTATAGAAAATCAAGTTACATTTCTTGCACAGCTGAGTTGGTGGTCTGACATTTACAGGCAGTAATAACTGGGAGCGGTAAGTGAGAGGATGCCTGGCATGCAGTAAGGGCTCTACAGCTATTAGGAGGCTGGTGATAGGAGAGGATGCCTTCAGCTAATCCCTCCAAGTGATGGTTTTAATTGCCTCAGCCTGATGCATACCTTTGACCAGTCAAACATACAGGTGGCAGCTTGAGAATGCCCTATGACATGGACCGCCAAACGTATCCTGTAAAAGGCTGGATAGTAAAAGCTTTAACATTCAAGTCCTACTCACTGAACTCTGCCATTACAGTGTGAGCAGCCACAGACAATCTGTAAATGAACAGGAGTGGCTACGTTCCAATAAAACAATAGGGACATTGACATTTGTATCCCATATAACTTCCGTGTGTCCAAAAAAATCTTATTCTGATTTCTTTTAACCATTTAAAAATATAAACACCATCCTGAGCTCACAGGATATGCAAAAACAGGTGGCAGATTTATATAATAATCTATATATCTTTATAAAATACTCTTTAAATGACAAAGTTAAAGAGATAGACGTGAGTCTGGGTGAACTCCGGGAGTTGGTGATGGACAGGGAGGCCTGGCGTGCTGCAATTCATGGGGTTGCAAAGAGTCGGACACGACTGAGCGACTGAACTGAACTGAACTGAAAGAGATAGAGAGCAGGTTAAGGATGAGAATATGGCTCTTCAGAGGTAACGTGATGGGTCTGGTGGTGATGAAACAGTTCTGTATTTTGAGTGGGATGATATTGCACAAAACTACACATTATGAAATTGCAAGCAAGCGCACACACACACACACACACATGCACTTGCATGTATAGCTGATGAAATCTGAATGAACTCTGGGGATTACACCAGGGCCAATTTCCTGGTTTTGATATTGTACTACAGTTATGCAAGATATTAACACTGGGGGAGGCTTGGCAAAGAGTGAATCTACTATTTTTCAAAATAAAATAGTTAAAAAAAAAAAGGCAGGGCCACATCTTGCCAACTCCTGCCATAGAATTCTAATCTGGCCAATAAACCTATTATACCCGTAGGGCTTCATAATAGTTTTTTAAAAATTAATATTAATAACGAACAAAGGGATTCCCTATGGCTCACGTTAAAAGAATCCACCTGCAATGCAAGAGACACAGGAGACACAGGTTCAATCCCTGGGTCAGAAAGATTCACCTGGAGCAGGGTGCAGCAACCCACTGCAGTATTCCCACCTGGAGAATCCCACACACAAAGGAATCTGCCAGGCGATAGTCCATAGGGGTTACAAAGGGTCAGACACTATTGAGTACACAGACACCAGGCAATAATGAACACACAGGCAATAATGAACAATATGTTCATGCTAATTTTAAAATCTGCTATGTAGGGACACCGCACAGTTGCTGGCCCTCTTACAGGAGCTGAGGTTTTCTGGTTTATCCACGTGGCCTGGAGGGTTCTTTAGCAAACATCCTTCTTTGTGATTTTAAATGAACCTGTTCTACCGCTCCACTTTCTGTTTGACTTGAGAGGCTGAAGTCGAGAGAGACCACGAGAACAGGAAATTCTGTATTGGTGTTGAATTGGTATATTGGTAACTCTGCCTCAGTAAGGACTGTTCTCCAGAATGCAGGCCCCCAAACAGCATGTAAAGTGTTTTCCAAATGCTCACACCTTGGAAAGCGTACTGATTGGATCCTTTCATCCCAGGACACTGGCACTGTTATTAGCGTTTCAAGAAGTACTACTTTATCATTCATTGTGGCCAATACTGTCCCGCTGGGCCTCTCTAGATGGTGTATATTGAATATCTCCTAACAAGACACCATCAAGTCAATAAAAGGGACAGCAAAAGACAAGGCCAGGAAAATTACCTTTCTAGAAAACAACTATATTCGTTTCTTTTTTCTGGGTAGATCAGCTGTGAAGAGGACATAAGGAGGAAGTCCTTGAGGCCTTCATGGAAAACCCCCAAGTGAAGCCATAACAGGAGAAAGCGAAGCTAATTAAGAGAGGCTGGATCCTGATGACATTGCTTGAGTGCCTGGATCCAGACATGCCTGAAACCAACGGGTCTTTTTAGTTATGTAAGCACAATGCATTCCCTTTACGCAAAGAGCTGACTCATTTGAAAAGATCCTGATGTTGGGAAAGATTGAAGGCAGGAGGAAAAGGGGACGACAGAGGATGAGATGGTTGGATGGCATCACTGACTCAATGGACATGAGTTTGGCAAACTCTGAGAGTTGGTGATGGACAGGGAGGCCTGGCATGCTGCGGTTCATGGGGTCACAGGGAGTCAGAAAGGACTGAGTGACTGAACTGAACTATGAATCTTTCTTAACATCTGAACTGAACTATGCTTTAGCAGTTTTGAATTGGTTATGTCACTTGTATCTGAAAGAATCCTGATGGAAACATAGTTTTGGTTCTTAAGAAACCCTGTGGTGAGGAGTGGGAGATGGACATATTTGTATAATAATGCAGTAATGAGGGTGTATGCAAGGGGTAAAGAGTGAATTTCCAGAAGAGGAAGTGAATGATGTAGCCTGGATTACTGTTACATTTGAGCTAGATCTCCTGTAGAGTGTGTGGTTGGACAAAGGCAAAAGTCTAGAGAAATGAAGTGGAGGCAAGAGGGAAGTTCGGGTAAGAGGAAGCTGAAGGTACAAAGTCATGAACTAGAACATTCTATTCTGGAAACCATTCATCATTTACTGAGTGGAACAGCAGATATTGCAGATGAAGGTTTTGGCAAGGGCTATTCTCCTGAAAGGTCTTAGAATCCCTGTGAAGGTGTTTGATGGTGAATGGAGGACCACAGAACTGTTCAGTAAGACAAAGCATATGCCTGGCTCATAGGAGGAGCCCAAGACATGGAGGCTCAGTTTATCAAAGGAGATGGATGATACTCTAAGATGTGCACATTGTAAAGACCACTCTCCATCTGGAAAGCAATGGGGAAGGAAATCCAATTACAAACAGAGCTCGGTGGGAGATGAGGGTCCCAGTTAAACCATAGCTCCCCAGGGATAATAGGAAGGGGCGGGATGATAAAGATCTAGGACATAGAATTGACAGGACTCAGGACCAACAGGATGCAGAAATCAAGGGTAAGCTGCAGGCCTAAGTGAACCCAGCTTGTTTGGCTTGAATGACTGATTAGGTGGCAGTGCCTGGGCTTCCCTGGTGGCTCAGACAGTAAAGAATTCGCCTGCAGGATACCTGGGTTTGATCCCTGGATTGGGAAGATCCCCTGGAGGAGGGCATGGCAACCCACTCCAGTATTCTTGCCTGGAGAATCCCCCTAGACAGAGGAGACTGGCCGGCTACAGTCCATGGGGTCACAGAGTCAGACATGACTGAGCAACTAAGCGCAGCCGGTGTCTGAGCCAGCGCCTCCGTCGTCGGATGCAGGAGGGGAAACTGATTTGCAGACTAGAAGCAGAGGAAAAAATAATGAGGTCCGTTTTTGACAAATTGAGGCGGGATATCTGGTAACCAGTTGTATATGCCTATAGGTCCTGATGTTGAAAAGAGGGCTATGTTGTTAACGCAGATTCAGAAATTACTGGATTAAATGGCAGTGTTTCTCAGCTCTGGCAGAATATTAGCATTGCTGGAGGAGCTTTAAAATATGCTAATACTGGGACCCCCAAATGGGATCTTCTTTATAGTGGACCTTCCCAGCAAAAGGAGAGCACCAGTACCAGCCTCGCTGCGAAGATCTGCTGAGTTACTGTCTGTAGATACCGATTTAATCTGCTAGGGAAAAGTCCCCAGGCTGTGTGGGAATCACAGACGTGTGACCTGTGCTTCAGAAAGATCTCAAGCTTGGTTTAATTTTCCACTGGCATTACCTTAACATTGTAAACATTTTGTAAACAAGGGGCCCCACATAAAGTTGCAATTTTGCACTGCATCCCCTAAATTACATAGCCCATCCTGGGTTCACACATAGGTATTTTAAGACACTTCCCAGGTGAAAATTCCTGGTGTAGGAAGGGAAACAGGATAGCCCAGGAAACTTGGAGTGGGGTCTGGGGACAGAGCCCTCAGTAACACTCACACTTAGGGGACTGGCATGGTGGGCAGAGGAAGGAGGTTCATATAAGAGAAGCAGAAAGAATGATCAGAGAACTTAGAGGGCAAGATGTGGCTGGAGACCCCCAAAGCCCAAGGAGGGGAGGGTAATCAACACATTCAAACACTGCAGAGAAGTTAAGAGCTTGGTGTTCAAGATAATACAGACTGATCCCCGTGGCTAGACCATTTAGGGAGATGTGTCAAGAAGTGAAAACTGGGCAGCAGGGTTCCAAAGAGCCTGGCTGTGAAGGGAGAGGAAGAGAAAGGCAGGGGCTAAGAAAGACAGCCATTATGAAGCTGCTGCTGCTACTGCTAAGTCGCTTCAGTCGTGTCCGACTCTGTGCAACCCCAGAGATGGCAGCCCACCAGGCTCCCCAGTCCCTGGGATTCTCCAGGCAAGAACACTGGAGTGGGTTGCCATTGCCTTCTCCATTATGAAGCTACTTCAAGTCTAATACATGTTAGTATCAGTAAGAGGAAAGACATGTGGAGGGGCAGCAAGTAACAGGAGAGTGACTGAGCAGAGGTTGGAGGGAATGAGATGGAGAATTCTGTAAGTTCTGAGGAAGGACCATGCCTGACTCCTTCCCAATGTCTTCATATCTGCAAGAGGTCCCAGCAAGGGGTAGGGGCTCAGTGCAGGTGTCTCCAGATGCCATCTGAGACTAGAGGGAAGTGGTAATTAGAGGCTAGAACCAGTGCTGGTCATTTGCAAGGAGGATGGAGGGCAGTCGAGGGCACAGGTAGCTGAAGGCAGTACCTTTGTTCTGCAGCTTCTCCTTCACTTTGCTGTAGGCCGCTTTTATCTCCTGCGTGTTGGTGATGTTCAGCTGGAGCACAGAGAGATTCTTGGAGCAGGTTCTTCGTAATTCCTCTGCTCCAGACCCCTGTTCATCCAGAACTCCGGCAAATACAGTGAAGCCCAGCTCGTCCAGATACTTGGCCAAACCATGGCCAAACCCAGAATCACAACCTGCAAGGGGCCAAAGCAATACAAAATGGGCTCAGACTAAAATGGCAGGAGAAATTATTGAAGAAAAACTCACTGCATGCTGTTTATGATGGTCCATGTTCTGTGTAGAGAGTGGGTCTTGAGGAAGTTTTCTCCTTTGCTAAGTGGAAAATGGGCAGAGAAGCCACAACAGACAAATTTCTCTTTATTAAAAAAAAGGAGATGAGGAAGAATTTGAGGTGGGGACATAAATGGAAAGAGAAATGCTGATGAAGGGAAGGGGTCCAGGTGGTCAAAGAATGTAGCAGAGAAAAAGACATCTGACAGAAGCTTTTTCACTCATCTCTACGTGTAGTGTTTGCTGTAATAACCTCCATACAGTCTTCAGTAAAATTTTCATTACAAACTAACAAGTTGGAGTTGGTTTTTCTTTTTAAAGCTATAACAAAATGTCAGGTCCTGCTTCAAAGTGGACCGAGGACAATAGAAGGGGCTACCTACAGGGTCCAATTCCTTATGAATTATGAAAGATGAAGACTCCTAGCCACCTGCCCTTCTCACCTCCTTGAAAGCTTGCCCCTAGCCATGGCCTTCTCCCAAACCACTGAACCCTGGGAAGACGCCTGCAACAGAAACCAGATAGAAATCCCTAAGGGCATTGCTTTGTGAAACCAGAGGATAAGATCATATGCAAAACATATGTCTAATCTCAGAATTTTTTTTTTCACTAATCAGAAACGGTCCATTCCTGTAAATGCTAGAAGGAATTTGGCCCGTGTGCTTCAGAGAACACAAATACACAGTTACTT
This sequence comes from Bos indicus x Bos taurus, assembly GCF_003369695.1. Taxonomy (NCBI): domain Eukaryota; kingdom Metazoa; phylum Chordata; class Mammalia; order Artiodactyla; family Bovidae; genus Bos; species Bos indicus x Bos taurus. Next base: position 57,152,675 of record NC_040093.1, read on the forward strand.
TTTCCAATCCAAATTGCTTGCTTGCTTTAGTTGGATTCTTTAAGGTAACTTTTTGGGTCTTAGTTCTAGAAGGTGTTGTAGGTCTTGATAGAACTGTTGAACTTCAGCTTCTTCAGCATTACTGGTTGGGGCATAGACTTAGATTACCATGATATTGAATGGTTTGCCTTGGAAACCAACAGAGATCATTCTGTCATTTTTGAGATTGCATCCAAGTACTGCATTTCGGACTCTTTTGTTGACTACAATGGCTACTCCATTTCTTCTAAGGGATTCTTGCCCACAGTAATAGATATAATGGTCATCTGAGTTATAGTCATCAAAAAAAGATGTCCTTTTCATTATAGGGTACTGGAATGCAAAAGTAGGAAGTCAAGAAACACCTGGAGTAATGGGCAAATTTGGCCTTGGAGTACAAAACGAAGCAGGTCAAAGGCTAACACAATTTTGTCAAGAGAATCCACTGGTCATATCAAACACCATCTTCCAACAACACAAGAGAAGACTCTACAGATGGACATCACCAGATGGTCAATACCGAAATCAAATTGATATTCTTTGCAGCCAAAGATGGAGATGCTCTATACAGTCAGCAAAAATAAGACCGGGAGCTGACTGGATCAGATCATGAATTCCTTATTGCAAACTTCAGACTTAAATTGAAGAAAGTAGGGAAAACCACTAGACCATTCAGGTATGATCTAAATCACATCCCTTACAATTACACAGTGGAAGTGAGAAATAGATTCAAGGGATTAGATCTGATAGACAGAATGCCTGAAGAACTATGGACAGAGGGTCATGACATTGTACAGGAGGCAGTGATCAAGACTATCTCCAAGAAAAAGAAATGCAAAAAGACAAAATGGTTGTCTGTGGAGGCCTTACAGACAGCTGCGAAAAGAAGAGAAGCTAAAAGCAAAGAAGAAAAGGAAAGATACACCCATTTGAATGCAGAGTTCCAAAGAATAGCAAGGAGAGATAAGAAAGCTTTCCTCAGTGATCAATGCAAAGAAATAGAGAAAAATAATAGAATGGGAAAGACTAGAGATTTTTTCAGAAAAATTAGAGATGCCAAGGGGACACTTCATGCAAAGATGGGCACAATAAAGGACAGAAATGGTATGGACCTAACATAAGCAGAAGATATTAAGAAGAGGTGGCAAGAATATACAGAACTATACAAAAAAGATCTTCACTACCCAGGTAATCACAATGGTGTGATCACTCACCTAGAGCCAGACATCCTGGAATGTGAAGTTAAGTGGGCCTTACTTTGTAGTGAAGCATCACTACAAACAAAGCTAGTGGAGGTGATGGAATTCCAGTTGAGCTATTTCAAATCCTGAAAGATGATGCTGTGAAAGCATTGCACTCAACATGCCAGCAAATTTGGAAAACTCAGCAGTAGCCACAGGACTGGAAAAGGTCAGTTTTCATTCCAATCCCAAAGAAAGGGAATGCCAAAGAATGCTCAAACTACCGCACAATTGCACTCATCTCACATGCTAGTAAAGTAATGCTCAAAATTCTCCAAGCCAGGCTTCAGCAATACATGAACTGTGAACTTCCAGATGTTCAAGCTGGATTTAGAAAAGGCAGAGGAACCAAAGATCAAATTTCCAACATCTGTTGGATCATAGAAAAAGCAAGAGAGTTCCAGAAAACCATCTACTTCTGCTTTATTGACTACACCAAAGTCTTTGTGTGGATCACAACAAACTGTGGAAAATTGTTTAAAAGATGGGAATACCAGACCACCTGACCTGCCTCCTGAGAAATCTGTATGCAGGTCAAGAAGCAACAGTTAGAACTGGACATGGAACAATGGATTGGTTCCAAATAGGGAAAGGAGTACATCAAAGCTGTACATTGTCACCCTGCTTATTTAATTTACATGCATAGAATACATACATACATACATCATGAGAAACACTGGGCTGGATGAAGCACAAGCTGGAATCAAGATTGCCCAGATAAATATCAATAACCTCAGATATGCAGATGATACCACCCTTATGGCAGAAAGTGAACAAGAACTAAAGAACCTCTTGATGAAAGTGAAAAAGGAGTGAAAAAGTTGGCTTAAAACTCAACATTCAAAAAACTAAGTTCATGACATCTGGTCCCATCACTTCATGGCAACTAGATGGGGAAACAATGGAAATAGTGAGAGACTTTATTTTGGGGGGCTCCAAAATCACTGCAGATGATGACTGCAGCCATGAAATTAAAAGATGTTTGCTCCTTGGAAGAAAAGCTATGACCAAGTTAGACAGCACATTAAAAAGCAGAGACATTACTTTGCCAACAAAGGTCCATCTAGTCAAAGCTATGGTTTTTCCACTAGTCTTGTATGGGTGTGAAAGTTGGACTATAAAGAAAGCTGAGCCCTGAAGAATTGATGCTTTTGAATTGTGGTGTTGGAGAAGATTCTTGAGAGTCCCTTGGACTGCCAGGAGATCCAAGCAGTCTATCCTAAAGGAATTCAGTCCTGAATATTCATTGGAAGGACTGATGCTGAAACTCCAATACTTTGGCCATCTGATGTGAAGAACTGGAAAAGACCCTGATGCTGGGAAAGACTGAAGGCAGGAGGAGAAGGGGATGACAGAGGACGAGACAGTTGGAAGGCATCACCAACTCAATGGACGTGAGTGTGAGCAAGCTCTGGAAGTTGGTGATGGACAGGGAGGCCTGGCATGCTGCAGTCCATGGGGTTGCAAAGAGTCAGACACGACTGAGTGACTGAAATGAACTGAACTTAAGGTAAATTTAGATAGTTCTGTGTCATTAATGTGGAACGGGATATGAATTCTGATCTTGGGATGCAGGCACTTAACCAAATTATCAAGCTATCTACAATGATGGTTTATTTGAAACAGTTCTTCTGAGCACGAGGCTTCTTTCTTGCATCAAATGAGTAAGGACTCAGAGTGGCGGGGAGAAGTACTTGTCAGTGTGAAAGTCACAGTTTATCCTTCTATAATTAGCTTAGGAGAAAAAAGTGAAGAACCTACTGTAGCAGGAAGAACCAAGAGTCTTCCAGGGTCTGACAATTGATTAACTATTGTTACTGTGAATATTGTTACTATTGTTCCATTGTTTTTCCATGGCAGAACATACGGCAGAGACTTGGGAAAGTGCATGCCTGAAGCCAGGTTACTCTTCTGTTCCTATGTTGCTTGCTGCTGCTGCTGCTGCTGCTGCTACTGCTAAGTCACTTCAGTCGTGTTGGATTCTGTGCGACCCCATAGACAGCAGCCCACCAGGCTCCGCCGTCCCCGGGATTCTCCAGGCAAGAACACTGGAGTGGGTTGCCATTTCCTTCTCCAATGCATGAAAGTGAAAAGTGAAAGTGAAGTCACTCAGTTGTGTTCGACTCTTAGAGACCCCATGGACTGCAGCCCACCAGGCTCCTCCGTCCATGGGATTTTCCAGGCAAGAGTACTGGAGTGGGGTGCCATTGCCTTCTCCAATGTTGCTTGCAGTGCCACAGAAGTTGGCCGTGCCCCAGACAAACGGGGTGCTGGTCTGTCCCCACAAACCTTTATCCCAGTCTTAGGCAAGGAGGGCACTGCCTTGTGCTCTCAGCCAGTCTCTTGCCCAAGGTTCCTGCTTTGGTTGACTACACCCTGCTCAATACAGCTGTTGTCATCACAGCTTGAGATGTGATGACTGATTTCAGCCCAAGGAACCTGACGGCGAGCATTGAAGGGACAAGTCGTCAGTTTGCGACATCAAGATGATTCTTTCTGCACTTGATAAACTGATAAGGAAACCTGCAGGCTCTGATCTGGTGGTTTTTATCATAAGGGCATCATAACAGCTTTTCAGGATTCAGAGTATTGATGTAAGTTTCTTCCATGTTGGAAATTAAGGAGACTAATCCAAAGTGCTCAGCTGAGACACGCTCTCCCAACTGTGGTCTTCGTCCACACCCTGTGCCCCAACAACGGTTCACTTCCAGCCCCTGACGTTAGGGGGTGGGGCCCCCACTTCCTGCAACACACGGCTGGGCATCAGCAGAGCGTGGGGATGGGGGCAAAATCTCAGAATTTGAGATTCGAGTCTACCCCACCCACTTGGAGTGTATTATGGGCTGTAGAAATTTGGTTTATACCCACAAGTACAAAATAGAGATATCTGAAATTTTAAGATGAAGACATCGTGGACATAAACTCACCCTTTGAGCCATACCAGAATAAATGTTTAACAATTACTAAGTCTCTACAGCTCTAAAGATAAGAGATCATATTCACATTGGCTGTGCCAGGTGGTCTGTCCTGTAAACCCTGAAAGAACTGCCTTGTCAGCATCTGGGGGCTACAGTTAGGCATGCCCCTAAAAATCAGAAAGTTCAGGAAATCAGAGAGCACACCGACAATCAACTCAAGGATCAATATGCAAGTGATTAGAAAAGATATCTGACTTTAAAGCTAACAACACCTCCCCGGAGGGACTTCCCTAGTGATCCAGTGGTTAAGAATACATCTTGCAATGCAAGGGTTGCAGGTTCAATCCCTGGTCAGGGAACTAAGATCCCACATATTGCAGGACCACAAAGCCCTTGGGCCACAACTAGAGAATCTGTGCACTGCAGCAAAAGATCCTCTATGACACAGTGAACCTCCCACATGCCTCAACTAAGACCTGATGCAGCCAAGGTTAATTAGTTAATTTTTAAAACCCCTTCATGGATCACAGTCTTGTTATGGTGAAGAGGCTTGCATAACTCAGTGAAGCTATGGCCACGCCATGCAAGGCCACCCAAGTTGGACGGGTCATAATGAAGAGTTCTGACAAAACGTGGTCCGCTGGAGGAGGAAATGGCAAACCAACCTAGTACGCTTACTGCAAGAACCCCATGAACAGTATGAAAAGGCAAACAGATAAGACACTGGAAGATAAGCACACCCAAGGTGTCTGATACACTACTGGGGAAGAGTGGAGGGCCAGTACTAATAGCCCCAGAAGGAATGAAGAGGCTGGGCCAAAGTGGAAATGATGCTCAGTTGTGGTGTATCTGGTGGTGAACTAAAGAGCCTCTTGATGAAAGTGAAAGAGGAGAGTGAAAAAGTGGACTCAAAACTCAACTTTCAGAAAACTATGGTCATGGCATCCAGTCCCATCACTTCATGGTAAATAGATGGGGAAACAATAGGAACAATGAGAGACTTTATTTGGGGGAGCTCCAAAATCACTGCATATGGTGACTGCAACCTTGAAATCAAAAGACACTTGGTCCTTGGAAGAAAAGTTACACCAACCCTAGATAGCACATTGAAAAGCAGAGACATTACTTTGCTGACAAAGGTCCGTGTAGTCAAAGTTATGGTTTTTCCAGTCGTCATGTATGGGTGTGAGAGCTGGATTATAAAGAAAGATGAGCACCAGAGAATTGACGCTTTTGAACTGTGGTGTTGGAGAAGACTCTTGAGAGTCCCTTGACTGCAAGGAGATCCAACCAGTCAATCCTTAAGCAAATCAGTCCTGAATATTCATTGGAAGGACTGATGCTGAAGCTGAAACGCCAATACTTTGGCCACGTGATGCAAAGAACTGAGTCATTGGAAAAGACCCTGATGCTGAGAAAGATTGAAGGAAGGAGGAGAAGGAGATGACAGAGGATGAGATGGTTGGATGGCATCACCCACTCAATGGACATGAGTTTGAGCAAACTCTGGGAGTTGGCAGGGAGGCCTGGTGTGCTGCAGTCCATGGGATCACAAAGACTCAGACATGACTGAGTGACTGAACTGAACTGAACTGGTGGTGAAAGTAAAGTCCAATGGTATAAAGAATAATACTGCCTGCTGCTGCTGCTAAGTCACTTCAGTCGTGTCCAACTCTGTGTGACCCCATAGACGGCAGCCCACTAGGCTCCTCTGTCCCTGGGATTCTCCAGGCAAGAATACTGGAGTGGGTTGCCATTTCCTTCTCCAATGCATGAAAGTGAAAAGTGAAAGTAAAGTCGCCTAGTCGTGCCCGACTCTTAGCGACCCCATGGACTGCAGCCTACCAGGCTCCTCCATCCATGAGATTTTCCAGGCAAGAGTAATACTGCCTAGGAACCCAGAATGTTAGGTCCACGAATCAAGGTAAATTGGGCTTGGTTGTGAACTTGGCCCCCGACCTCTGCAACCCTGCTTGAGTTATTTAACCTCTCTGTGCCTCAGCTTCCTCATCTCTAAAATGGACTTGATAACGGTGCCTACATCAGTTATGATTTGTGATGTGCTTAACAATGCCTGGAATTACTATAATAGATCTTTTAAAAAAAATAATACTAGGTACATGACATTCTTCCTGAATTTCAGGTGTTTACATGCATGATCTTGGTAGATAGGAAGTTCACCTCTACTGATAGCTAAACATCTTGGTTAAGACTCTGCCTGCTTGATTCTGCCTCTGCCATGTCTGAGCCTTGGGTAACATTACATAAAGTAGTACAGAGCCTCCACTTATTCATCTGGGAAGTGGGGTTATAACGGTTCCTCCCTCCTAGGCTGATCTTGGAAGTCAACAAGACAGAGAATGTTCTGCACAAAGCCCAGCATATCATACGTGACTGTTACCAGTATTGTGGCTCTAACCCAGATATCATTTCTGATCTGCTGTGTGAACGATCAGGCTATGCTAACCCTGGTGTCTTAGGGCCAGGCAGGGGCTAGAGGGCCTTGAGAATGTAGGTGGCTGGAGAGCCGCTCCCTTTCAAGATAGAGTAACCCTTGTGCACTCCAGAAACCCAAAGACAAGGCAGGGGCCTTTGTGAAAGCTACTTTCCCTCGTGGCTCCCTGATAAAGAATCTGCCTGCAATACAGGAGACCCAGGTTTAATCCCTGGGTTAGGAAGATCCCCTGGAGAAGGGAATGGCAACCCACTCCAGTATTCTTGCCTGAAGAATTCCATGGACAGAGGAACCTGGTAAGTTACAGTCCATGAGCTTAGACACAAAGAGTCAGACACAACTGAGCAACTAGCACTTTGTGGAAAGGCAAAATGTTTCATAACCAACCCATCAGTAGCTCAGTTGGTAAAGAATTCGCCTGCAATGCAGGAGACTCAGGTTCAATCCCTGGGTCAGGATGATCCCCTGGAGAAGGAAATGGCAACCTGCTCCAGTATTCTTGCCTGGAAAATCCCATGACAGAGGAGCCTGGTGGGCTACAGTCCATGGGGTCATAAAGAGTTGCAGCCAACCGAGCAACTAAACCACCAGCCTCTGAAAATTATCAAACCTAGTGTGACTCGAATGCTTACCAAGACCCATCCAGCTTCACACATATTAACTCCACCCACCCTGGGAGATAAGTCATTTTACTATCATCACTCTATGGAGGAGGAAACTGAAACACAGAAGGGTTAAGTCATTTAGCTGGACATGGCAGAGGTAGGTTGAAACCCAGGCAGGGGTTGATAAATAAACATCTGGAATATAAAATATTCTATTCTTCCAGAGCACAGGGCCTAGCATATAGTAGCTGATCAATAAAAGGCGTGTGTTGGGGACTTCTCCAGCAGTCCAGTGGTTAAGACTGTCCACTTCCAATCCAGGGAGAGAGACTTCAATCCCTGGTGGCGGAACTAAGATCCGACATGCTACACAGCACAGCCAAAAAATTACACACAAAAAAGCATGTGTTGGCTAAATGGGCATTTAAGAGGCCACTGGCCTTAATGCCTTAAAAACGCAGAGAGTCTTATGTCACTAGTATCGAGGGTTCCTAGCCTCTAAGTCCTAACAAACACCTGTGGAGTTGGATGCCTACCCCAAGAGAGGGTGTAGGAATTGCTGGGGGTGGTTTTAAGCTATGCCCTTTGAGATCATTCTGTCTCTAGTGGCCTGGAAAATCATCAGCTTGGAGCAAGCAACAAGTACTAGAGTCTCATTTTTGCAAAACTGGAGTGAATGTGAAATTATGATTTATTCTAAAATATTAATAAAGTCTCTCAATTTGTGTGAAAAACGGAAATGTGAATCACTTTAACTCAGAAGAGTTAAGAATGATAGTTTCTGAGCTGGTGGGCTAACTGTAAGTGGATTTATGCTATTGCCGTATGGAGCTGGTGAATAGAAACATAGCTCATCATTTGTTGGGTCAAGTCGTCGGCAAGTTGTGAATAACTCAAGTTCTGGAGTTCTTTAAGGCTAGGTCCCCTGAATGAAACACGCCTGTCAAGACTAACAGCATGTGCTCTTGGACACAAGCTGGTTCCTCGGAAGCTGCATTCAGAAAAGGATGAAGACGGAAGAATTTGCAACACTGTAAATGATTTCTTTGTTGTTGTTGTTATTGTTTAGTCACTCAGTTGTGTCCGGCTCTTTGCAACCCCGTGGACTGGGAGGCTCCTGCCGGGCTCCTTTGTCCACGGCAAGAATACAGAAGTGGGTTACCATTTCCTTCTGCAGGGTATCTCCTCTCAGGAGTCAAACCCACATCTGCATTGGCAGGTAGATTCTTTACCCCTGAGCTACCAATTTTTTCTAGACAGTATTAAAACATCATATAAGTAATAAAACTTTAAGAGCAACATCAGGATAAACAAAAGAAGTTACCCATAACACCACCAATCTAGCATAAGTTTTATAACTTTCTTGCTTTTTCTTCCAGGCTTTTTTTCCTATACACTGTTCTTTAACAACTATAATTATAGTACACATGTGATTTGACAACTAATTTTTAAATTAGTATTATAGATATACGGATGACACCACCCTTATGGCAAAAAGCAAAGAAGAACTAAAGAGCCTCTTGATGAAAGTGAAAGAGGAGAATGAAAAACTTGGCTTAAAGTTCAACATTCAGAAAACTAAGATCATGGCATCCGGTCCCATCACTTCATGGCAAATAGATGGGGAAACAGTGGCTGACTTTATTTTTCTGGGCTCTAAAATCACTGCAGATGGTGACTGCAGCCATGAAATTAAAAGACACTTACTCCTTGGAAGGAAAGTGATGACCAACTAAGACAGCATATTAAAAAGCAGAGACATTACTTTACCAACAAAGGTCCGTCTAGTCAAGGCTTATGGTTTTTCCAGTGGTCATGTATGGATGTGAGAGTTGGACTATAAAGGAAGCTGAGCGCCGAAGAATTGATGCTTTTAAATTGTGGTGCTGGAGAGGACTCTTGAAAGTCCCTTGGACTGCAAGGAGACCCAACCAGTCCATTCTAAAGGAGATCAGTCCTGGGTGTTCATTGGAGGGACTGATGTTGAAGCTGAAATGCCAATACTTTGGCCACCTGATGTGAAGAGCTGACCCATGTGAAAAGCCCCCGATGCTGGGAAAGATTGAAGGCAGGAGGAGAAGGGGACAACAGAGGATGAGATGGTTGGATGGCATCACTAACTCGATGGACATGGGTTTGGGTGAACTCCGGGAGTTGGTGACGGACAGGGAGGACTGGCGTGCTGCAATTCATGGGGTCGCAAAGAGTCGGACACGACTGAGTGACTGAACTGAAACCAGTTTTAGCTATTTCCACAGTCTGCAAAACCATAAGTCATCATTTTTCACTACTAGATAAAATTCTCCCCATGAAAATGCAGCAAAGAAAAACATGATTGGAGCCTGGATTTTGGAGCCAGGATCCCTGGGTCCAAATCCTGGCTCTGCTACTTTCAAGCTGTGTGACTTTGGCCAGTCAATTTACCTCTCTGTGCCTCAGTTTCCTTATCTATAAAGTGAGATGATACTAGGACCTGCCTCATAAGATTGTCCGAAAGATTAAATGATTTTATATACTAGAGTAATTGCAACAGAGCCTGCCACATGGCAGTTGCTACCCAGGTGTTAAATAAATAGCAACTGCGTTTCTGTTTGTTTTAAACCCATGCTACTCCTTTCATTGGCTACTTCTGGTTCCTAGAACCAAAGGATTTTGAGTTCTTATCTCAGAAGATCATCACAGACATTCTAACCACAATAATGAATTGGCCAAGTACTGTGCTTTCTGCCAGCGGTCTCATCTCTCCTAGACTCTCCTTCCCTAAAGCTCCTTGAAGTCTCCCCTTTGTCAATATCTTTGAACAACAGCAGCTTAAAACAGAGTTTCTCAGGGGGTGGGCCTCTTCAGAGGTGCCAGGGCCCATTCTCATAGTGGACTTTCACTTCTCTTCATTGGAAGGACTGATGTTGAAGCTGAAACTCCGATACTTTGGCCACATAATGGGAAGAGCTGACTCATTTGAGAAGACCCTGATGCTGGGAAAGATTGAGGGCAGGAGGAGAAGGGGATGACACAGGATGAGATGGTTGGATGGCATCACCGACTCCATGGACATGGGTTTGGGTAGACTCTGGGAGTTGGTGATGGACAGAGGCCTGGCGTGCCTGCAGTTCATGGGGTCGCAAAGAGTCGGACACGACTGAGCGACTGAACTGAACTGAGTGGTATAGACAAACACAAATGGAGGACCTGTTGTGTATCAAATAAGAGGACACTATCTGAATATGTGTTTTGCTTGGCCCATACAGTGTATTTCTTAAAAATTTAAACAAAGGCTAAAATTCAAGAATGCCACCTGAAAACCCAGATCGGTGGTTTCTCTTGATTAACCAGAATATAGGCCAACTGTGGGCCTGCGTTCTTACGAGGAACTCGTGTGCTGAAGCTGAGGATCCCAAAGCTGCCCCCTGCCACTCCCTGTCCACCGTCCCCACCGCCCTCCCCCGTCCCCCGACTCCCCTCCCCCCACGCTCTCAGGTCCAGGGTTCCCACTTCCTATTGCACATGTGCACCTCTATCGCCCACTGCCTTCACCACTGTGACCCGCCCCACCTCTGCAGCCTTTTGAACCCAACATACCTGCCACACTTTGTCCCACTTACAAAGGTCATCTGGGTCTAGAGTTATTTATCTGTAAAACTGTGGAAAACTAGGGAGGAAAAGACTTTCCCCACCCTTGTTTGAAATTTAAGCACTCCACCAGATTGCCACCCTCATGTTGACCCTGCCTGGTCCCTATAAAATAGATTAAGGTGCAATAAAATGGTAGACACATAATAAAACTGTAAGGTACCTAATAATTCCCTGAGAGCCATACAAGGCTCAGCTTCTAATCCAGGAAGAGAAAACACTTGACAGTTATACCATTGACACTACCTGTGTTGACTTTGGCACTCTTAAAAGATAGTGATGTTGGGTGGTGAACCCCTGGGAATTAGCTAGAGCTTTTTTGCTTAATTGGAGGATAACCGCTTTACAGTGTTGTATTGGTATCTGCTGTACAAAGTCTGTGTTAGTAGCTCCGTCATGTCCAACTCTTTGCAACCCCATGGACTGTAGCCCACCAGGCTCCTTTGTCCACTGGATTCTCCAGACAAGAATATTGCAGTGGGTTGCCATGCCCTTCTCTAGGGGATCCTCCCGACTCAGGGATGGAACCCAAGTCTCCCTTGGAGAAGGAAATGGCAACCCACTCCAGTATTCTTGCCTGGAAAATCCCCTGGACACAGGGGACTGGGTCGCTACAGTCCATGGGGTCACAGAGAGTGGAACACGACTGAGCACACAAGTATATTGCACACACGCACAGTCAACTGTATTTTAGGATGCCCCTCTGGTGAAATTTGTCTGATGTTTTTCTTATGTTCTGGCTGGGGTTATGAGCTTGGGAAAGGAGATCACAGATACAGGGCCATTTTCATCACATTGTATTAAGAGGACAAACAAGCAACAAGACATGAATGTTGACGTTGCCTTTGATCACCTGGATGAAGTAAAGTGGGGAAATTTGTCCGCTATGAAGTTACTCTTTATCCACCCCCTCTTCCATACTATACTCTTCGGAAGGAAGCCTCTATGTATTAATACCTACATAAATTATTTGGAACTCTTGTACATGGGAGATTTGTCTCTTTTCCCTCATTTATTAATTTATTTTTATCTTTATGGACTCAGGAATATTAATTTTATACTTTGGGTTATAATCCAATACTTTATCTTAGTGCTCAAATTATTCCAGCTTAAATTATTTTGAGCTCTTTCAGTTGGCTCCTGTCAAAGTATATTTTTTATTCTGATTTTATAGGTGAAAGAATATAAAGTTTCTTTAAACCAAACTTCAAAGAATATAAAGTTCCCACTATCACTAAACTAACAAGAGCAGAGGCGCAATGAAAATCATTAGATTCTAAAGCACAGGGTTTTTTTTCCCTACTCATCATTGGCTACGATCCATAGCCAATCTTTGTTGACCAATGACTAGTGTATCTTTCATCTGATGGACTTACTTAAGGCAATAAGTTTTGAGACTACCAGTCTGTTATGTACATTACAGGGAAACTTCCTTATTTTTTGACTTTTTATATGTTGATGAATTTTCACAGAGTGAATCCACTCGTGCAGCCAGCACCCACATCCAGACCCAGAGCTTCACTAGCTCACCAGAAATCCCCCTGGGGCCTTCCTCCAGTGATCCCCACCCCAGAAGCCACCATTATTCTGGCATCTAACAGTAGATCAGGTATTTTCACTTTAAGTAAATGGAGCCATCCGTTATTCCTTTTGGAGGCTGGATTCTTTTGTTCATCCTCATTTGTTTTCATGTGGTTTGGTTAGTGGAATTTTTTTTTTAATTTTATTTTATTTTTAAACTTTACAATATTGTGTTAGTTTTGCCAAACATCGAAATGAATCCGCCACAGGTATACCTGTGTTCCCCATCCTGAACCCTCCTCCCTCCTCCCTCCCCATACCCTCCCTCTGGGTTAGTGGAATTTTTTAAAAAGAGGTTCCAACCACTTATTTCATAAGAAAGGCTACAAACAAGGTAACACTTGTAAAAACACGTTAAGCAACTCCATTAAAAAAAAATAGCAGACTACTATTTTAAAAGTAAATTTACTTAAGATTAACGTTACACAAAGAAGGGGAAACTACCTGGAGATATCACTAAATCGCCCCATTGTACTGGGGTGGCTCACTTCCTCCTCCCTATCTTTATCTATCATTTCATCTACCACGGGCTGTCTTAACAATGTTTCTGTTAGTTTCTTTCACAGCAAAGGTGCCTCCTGACTGACAGGATGTCCTTCTTGCCAACACATGGCCAAAAACTCACTAGGTTGCTTCTAACATCTAATGGTGCAAGATGCTACCTGCCAAACTGGACTCAAATACTGGAAACCCAAGAGATCTGTGACCTACAGAATTTCTCTTTCTCTTTCGTTAGCCATCACTGCCAATGACCTAGTTCCTCCTGATAGGGCCTGCATGGGGTCTCATTGATAAGATGGCTCGTTATGTCAACCTCGAAAACAAAGAATAAATCACAGCAATCTGTGAGGCCGACCCAATTGCCCAAATGGCATCCTGTTATCTCACTGGTGCCTGTCTTCTCAAAGCTGCAAGACCACCAGATTCCAGACCTCCGGCTACGTGACCATCCCTTCAGAGAATTTTCCCTAGGTGGTGTATAAGAAGGACTCCATCAGAAAGGGAGAATTCTGGTTCTCCTTAAGAGCCAGTCACCCTCTTTTCCCTCTAATAAATTTCCTTTTCTTGCCTGACTGCCCAGTTCGCTCTCTTTTTCTCTGCACTCGACTTACACCTCCCAACAGAGGTGCAGAACCCTTGATGTCCCTGCCACCACCCCACTCTGATGCCACCATGGACCTCATTCAATCAAAGCACACTCTCCCACAGGACCCACTCCCTCACCACACGCTCCTAACCAGCCAGAGACAGCACAAGAGAGGAAGGTATTTGCTGTCCCCACTCACACACAAAGCATTGTGTTATTTTCTAGTTGGATCCAGGCTTTCACCCCACTGTTTTCTAGTTGGAGTCAGGTTTCTGATTTCTACTGCATCCTTACCATCGTATTTCTCACTGACTTACAAACCTCCTCTGGCTCCTCTTGTCTGATAAGTGATGGATGAAGTATCCTGCTTGGGTTTCAGTAATCTCTTTAATTTGTTCACATCCAGCCAAGCCCAAGATCAGGCTCTACTTTGTATTCTTCAACATCCCACACATGTCCTGCTTTTCCTATCCTGTGTGTTCCTGCCTATCCTTCTAATATGCATGCATTTGTTCATTCTTTCAATAGCTATTTTTTTTAACAGCTATTTGTTCAGTTCCGTTCAGTCACTCAGTCATGTCTGACTCTTTGTGACACCATGGACTACAGCACGCCGGACTTCTCTGTCCATCACCAACTCCCGCAATTTACTCAAACTCATGTCCATTGAGTCGGTGATGCCATCCACCCATCCTCGGTCATCCCCTTCTCCTCCTGCATTCCATCTTTCCCAGCATCAGGGTCTTTTCCAACGAGTCCATTCTTCACATCAAGTGGCCAAAGTTTGGGTGCTTCAACTTCAGCATCAGTCCTTCCAATGAATATTCAGGACTGATTTCCTTTAGGATGGACTAATTGAATCTCCTTGCAGTCCAAGGGACTCACAAGAGTTTTCTCCAACACCACAGTTCAAAAGCATCAATTCTTTGGTGCTCAGCTTTCTTTACAGTCCAACTCTCACATCCATACATGACTACTGGAAAAACCATAGATTTGACTAGACAGACCTTTTTTGGTAAAGTAATGTCTCTGCTTTTCAATGTGCTGTCTAGGTTGGTCATAGCTTTTCTTTTTTTTTTTTTTTCCTCTAATTTTATTTTTAAACTTTACATAATTGTATTAGTTTTGCCAAATATCAAAATGAATCCGCCACAGCTTTTCTTCCAAGGAGAAAATGTCTTTTAATTTCATGGCTCTAATCACCATCTGTAGTGATTTGGGAGCCCCCCAAAATAAAGTCTCTCACTGTTTCCATTGTTTCCCCATCTAGTTGCCATGAAGTGATGGAACCAGATACCATGATCTTAATTTTCTGAATGTTGAGTTTTAAGCCAACGTTTTCACTCTCCTCTTTCATCAAGAGACTCTTTAGCTCTTCTTCACTTTCTGCCATAATGGTGGTGTCATCTGCATATCTGAGATTATTGATATTTCTCCAGCAGTCTTAATTGCTTGTGTTTCATCCAGCCTGACATTTTGCATGAGGTACTCTGCATATAAGTTAAATAAACAGAGTGATGGTATACAGCCTTGATGTACTCCTTTCCCAATTTGGAACCAATCTGTTGTTCCATGTCCAGTTCTACCTGTTGCTTCTTGACCTGCATACAGATTTCTCAAAGAGATTCTCCCATCTCTTTGAGAATATTTATTAAGCTATTTATTAAGTGCCTACAAGGTGCTGTCAGGCCTCCCTGGTGGCTCAGTGGCAAAGAAACTCCCTGCAATGCAGGAGACTCGGGTTCGACCCCTGGGTCAGGAAGGTCCCCCAGAGAAGGCAATGGCAACCCACTCCAGTATTCTTGCCTGGGAAATCCCATGGACAGAGGAGCCTGGTGGGCTACTGTCAGTGGGGTCACAAGGAGTCAGACACAACTTAACAACTAAACAACAATGACAACTGTGTGCTATGCACTCTCCATGAGGGTACAGCAGTACACAAAGCCATCCAAGTCCCAGTCCCATGGGCCGTATGTTATAGGTGGACATGGGATACATTCAACAAACACACGAACAAATGCATATGGTATTAAGAGCCAACAAGTGCTGTGACCAGAGAGGAGGACGCCGGGTTCTATATGGAGGTCAGGGAAGGCACCTCTGAGCAGGAGCAGGTGAACAGTCTTCCCAGGGAAAACTACAGGCACAGAGAAGAGTCGGTACAAAGGCTCTTGGGGACATAACTGTTAGAGGAAGAACAAGGAGGCCATTGTGACCACAGGGGAATGAGTGAGGAAGGGAGCAACAGGAGGTGAATCAGAGCAGTGGTTCAAGGCCAGTTCATGTGGGGCCATTAAGCCAACGGCTCTCAACTGGGGTGATTTGGCCTCCACTCCAGGGGACATCTAACAATATCTGGAGACATTTTTTGTTGTCATGGTTGTGTGGTGCTACTGGTATCTCATTGGACGCCAGGGTCTAAGGATGCTCTTTAATATCCTACAGCGTACAGGGTGACACATCAGGGAAGTACCCAAGCCCAGCATCAAGGTGCCCAGGTAGAGAAGCCCTGCTTTATTTATTTGTTTGCCTGTGCCTGGTCTTCACTGTGGCATACGAATTCTTCGTTGCAGCATATGTGATCTAGTTCTCCGACCGGGATCAAACCTGGGCCCCCTGCATTGGAAGCACAGAGTCTTGGCCACTGGACCACCAAAACCTTGCTTTAAACCATGGCGATGACTTTGGCTTTTACTCTAAGTGTGATGAAATGGCATTACAAAGCTTTAAACAAAGGAAAGACATGAACTGACTTCAATTTTGAAAGGGTCACTTTAGATACTGTGTAGTAAATCATACCTTGAATAATGAGTGATATAAAAGGCTACCATTTATAAAGCCATTTAAAAGGCTACCAATTTGAGACACTGTACGACACCCCTTAAACTAGGATATCTTGGTAACTTTCTTCATTGTTCCTACCACTACCTGACATTGTATGACATATTGGTATGTTAATTTTTAAATATTTGTCTCCCCCAATAAAATGCAAATTGAGAGAAGGCAAGAACTTTGCTATGTGACCTGTTGAATCTCTAGCCCCTAGGACAGTGCCTGGCATACCCTGGGGGCTCTGTATTTGTTGAATGAACACATGGCTCTTGGGGTCAATCCATTTATCCCCATCTCACAGACAAAAGAATCAAGTTTCAGCATTTGTTGCCTGAACAACACTATGAGTAAAACTCATTTGTGTTGTGTGGGCCACTTCCAGGGGGATCATCTCCCATTTTGGTGACAATTCCCAGAAAGAAAAGTTCCCAGGGGACACTATTCCAAGTGACTTGCCTAAGCTACCGAAGCTATTGCTACACCTTAATGATTTTTGACATCAATATCTATTTAGTCATTCATTTGCCAAGTTTTTACTGAGATCATACTATGTGCCAGGCACTATGCTTAGGCACTTGGGATATACTGGTGAGGAAGATCAATGTGATCCTTGTCTGACTGACACATGTGAACTATTGATACTGTGTATAAAATAGAGAACTTACTGTATAGTTCAGGGAATTCTACTCAGTGCTCTATGGTGACCTAAATGGGAAGGAAATCCAAAAAGAGGGGATATATGCATGCGTGGAGCTGGTTCACTTTGCTGTACAGTAGAAACTAACAAAATATCGTAAAGCAACTATGCTCCAATAAAAATTATTAATTTTAAAAAAGAAAGGAAAGGAAAAGACAGATCAGTATTCATACAGAAATATCCAAAATGCATTGCTAATTTGCCTGTGAAGAAGTATAGTGTGATAACTTTATTGTGAAAGAGCCCGTGAGATACTAGGAAGGTATATACACTTGTATGAGCACCAAGAAAGGCATGGAACCATAATGTCCAAGAAGAATATTGATTTGAAACAACTGGGAATAAAGGAAATAAAAACAAATCTTTAAGTGCAAAAGAAAACGTGAACTCCACCTGTATTAGTCAGCTCGGGCTGCCATAACAAAATAGCATAGACTGGATGGTCTTTCAACCACAGAAATCCATTCTCCCACAGTTCTGGAGGGCAGAAATCAGAGACCAGGGTGCAAACATGAGCAGCTTCTGGTGAAAGCGATCTCCCTGGCCCTCTGCAAGGAAGTCCACTGCAGACCTCTTCACTGTTTCCTCACATGACAGAGAGAGAAAGAGAGTTCTCTGGCATCTCTTCTTATTTTTTTTTAATATTTATTTATTTATTTATTTGGCTCCACTGGGTCTTAGCCATGGCACACAGAGTCTTCCATCTTTGTTGCAGCATGCAAGACCTAGTTCCTTGGCCAGGGATTGAACCCAGGCCCCTGCGTTGGGAGTGCAGAATATTAGCCACTAGACCACCTGGCAACCTCTTCTTATAAAGATACCGATCCCATCATGAGAGTCCCACCCTCATGAACTCATCTAAACCTAGTCACCCCCCAAAGCCTCCATCTCCAAACACCATCACAGTGTGGGGGGCAGGGGGACTAGGGTTTCAACATATGAATTCAGGGAGAATATAATTCAGATTATACCACCATCCTCACAAAGTTCACAGTCCTGTGTGGGATATAGACATTACCTGCATGATATAAGAAAAAAAATGATGCACTGTGGTAAGTGTTACAGAGGGTCTAAATGAGTGCTGTGCGATGAGTAACTGAGGCAGAAAGGAGGGGCCAGGCTTAAGGGAGCAGGCTTCTTCAAGGAAGTAACATACAAACAAATCACCAAAAATGTGGTACAAGGAAAAGTACCTCATTAATAACTTTTACACAGATTACATATTGAAGTGATAACATTTTTAATATACTATGTTCAATTAAATACATGATTAACATTCATTTTACCTGTTTATTTTTCATTTCTTTTTAAATGTGACTACTAAAAAAGTCTAAATTACTTATGTAGTATGCATGTGTGAATACTCTGTCATGTCCAGCTCTTTGCAACCCCATGGACCCTATATAGCCTGCGAGGCTCCTCTGTCTATGGGATTTTCTTTCCCAGGCAGGAGTGGGTTGCCATTTCCTCCTCCAAGAGATCTTCCCAACCCAGGGATCAAACCCCCATCTCCTGTGTCTCCTGCATTGTTAGGCAGATTCTTTACCAATGAGCTACCACAAAGTACTTATGTGGCTTGCATGATATTTCCATTGGACAGCACTGCCTTGTACTATTCCCTTCTACCTAAAAACACTAGTGGAAAGGAGGAGTGACTCCCCAAAGAGACAGAGGTGGAGGTGATGGAAAGCAACATGTCAGGAGGTCGAGAAGTCAAGCTGGCAGAAATGACTAAGCAACATTTTCAGAAGAGAACAGTCTACTAGTGGTTCCAGCTTTCTTTTGGGGGTTATTGAAAATTGGAGATTAGATAGTAGTGACAGTTGGATGGCCTTATGAGTATACTAAAATCCACTTGTACACTTGAAAGGGTGAATTATACGGTATGTGAATTTATAGCTCAATAAAAAGTAAGATATAAACAAGAATAGAATAGGGCAATCCAATATCTACCATTCTGCTATGGCAAAAGACACCTGAATTTTCTGGAAAGCTTACTACGATTTGTGTATGGAAGGGTGTGGGTTTGAGAGTGAGTGATTAAGGAGACAGGACTCTTACATGTTTTGGTGGAAAGCAGGGTGGAGAACAATACTGCACCTTCACTTGGAGAAAGATGAACTTGAGGATTTGCAAACACTCTGGAGGCCATGAATGGACCTACTACAAGGGATCACATAGGGACTTAAGCACACGATGTCTTGACCTAATGGGGCAGGGTGACCGTCCCTGATGTCTGAGTCCCTTCAGTTATCTGCTTGATTAAATTCAACCGTGAACCTCTATCTGTGGTTATACTTTCTACACTAGAACTTCCTTGCTTAGTGCCAAGGGGACGCCCTGCCCAGGGGCAACTCTCCATGTCCATCTTTGTGTTGGCTCCCCAGCTGCAGCCAGAGATGAAGCTTATCCCCAGGGGACAATGGCACCCAAAGTGGAGTTTTCTCTATACCCAGTCTCGGAGCTGATTAACAACGCCTTTAGAAGCTAGCCCCAGCCAAAGAGTCCACTCATGAGTTCTCTCAGCTTCTCTCTGCTTCACACAGGCCTGGACGCTGGGGGTAGAGATCAATCCAGTCCCTGCCCTCAAGGCACTTAAAGTCTGGTGGGAAACTCCAAGTCCATGGCTAGCAGTATGGACTTTACCCATTCCTGATAAATATATCATTGTTTGGCTATGCTGATATTTGTTGTCTTGGCTTGCGGTTCCTGTCATTGTTTTTAATTCAGGAGGATGGAAGATGGTGATGATTTCCATAAACCCTCATCTCCTCTGTGGTCTCCGCACAAGGGCTATGGTAATCTTAGCCTGTTTGGAATGCATGCCTCTTCCAGATCTCCACTGCTCTTCGTGCTTTATGACTTGGCTTCTTTTCTCTGTGGTTCAAGTCATGACTCCCTGATCTGCATGGGCTCTGTGGGCTCCCTGTGTTTCTGCACCTGCAGTGCAGACAAGTCCTGTGCTAGGAAAAATTTCTAGAAAGCACCTTGTTGCTGAGTTATTATTAAATGAAGTTATTGTTGGACAAAAAAACATGGAGACCCAGCAGTCATGACCAAGAGATGTCATTTAGTAAATTGTGTGTTTAATCAAATAATAATTGTAGAATGAACATTTCTTAGAAGTATAGTGGACATCTGTTGTATTTGCTGCTCTGTAAGGCAGGATATCTTGGGTAAAGAGATGGCAAATTGGGCGATTGGAAGGAAAGCCAGTAATGGACGTGAGAAGAGTCAAAAGGCAGTGAAATACGCCCGGGCATATAAAAGTCAGGATCCCTATTCTAGGCCTAAGGGGCAAAGGAAGGGATCAGTTGCTGAAATCCAAAGAGAGTAAACTGTGACATTCCATCAGGGAGTTAGGCAACCCCTAGTTCCCTGGTAGCTCAGCAGTAAAGAATGCAGGAGGCGCAGGTTTGATCCCTGGGTCAGGAAGATCCCCTTGAGAAGGAAATGGCAACCCACTCCAGCGTTCTTGAAGAGGAAAAGTTAAAATTTTACATAACCTCCTGCTCCTTCTGCCTCTGTAACTCAGCTTGCTCCTTGCAAAGTCTGGATCATGTAGGTCACGTAGTCTCAGAAAGTGGGGACTCATAATACTAGTAACTGGAGCTTATCTCACTCACTCTTGTCCTGCTCTTTGCAATAGCTGCTGCTGCTAAGTCGCTTCAGTCTATCCGACTCTGTGCAACTTCATAGACAGCAGCCCACCAGGCTCCCCCGTCCCTGGGATTCTCCAGGCAAGAACACTGGAATGGGTTGCCATTTCCTTCTCCAATGCATGAAAGTGAAAAGTGAAAGTGAAGTCGGTCAGTCATGTCTGACTCTTTAGCGACCCCAGGGACTGCAGCCCACCAGGCTCCTCCGTCCATGGGATTTTCCAGGCAAGAGTACTGGAGTGGTTGCAATAGCTAAGTCCCTACAAACATGCTTAATCATGCCTTTCTGTGTATAAAAACTCTATAACCCCTTTGTTAGGGGCTCAGAGCTTAGAGTGTTACTCCTCTGGGGCCACTAGCATGAAAAACCTGAGTTCTCCAACTCTCCGAGTGTGGTGCTTGGTTTCTAGAGTACTGGTTTCTGCAACATTTCTGGAAGCCCCAGTGAGATTCCACTCATGCTGGCCTGCTGAGCAGCTGGACTGGTGGCTCAGCCAGGCTGGAGCAAAGGAACCCTGAGACAAACACGGAGGTGCGCCACCTGATAGTATTCTGGGTTTTCTTTCAGACCCGTGTTCCGATTCTCTGGATGGCCGAGCCCAGACTGGACTCATTGGAGGGGCGGACCAACTCACCAGGAATGGCCACAAGATCAGGTAAGGCCCCAGGGCCAGTCCCCAGTCAGGTCCTACCCCAACAGGTAGAAGACTGATAACCTCTCCTTGGGGCTCCCAGGAAGGGAGCAACAGTTACAGAAACCTGGGGACTAGGGAGAAGGGAGGCGTTGTGATAACCTCTGAATGATTGTGAGCACGTGATTGCTGATTGAATGAAGTGAGAGAAATTTTTCATTTTGGAAACTGCAAAACCAATTCTTTTTGAAAATACAGTTAAAAACAACTAGCTGGTTAAAAGGCCTGCCCAAGAGAAAAATTGCAATTAACGCTTTCCATGTCCTTGAAATACACACCAACTTTGCCTGAGACCTCAGCCTTTGGCAAATTAGAACTTCAAGCAAAGAAAAAAAAGGAGGATCAAAGAGACGTTTTAAACCTCAAACAGAAAACTGTAAGATCTCTGTCAGTCTGTCTGTCTGGATTTATGTATGCCTCAGTGTATGTCTTTTGTTTTCTTCCAATAATACTGTTAAAGTTGTAAATGAGTTCTAATTTAATTGGCCTAAAGAAAAGCAAGCACTTACAAATCAAACAATTCTAAATTAAAAAAAAAAAAAACTTAACCTAAATAAATTTCAAATTCACGTAAACTGGGAAATATTCAATATTAAATACCAGACTAGAGATCTCTTCAAGAAAATTACAGATAACAAAGGATACCATCTTTCATGCAAAGACGGGCTCAATAAAGGACAGAAATGGTATGGACCTAACAGAAGCAGAAGATATTAAGAAGAGGTGGCAAGAATACACAGGAGAACAGTACAAAAAAGATCTTCACGACCCAGATAATCATGATGGTGTGATCACTCACATAGAGCCAGACATCCTGGAATGTGAAGTCAAGTGGGCCTTAGAAAGCATCACTACGAACAAAGCTAGTGGAGGTGATGGAATTCCAGTTGAGCTCTTTCAAATCCTGAAAGATGATGCTGTGAAAACAGATGCACTCAACATGCCAGCAAATTTGGAAAACTCAGCAGTGGCCACAGGACTGGAAAAGGTCAGTTTTTATTCCAATCCCAAAGAAAGGCAATGCCAAAGAATGCTCAAACTACCGCACAATTGCACTCATCTCACACCCTAGTAAAGTAATGCTCAAAATTCTCCAAGCCAGTCTTCAGCAATATGTGAACTGTGAACATCCAGATAGATGTTCAAGCTGGTTTTAGAAAAGGCATAGGAACCAGAGATCAAATTGCCAACATCCACTGGATCATTGAAAAAGCAAGAGAGTTCCATAAAAACATCTATCTGCTTTATTGATTATGCCAAAGCCTTTGACTGTGTGGATCACAATCAACTGCGGAAAATTCTGAAAGAAATGGGAATACCAGACCACCTGACCTGCCTCTTGAGAAACCTATATGCAGGTCAGGAAGCGACAGTTAGAACTGGACATGAAATAACAGACTGGTTCCAAATAGGAAAAGGAGTACGTCAGGGCTGTATATTGTCACACTGCTTATTTAACCTATATGCAGAGTACATCATGAGAAACGCTGGGCTGGAAGAAGCACAAGCTGGAATGAAGATTGCCAGGAGAAATATCAATAACCTCAGATATGCAGATGACACCACCCTTATGGCAGAAAGTGAAGAGGAACTAAAAAGCCTCTTGAGGAAAGTGAAAGAGGAGAATGAAAAAGTTGGCTTAAAGCTCAACATTCACAAAACAAAGATCATGGCATCCGGTCCCATCACTTCATGGGAAATAGATGGGGAAACAGTGGAAACAGTGTCACACTTTATTTTTGGGGGCTCCAAAATCACTGCAGATGGTGGTTGCAGCCAGGAAATTAAAAGATGCTTACTCCTTGGAAGGAAAGTTATGACCAACCTAGATAGCATATTCAAAAGCAGTGATATTACTTTGCCAACAAAGGTCCATCTAATCAATACTATGGTTTTTCCGGTGGTCATGTATGGATGTGAGAGTTGGACTGTGAAGAAAGCTGACCACCGAAGAATTGATGCTTTTGAACCGTGGTGTTGGAGAAGACTCTTCAGAGTCCCTTGGACTGCAAGGAGATCCAACTAGTCCATCCTAAAGAGACCAGTCCTGGGTGTTCATTGGAAGGACTGATGCTGAGGCTGAAACTCCAGTACTTTGTCCAGCTCATGCGAAGAATTGACTCATTGGAAAAGACTCTGATGCTGGGAGGGATTGGGGGCAGGAGGAGAAGGGGATGACAGAGAGGATGAGATGGCTGGATGGCATCACCGACTTGATGCACATGAGTTTGGGTGAACTCCAGGAGTTGGTGATGGACAGGGAGGCCTGGCGTTCTGCAATTCATGGGGTCCCAAAGAGTGAGACTGAGTGACTGAACTGAACTGAATGTTTCATAATCTAATAAGGAAGTAGGATGTGTGTTTTTAATAAAGGAGATAGAAAAAATAAAATTACATTTTATAAAGGGAAAAGAAAGTAGGTCTGACTTACATGTGGCTGTTACAAAAAGTGATTAGAAGTTTTGTGGAAAGTGACCCTGAAAAAAAAGTTTGTGCGTGGTTAGGAATGACTAGTCAAGATTAAAATACATTTAATTAAGTTTACGTAAATGAGTTTAAAGTAAGTTGGTGCAAAAACTTAAATTTGGCCTTTCTCTCTATTAAGAGGACATGCTTTCTTCAGGTGTTGAACTGCTTTTAATTATAGATTTAAGTTTCTTTACCCCTTAATTGATCTGTTCTATATTTACCTTTGAAATCTTCTGTTAACTTTGGCTAAGTGAATAACTATTATTTCACAGTAAATTATATGATCCTACCTGACTGAGTGTTATAAACCCTTTTGATATTTATTGACAAAACTTCCTAAATAACTTGACTTCTAGCTAACTTTGGGGTGCTTCAGAGGGCCCCTGAGACATCCCAAAGACCTATTAAGCTACCTGGGTTCATTAGACCTGTTAAATGACATGAGAAGTGCTGTTGAAGGGGTGATAAATCTTTTCAGGTTATACTGTATGGTTGATGTTACTAATATAGATACCCTAAAATTATGTTAAATTCATATAGATCTGATATTCCCTGATAAAATATGGTCAATTAGAATTCTAGTTATCATATTAAAGTGTTACATATCACAACAATGATCAGGTTTCTTTGTTAATTGCAATAGAATCAGATTTTAAACATGCCTTCTATGGTTTTACTCTCATGCCTTTAGAAGAATCCTGCGAGCTCTTCAAGATTTATGGAAAAGATTTTCTAAGATTAAACAGATAAACAAACTTTGTTATAAACAGTAAGCTGGTACTGAACTAAAATTTGGTTTTCTCTCTGTCTAGAGAACAAAGTCTTCTTAGAATGCAGCTTTTGATAACAGATTATGAATTTCTTTGTCTTTAAGTGATTTATATTTGTTTTTAAAATCTTTTGGTAAAGTAAATAAACATTATTTAAGATTATGATACATGTAGACAAAGCTCATTCTGCTTCTACAAAAAAAAATAACCCCTCACAGTAAGACTTTTGCTATCCTGATGTCCTTAAAACATGGCAATAGTCTGCTCCTAAATCAGGAAATTAAAAATGGATAAACAACAGCTGAAAATCAAAGAGCCAAGCTGCTTGGCTTTCCCCAGCTCCCTAACGGACCTCATTTTTATTTGATGGGTTAAAGCCTTACCTGGCTACAGCGTTAATGCCCTCACAATGAGTTCTCCAAAAAGAAAAAAATTATGTTTCACTGATTATTAAGTTCTAGTTTTGTTAATTAAGGCCTGTGCCTACTAAGACTCACTTCTGAGATAGTTTCTTGTTATGTTATATGGCTAAAAGTTTTAATTGTTATTAAAAAGGACCCTCTAAGATTGTTTTTAAAGCTTCTCTCAGTAACCAATCTTTGGATAAAGGTCAGATGCTCCATGATGTACAACCAGGAGATTAACACTTGGCTATAATCATTTAACTGAGTCAGATGACCTGGGGTATACCAGGCTATACCCAATGAAAGTTCTTGACTTAAATTCTTGCTGGTGACCTTACTAATAATGGCTAGCTATATTATTTTCTATGTAGCTTGTTTCAGAAGATGATTGCTTACATAACCAAATGTGTGACTGAGCCTGTGGTAAAATGCTGATATGCAATTCCATATGAGATCAATAATTGTAATAATGTAACTCTAGATACGGGAAGAAGTGATGAGGAAATATTTTCCTGGACCAAGGGGCTGGTAAGACAGGTATGGTCCAGAGACTTTTGCTACTTACAAGGCCTGGCCTAGTGACAACACATGGAGTGGCCTGTCAATGGAATCTTTGTTAGACCTGGGAGTGAGCCTTCCCAGCACCGTGGGACACAATGACCATGAAATGCCCCCAAAACATGGTCAAATATGTGGCTATGAAGGGGCCCTGCTGACTGAAAGTTGGCCCTTGCCAGCTGCCTCTACAAAGATTAAATCATGACCACTGAAAGATGCTGATCTTCAACGCCTTCTTGAAAGGATTTCAGGGTGGCGACAAAAAATAAGGCACTCTGTGCTCTGGGAAAAACCCGGAAAAACAGGCCTTCAGATAGTCAGATGTTTTCAGGTAAAGATTTTTGTGAGTCCAAATCCGTGTATCTTCTTGTACGTAGAGAAACACTAATGTCACAAATCAATATCTGGACCTGGTTGTCCTGGCTAGCCACCTAGCAGCTTTCCTGCTTCTATTAATCTTTGGGCCAAATATCTTTACCTTTCTTGTTAAGTTTCCTTCTCCAAGTAGTAGTACAACAAAAACATCCCCCGGGCAACACCCAGACGATGCTGAAACAAGCTGCCTTATCATTCTGTGGACTCTCCTCTCCCTCCGTAAATGCACCCCGAGGTCCTGAGGCTATTTTCCCTTTGAGATCTTATACGGGAGACCACCCCCAGTGATAGAAAAGCTCAAGGGAGACCACCAACAACTAGCTGAACTGCAGATGTCCCAATACCTCCAGGCCCTGGGAAGAGTCTTCTGCCATATTGCCTAAGAAACTTTAGAAAGAACACCCATTCCTTTGAACAACTGGGTTCACCCCTATCAGCCAGGAGATGAGATATGGGTTAAAGACTGAAAACATGAACCGCTTCAGCCAGTTTGGACAGGCCCTCACAAGCTCGTCCTGGCAACCCGTACTGCTGTTAAAGTCAGTTAAAAGTTTAACAGTTTAAAGCTGTTAAAGTTAAAGATGACACCACAGGTGTCATCTCTTGGATCCACCACACCAGAGTCAAGAAGGCAGCAGCTTCCTGTGATGAGGACACCTGGAAAGCAGTTTGGGACCCCAAAAACCTCCTGAATGTCCAGTTCCAAAGACAAAGGCCCTCGCCCAGGAAGGACGCTGAGCCCTGCTCTAGTCACTCTGGAAGCTGAGTAGACAGCACACAGCAGAAGCTTGAGGATTCTTCAGCCTTGCTCCAGCCACACTCTGGCAGCTGGCTGCTCAATGCACAGTGGAAGCTTGAGGATCCAGCTATCAAAATATCAATGGATTTTCATTGTCAACCCTGGCTGAGATGATTTTACCGAATAGGAGGGGGCTAGACCTACTGACAGCTAAAAAGGGAGGACTCTGCCTCTTCTTGAATGAAAAATGCTGCTTTTATGTAAACCAATCAGGAATAGTCAGGGACATGGCCCAACAGCTAAGGGAACGAATCATGAAAAGGAGAGAGGAACTAGCAAATTCCTGGGGTAATTGGAACAGTGTCTGGAGCTGGGCATCATGGCTTCTGCCTTTAACCAGTCCTCTCTTCATGTTCTTTGCACCCCTCTTGTTTGGCCCTTGTTTTCTCGATGCTATTACCCAATTCATAACCTCTCAGATCGAATCCATAAAGTTACCAATGGTAATAGCTCAATATAGCCCCCTAAACAATGGGGAGCTCTGAATGTCCTACCAAAACATGAGATGATGCTTTCTACAATGAGTAATAGAAGCATCAAACGGAGGAATGAAGAGGAAAAGTTAAAATTTTACATAACTTCCTGCTCCTTCTGCCTCTGTAACTCAGCTTGCTCCTTGCAAAGTCTGGATCATGTAGGTCACACATAGTCTCAGAAAGTGGGGACTGACAATACAAGGAACTGGAGCTTATCTAACTCACCCTTGTCCTGCTCTTTGCAATTGCCAAGCCCCTACAAACCTGCTTAATCATGCCTGTCCATGTATAAAAACTGTAATCCCTTTGTTCAGGGCTCAGAGTTTAGAGTGTTAACTCCTCTGGGCCCGCCAGCGTAATAAGCCTGAGTTCTGCAACTCTCTGAGTGTGGTGCTTGGTTTCTTGAGTACTGGTTTCTGCAATATTCTTGCCTGGAGAATTCCATGGACAGAGATGCCTGGTGGGCTACTGTCTATGGGGTTGCAAAGAGTTGGACCTAAACAACATCAGTGACCCTGCTGAAAAGGCATCAGGAGGAATAAGCTGATTTCATGCTTCTCTTTTCCTACAACCTCTGACCTTTGCTCTCTGCTGATGGAGGTCAGTCTTGGGATAGAAAGCAGAGTGGGGAAGATGCATGGAGAAGGGTGGGTCCATGTGGATTTGTCCATAGCTAGCACATCTGCTCAAACATCCATCCCCACTTCCTCTGATAGGACATTGCTTTGGTTTGAGGGAATCTTATGAGTTGCATCGTGTCTCCCGAAAAGATATATGAAAATTCCAACCTCTAGGACCTCAAAATGTGAACTTTATTTGGGAACGGACTTGTTGCAGGTGAAATTAGTTAAGGTGAGGTCATACGCAGCAGAAAAGAAAGAAGAAAGTGAAGTCGTTCAGTCGTATCTGACTCTTTGCCTACCAGGCTACCTAGACTGTAGCCTACCAGGCTCCTCTGTCCATGGGATTTCCCAGGCAAGAATAATGGAGTGGGTTGCCATTTCCTTCTCCAGGGGATCTTCCCAACCCAGGGATCGAACCCAGGTCTCCTGCATTGCAGGCAGACCCTTTACCCTCTGAGCCACCAGGGAAGCCATATGCAGTAGGGAGGGCACGTATTCCAATATGACTGGTGTCCTTATTAGAAAAGGAAAATTTAGACACACAGGTGGAAGACTGTCATGTGAAGATGGAGGCAGAGATTCGAGTTACGCTGCCACAAGCCAAGTATCACTTGGGACCACTGGAAGAGGCCTCATTCTCTAGAGGCTCCAAAAGGAGTGAGGCCCTACTCACACCTTTATTGTGGAGTTCTGGCATCAGAGCCATAAAACAAATTCAAAATAGAAGGAGGGGAAGGGATAAATCAGGAGCCTGTGATGAACACACACACACACACACACTATTATGTATAAGACAGATAACAAACAAGGATCTACTGTATAGCATAAGGAACTCTACTCAATATTCTGAGATAAGCTATATGAGAAAAGAATCTTTAAAAAGCATATATGTATATGTATATAACTGAATCACTTTGTTGTATCCCTGAAACTAACACAGCCTTGTAAATCAACTGTACTCCAATAAAAATAAAAATACCAATTATTCTGATGTTTTAAGCCACCCAGAATACGGTTCCTTGTCATAGCAGCTCCAGGACACCACAGAGGGGGCTACCCCTTCCCCACCACATGGCACCGCATGACAGTCCAACCCTGCTGGGGTTGGGGAAAAGGGTATTTGCCCCCTGGGATGTGGATTTTGAGCATGAAAACAGGGAACTAGACAAGTCCTAAATTCAGATCCCTGCTTTGCCACTTGCTGGCCTGATGGGACTGGGATGAGCCAGTTCAAGGGAAATTCATACCCCTAGGGCTTGCCTCCTGGTTGGGATTTTTAAGCCGTTGGGAGACCTCAAAGTGTTGCCTCCTGAGGGAGCTCATGCTATGAACAAGCAGAAACTCACTGACAGCTCTCCTCACAAAGACTGCTTGCTAGAACCATCTTGAAGACTTAGACCTTCCCTTTTCTGGTGAATGAGGAGGAGGAGGACATTACTGCCCACACTCAGCCCACTGGGTCTAAGACGCAGTCAGAAAATATCATCAACTTCATTATTCACAAAGCCTGGAGAAGGAGGAGCAGAGAAACAGGAAGGCCCAGGCCTAGCTTTCCAGATCTCTGCATTAAGCTGGGAAGCCCACCTGAGTGTGAGTGCACAGTAGAGAGGGGCACAACCTTCCCAGGCCCATGACCCACCAAAGGGGGCACTTGGCATTGGCCATTTTCCTCCCAGGGACCAGCCCCATGGCAATCATCTCAGCAGACTGGCCACAGCGCTGTCGTTAAAACGTGGACACAATACGATTTGTGGTCACACTGCACACAGATCATTGTTGATATGCTTGGCACCAAATAAGGCCTTGAGGGTGCAGTGTTGATTCCTGTCCTCGGTAATGGTAAGCTCTGATAGAGACCTACTCCAGCTGCCAAGGGCAAGGGAAGGTACGCCTGGGATCTGGGAGAGCTGACCCAACACTCAAGGACAGTCTGCCAATTTTGTAGATAAATTAAGGCTCTGCGGTGCTAATCACCCAGAGGTGGGAGGCCAGAATTTGCTGGCTCCAAAGTTCATGCTCTTTCTGCTGTGCCAGGTCACCTCCCACTCACATGTCCAGCAGTCCTGGCTTATTCGTGAATTTAAACCTTCATGCATTCATTCATGCATGCACTTCTTCAATGCATGTTTATTGAGTAGTTACTGTGTCCCAGCAGCTGTGTTAGATACGAGTAAAGCAGAACTGAGTGAGATAGTCAAGGTAATCCAGTGGGGAGAGGGGAGCGCAGATACTTAACAGATAAATAAATGCGTATTTAATTTCTATGTGAGAAAAGTACTATATCAAAGTAAGATATGGAGATTGAGAATAACAGCTGGAGACTTAAAGTCCCAACACTAGGGAACGCTCACTCAATGAGGTAATATTTAAGTCACTAGTGTTTCAACTGGTCAGTGATTTTGTTCCCACGGGACATTGTCTGAAGACAATTTTGGTGATCACAATAAGAAATGGCTGCTGCTGCTGCTGCTGCTAAGTCACTTCAGTCGTGTCCAACTCTGTGCGACCCCATAGACAGCAGCCCTCCAGGCTCCCCCGTCCCTGGGATTCTCCAGGCAAGAACACTGGAGTGGGTTGCCATTTCCTTCTCCAATGCATGAAAGTGAAAAGTGAAAGTGAAGTCGGTCAGTCGTGTCTGACTCTTCGAGACCCCGTGGACTGCAGCACACCAGGCTCCTTCGTCCATGGGATTTTCCAGGCAAAAGTACTGGAGTGGGGTGCCATTGCCTTCTCCAAAGAAATGGCAGTAGGGTGCTATTAGCATCTAATGAGTAGAGGCCATGAATGCTTCTAAACATCCTACAATGCGCAGGACAGCCCCCAAAACAAAGAATTTTCTGGCCCAGAGTGTTAATGGCACAAGACTGAGCAACCCTGATTTAGACAAAGATATGAAGGTGACCTTTGCTGACAAAGTAGTCAAAGCTATGGTTTTTCCAGTAGTCATATGCAGAGGTGAGAACTGGATCATGAAGAACGCTGAGCATCGAAAAACTAATGCTTTTGAACTGTGGTGCTGGAGAAGACTCTGGAGGGTCCCTTGGACTGCAAGGAGATCAAACCAATCAATCCTAAAGGAAATCAACCCTGAATATTCACTGGAAGGACTGATGCTGAAGTTCTCACACTTTGGCCAACTGATGCAAAGAGCCAACTCACTGGAAAAGATCCTGATGATAGAAAAGATTGAAGGCAAAAGGAGAAGAGGGCGGTGGATGAGGTGGTTAGATAGCATCACCAACTTAACAGACATGCGTTTGAGCAAATTGGGAGATGGTAAAGGATAGAGGATCCTGGCGTGCTGCAGTCCATAGGGTCACTAGGAGTCAGACATAAATTAGCGACTGAACAACAACATGAAGATGAAGAAGATACTAGCCCTATTTGCCTGCCCCAAGCATTCCAGATGAAAGGGAAAGCATGTGCAAAGGCTACAACGTCAGGAAAAGCTTTGTGTCTCAAGCTAAGGAATAGGGGAGAAAGTTACAGAATGAGAGGGACCAGATTGTACAGGGCCCTGGTCTTGGGCAGAAGTTTGGCTTTTTATTCTTTGCCATGGAAAGCCTTTAAAGGGTCTTAAACCGGAGAGGGGCTCTCTGGCTACTCTGCAGAGGAGTGGCAGTGAGGGAAGAGTAGAATCCCAGAGACTGGGATAGAACTGCCCAAGAAGAGATGATAGCCTTGACTAAGCCCAGGGGTGGTACACGAGAGAAATGGGGGTATCAGTGACAGCTACAGCACTGACGATGAACTGGATCTGGGGAGGAAGAGGAGGAGAAACAGGGATTCTGGTCTCCAGGGTGCTGGGTCATGTGGACCTCCAGATGGGGAAGACTGAGCCAGGGCTAGGTGGGAGGGGTCCCAGATCAAGAGCTTGCCTTCAGACACGGCAGGTCTGAGACACCCAGTGGACATGGGTAGGTAAGGTGTTGGAAAGAGGAGTTACTCATAAGAGGCCTTGCAACTGTGCTTGCGGATCTGCCCCCAAGCAGGGGACCTTCTCTGTGTTCATGGCAGCCCACAGCTGGCTGAGAAGCCTCACCTCTGTGTGTTACCAAAAGAACTCTCTGTTTTGTGTCTATTTAAAATCCTGCCTCTGCTGCTGCTTCGGTGGTCGGCTGAGTTCCATCTGTCAAAACAAAGAACGGTCAACATCTGGGATGTTCTCGTGCCATCTTCAGTTCCAGACCCTTTGTTCTGAGACTCTCTTGTTTACAGCAATGTCAGTCTCCTGCTGAAGCCCGAGGGCTGCTTCATCTCTTCCATCCCATTGGGGATAGAATATTTACAGTCTTCTTTCCGACCTCCCTTTTCCAAACAACTCCCAGCATCCTCTGCCACCGTGTACTCAAAGCAGAGAAAAATACATTGAGACCAGGCCTATTCTTCAAGCTCTAGTTCAATCCTCTATTTCCTTTTTTTCCCTACCTTTTGACTGCCTTCACCCATTTCCCCATTCCCCCACCCTCATCTCTGGTAACCACCAATTTGGCCTCTTTTTCTATGAGTTTGTTTTTGAAGCATGAGTGATCTATAAGACTGTGTTATTTCCTGCTATGCATCATAGCCATTTGGTATTTTATGCATTTCAAAATGATCATCATAATAAGTCTGGTTATAATATGTCAACATAGAAAGATACGACATAGTTATTGACAACACTCCCCACACAGGTACATTTTGTACCCATGACTGGAACTTTGTATCTCTTTAATATCCCTCATCTATTTCTCTCCATACCTACCACCTGTTTGTTCTCTGTATCTATAATCCTATATCTGTTTTATCATGTTTATTTATTTGTCTTGCATTTTAGATGCCACATATAAGTGAAATCATAAGCTGTTTGTCTTTCTCTGTCTGACTTATTTCACTTCATGATACCCTCTGGTGTTATGATACCCTCCTGATACCCTCCATCCCTGTTGTCACAGATGGCAAGATTTCATTCTTTCTTTATGGTTGAGTAATATTCTGGTGATTGCAGCCATGAAATTAAAAGATGCTTGCACCTTGGAAGGAAAGTTATGACCAATCTAGATAGCATATTAAAAAGCAGAGACATTACTTTGCCAACAAAGGTCCATCTAGTCAAGGCTATGGTTTTTCCAGTGGTCATGTATGGATGTGAGAGTTGGACTATGAAGAAAGCTGAGCGCCGAAGAATTGATGCTTTTGAACTGTTGTGTTGGAAAAGACTCTTGAGAGTCCCTTGGGCTTCAAGGAGATCCAACCAATCCATTCTAAAGGAGATCAGACCTGGATATTCATTGGAAAAACTGATGCTGAAGCTGAAACTCCAATACTTTGGCCACCTTATGAGAAGAGTTGACTCATTGGAAAAGACTCTGATGCTGGGAGGGATTGGGGGCAAGAGGAGAAGGGGACGACAGAGGATGAGATGGCTGGATGGCATCACTGACTCAATGGACATAAGTTTGAGTAAACTCCAGGAGTTGGTGATGGACAGGGAGGCCTGGTGTGCTGTGATTCATGGGGTCACAAAGAGTTGGACACAACTGAGCGACTGAACTGAACTGAACTGAATATTCCATCATATGTACACATGTGTGTGTGTGTGTGTGTGTGTGTGTATCTCCCATCTTCTTTATCCATTTCCTTTTATTCCCTTTTATTATTATCGGACACCCATCGTTGACTTGCTCTGTACCTGGCACTTGGGGATACCATGATCAATGAGAGTGATACGGCCCCTGATAGAGACCCAGGCTTGATTCCTGGATTGGGAAGATCCCCTGGAGAAGGAAATGGCTACTCAGCACAGTATTTTTGCCTGGAGAATTCCATGGACAGGAGAGCCTGACAGACTATATATGGTCCATGGGGTTGCAAAGAGTTGGACACGACTGAGCAACAAACACTCTCACTTTCAATATGGATCTCACACCTTAGGACAGGGTGTCTCAATCTCAGCACTATTGACATTTGACATCAAGTAATTCTTTGTTGTGGGGACCATCCTGTGCGTTGTATGATGTTCGGCAGCTTCCCTGGCTTCTACCTATTAGATGCCAGTAGCTTGTTCCCGTCCCTCAAGTTGTGACTACCCAAAATATCTTCAGTCATTGCTAAAACTTCTCCTGGGAAGCAAAATTTTCCCAGTCAAGAGATATTGTTCTAGAAGGAAGAGGACATTAAACAAACACTTAGCAAGGTAGATAAATGTGATGACAGAAGCATAAACAAGAGAGATTCAATTTATCTCGGCAGGAATGGAGAGATAAGAGTCCAATGTGGAGACCACCTGTTCCAGCCCAGAAAAATAGCTGGTATTCCTTCCAACATGAGGCTTTCTCTGACTGATCAATAGTCTTCTGTCTTCCTAGTTTCCTGCAGTAGCATTCACCGACTCTGTACTAGGCAGCTGGGTACAGTACTGAGCACTGGGCATGCCTTATATCATTGTATTCTCGTAAGTACCCTGTAAGCATAATTGGACCACAAACTGCTAAAGATTCACCACATAAGTAAATTGAAATAGTAAACTGAATGAAAGCTGAGACAGTGACTGATTCTACTTCTTGTTCATCCTCCGGCAACAGCCTCCCACTTCATCAGTTACCACAACCTTTTGGAACTGTCAATGTCTCCTGAGCCTCCAAGAGTGCTCCCCACAATTTTCCCATCACCCAGATTTCTTTGTTTGATCTTACTATTCCCTAGGCCTGATCTCCCATCTTGCTTCTTCCTTGTCCCACCCTTGTTCTCAAAACTTCAAAGTTGCCCAACCGTCTCCTTCATACCCTTTCCTGAAATCATTCTCATCAGTTTCCCCAAAGCATAGAATCCAGAGGTATCCTGTCATCTCATTCAATCTGTCCTCCATGTTTGATGTTATTTAAAACTCTCCTCCTTGGAGCTTTCTTCTTCCTTGGTACCCTGCACCCTTCAGGTCTACCTTCTGCCTCCTATCCTATAGATTTGGGTAGCCTCCACTGTTCCTCCAAGTTCCCAGTTCCTTGTCCTAATCTCTACACTCATTGCTCAGGCATTGTTTTAGCTTTCCAAGCTTTATTTAACCTACCTTTGTGGAATACTAGCTTAACTTGATTTTGCAATCCATCTGGACACTCTACCTGAATACAGCCTTGACACCGCAAATTGAAAGTGTCCTAAAGAAAAGGCTCTATCTTTTCTTCAAAGTCAGCTCTTTCCCTCAGCTTCTCAAAATCTGTTGTTTCTTTTAGTAGGAAGAATCATTCTTGGAGCTTCAGAATGAATTGTCTACATTCATTCTTGTTCATGAAGTCACTCCTTGAACCTGTTGTGGGCACCGTGCTTTACAGACTGTCTGCCCTCATGGAACTCGCAGTCCATCTGGCAAGACAGATGATCAAAAGAAAGTGCAGAGAGCTTTGATGAGGGTTATAGTAGGAGAAGTCTAACGTGTAGCGGGTCTCTCCTCTTTATCAGCTAGACCCAGTGAGCTGGAAAGTGCTCTGGTTCTCCCATCATTGTGCCCCTCCAATCAGCTGCTTGCTCTCCAAACTCCTGGCCACTGCCTTGGCCTCCTAAGTGGTCTTATTTCCCCTTATTTCTTTTCACTTCTCTGAATTCTCACATGTTATGTTGTCTTGTAACATCTTCCTTCTTATTGGTCCCCTCACAACACTATAAGTTTATTCAATATAACGTGTGTGTGTGCACGCACGCGCTTGGTCAGTCATAATGTCTGACTCTTTTGTGACCCCATGGACTGTAGCCCACCAGGCTCCTCTGTCCATGGACTTCTCCAGGTAAGAATACTGGAGTGGGTTACCATGCCCTTCTCCAGGGAATCTTTCCAAACCAGGAATCGATCCAGTGTCTCCTTCCCTATGGGCAGATTCTTTACTGTCTGAGCCACCTTGGAAGCCAAAGAGAGAGAACATTGCATTTAAATTCCAGCACTGCCACTTACTTCTTTTACGTTATATGATGTTAATTGTATAATCTCTTGAAAGCCTCAATTTCTACATCTTTGAGTGGGATTAATAATAGGCATTATCTATCAATGTCTCGATTATGATTTTAGAACATGGGTATTGGGCTTGTTGCATATATTCACCCTACTTTTATATATTTAAAGCTTTTCATATATTTAAAAATTATTTATAAGGTATTTGTGAAAATTAAATTAGGAAAATGCTAATCACAGTGCCTGTCACAGTTCCTAACACAAAGATAGCCTCCGGTACAGAGTGGTCCTCAGCAGTGAAGGAAGGGTCACTCTTCATGCCACCAAATCCTTGCTGGGCTGCGATTATCTTATCTCTTTATTGGTTTGTGCTGTGTTCTTCTCCACTGGAACTAAGCCTCATGAGGGCAGAGACCCTGTCTGTCTTCGCTCCCCATTGTATGTCAAGTGTGCTCAGGAGGCAGTTGATGAGTGGTAATTGCAAACATGAACTGTGAAGACACACCATTATGGCTCCCTCATTCTACATAAAGATAATTAACCTCAGACAGGTGAAGCAGCTTGTTCAAGGGCCCAGAGCTAGTGAGTAGTCTAATACCTTCTTTTAGATATTGTGCATCTGAAGAGTACATCTTTGTATATATGTTTGTGTGTGTGTGATGGAATGGGTGTGGGGGACAGGTTGTGGGAAAACAGCCCACCATGGACCCTGTTTGAGTCTGTAGTCACACCTGCCTGGACCTCTATCATACAAGCCACAGTTTGGATACAGCACTCTCCATCCAGAGAGCTGGTTTTCTGAGCCTAATATGAGGTTGGGAACCCTTCTTCTGCACTGCACATGCTTCCTTCAGTATAGAGGGATATCTATTAGTGTGACACTAGCCCTGTTCTGTCTCCCACTCCTTCCTTCCCCTTGGGAGGTGGAGCAAAGCATCTGGTTGGTGATTTTGACAGAAAGAACTTTGGAGGCTGTTTCAATGGGTGCAAGGTCTCTTCTCTCTCTAGCAGAAGAACCAAAAGGACAGTTCAAAGAAAATGATCAGGACTGAGAAGCAGAGGAGAAAAACCAAGAGGCCAGAGTATCACCTGGAAGCGCTTCTCTCTTTCTCAGCATCTCCCAGCCTGAAAAACCCCTGTGCTATTGGGCTATGATAGCCTAGCTGTCCAACCCAAGCCCTACTTCAGGGGCAAGGCTTGAGTCTTCTCAACCCTGCCTTGACTGAATGCACCATTTGTTGTTGTTCAGTCACTAAGTCGTGTCCGACTCTTTGTGACCCCATGAACTACAGCACTCTAGGCTTCCCTGTCCTTCACTATCTCCTCGAGTTTGCTCAAACTCATGTCCATTGGGTTGATAATGCCATCCAACCATCTCATCCTCTGTCACCCCCTTCTTCTCCTTCCCTCAGTCTTTCCCAGCATCAGGGTCTTTTCCAATGCACCATTATTACTACACAACTAAGATACCTTCTTCAAGACTTATATCAGTAATAAAACTGACATCTTGATTTCCACTTGCCTATCTCTATGAGTTCAGAACTCAGCTGGGAATATTAGAAAGGGACTTATGAATTGACCCCACCAAACAAAACAACAGCATCCAAGGAAGAACTTTGCGTGTATACTGATTTAATTTTATTTCATTAATTCCAGGTTGGTTTGTATTGCTAATACCAAGATGGCACATGATGTTAAATCTGAGTCAACATCTCAAAGGAATGTCAAGTAATTGGAAAGCATCCAGAGGAAACTTAATAGAATGGTGAGAGTTCTGGAAACCAGGCCATGGTAGGGAAAGGTAAAATGAATCAGAAGATTTAGTTCAAAGCAGATTTGGCTATGATATGACACAGTCTTCACATTTTTCAAGGGCTACCATGCAAAAGAGTGGTTTAATCAGATTATGTGACTTCCAAAGGCAGAACTAAGTGCACTGATGGATGTTCCAAGGAGGCGTATTTTGGCTCATTATAAAAATTATATATGCAATGACTAGCATTGGATAGAAGTACAGTTACCACCTACAGATGGCCCTTTATGTGTATTATCTCATTTCATCCTGGCAGCAGTCCCAGAGAGATCAGTATATGATTATCTCCATTTAACAGATAAAGAAACTGAGGTTCTGGCAGGTAGATTAATTTGCCCTAGGTCAAAAAACTAATAAGTGGCAAGGCAGGAGTTAGTACATGCATCAGTCATTGTTCTATGTATGTGGGCTTAACCACTACACGCTACTATTCACCCTGAATGACAGTGACCAGACCTGCACTTAGATGTACCTGTGTTGTTTCAAAAGAGGAACAGAGTTTTGGTTTTGTTTCTGTTCTTCTTCTTAATGATGCCCAGGTTTGGTTTGACTTTCTAGGCTACAGGACCTCAGTAAATGTAAGTGTTTATAGAAAATAGGACTCAGGGCTTCCCTGGTGGCTCAGTGGCAAAGAATCCGCCTGGAAATGCAGGAGACACACGTTCAATCCCTGGTCCAGGAAGATCCCACAGGCTGCGGCTTAACTAAGTCTGTGCACCGCAACCACTGAGCCTGTGCTCTAGAGCCCAGGAGCCACAACTACTGAAACCCATATGCTGCAACTGTTGAAGCCCACACGCCCCAGAGTCCGTGTCTGTAACAAGAGAAGCCACTAGAGTGAGAACCCCACGCACTGCAACAAGAGTAGCCCCTGCTTGTTGCAGCTAGATAATAGCCCATGGGGCAACGGAGATCCAGCACAGCCAAAAATACAATTAGATAAAATTATTTTTTCAAAACAGGATTCAATGAAACCCAGATCCTTTCCCAGTGTTTCAATTGCCCTATCTAAGCCTTTGACCCATAAAGACGAAATTGGGGTTTCACTCAACCTAAGACCATGCTGGGCGCTGACTGTTTCAAATTAAGATCCATCCAGTGCAGTCCCTGAGCCTTGAGTCCTCTGCACACAAAGAGCATTCCACACAGGTCCCTAGCAGCTTCTGTTTTTGCATTTTAGAATTGTTTTTCAGCGGACATGTATCTTTTCAATGTCCTGTTTATGGCATGAAATCCAAGGGAGATGGAAAATCTGAGCACAGAGGAAGGAACTCATAAAGCATACCAGTGGGCAAGGGAGTGGAAGTGGGGGTCGGGGAGCACATGCTGTGCATGGTAAATTCTATGTTGAAGAGGAGACGCCCCTCTGTGACAATGGTGGGTGGAATGGATGCAAGCGTCCCTGGATCATCCAAGCCAGACATGTTCCTCCATTCCACTCCATGTCTGCCCCAGACTCCTTCCTGCTTCCTGCTTGTCTAGCCCTGTCTTATCCTCATTGGCACCTGGATTCACTGACTTGTGTTACCCCCAGGTGTCCGTTTTCCTCCATTTTGTTCAGTGCGACAGAACAATCTGAACCATCTACCCATTAACCTGATGTCCCTGACCTTGATTCAGAACCTCTGCCCACACTGTGTCCTAACACGTATTTGTTGACATCCTATGATCTCATCTAATCACCAACTCTGAGGTTCCAGCACTGGAGGGTAGGGGATGATGCAAAAGAACAGTATCTGGAAAGGGTTCATCGTTAGGAGCATAAACAGGGGACACCAAAATGCATGGGGTAATCAAGGTTCACAGACTGAAAAACAAATGGACAAGGCAGCTATGTCTTCAAGGCAGTAAGCAAGGATAATCTTGGATGGATTTTTTTTTTTTAATTTTTTTAATAGGAGTGTAATTGCTTTACATTGTTGTGCTAGTTTTTGCCATACCACTACATGAAAAGTATGGAACACTTCATGTATTTTTGTGTGTTATCCTTGCCCCAGGGCCAAGCCAATCTGTGTCATTCCAATTTTAGTATATGTGCTACTGAAGCGAGCACTTCAATGGCTTTTTTGAGATGAACTTGTTTGGACCAGGAATCCTTCTGAAGAGGGCTAAGGACAAAGGCCACCTAAGTGGGAGGGGGTAAGAGGAAGGACAGGGAGGAGTCAGAGGACAGAGCAGTAGGGGAGAAGCATGGACATGTAGTGTTCTGGAAGGCAAAGAGGCCGTGTCAAGAAGGAAAACAGTCGGCAGTGCTGGCGTGGAAGTCATGCTCAGGGGACAAGGAGGATACCAGTAACACTTGGGAGAGCAGCCTCAGCAGCTGGGGTATGAACCAGAGGGTGTTCTGTTCATGCTGCATCCCAGGTGACCAGGAGCAGGCTTCGAACCAAGTCATCACAAAGCCTTGTCCAGAGCAAGCCAAGAATGACATTACAGAACAATGGGCCCGCCGCAGGCCATGTCACTCTGACCTTTCTACACGGGTGACCTCAGCAAAAAGAACCAGCAGAGATAAGTCCTTAAGCAAGTGAGTCTATGGGGACAAACCCATTGTGTCCAACCAATGACCACGACAAGGGGAGGACATTTCACCAGCTTGGTTCATTCACTAATGGCTC
This sequence comes from Bos indicus x Bos taurus, assembly GCF_003369695.1. Taxonomy (NCBI): domain Eukaryota; kingdom Metazoa; phylum Chordata; class Mammalia; order Artiodactyla; family Bovidae; genus Bos; species Bos indicus x Bos taurus. Next base: position 57,192,913 of record NC_040093.1, read on the forward strand.
TCTCACTCATGAACACTGAGATGGGTCTAATGTGCTCAGAGACAGAGAAGGCACTTGGTCATAAAAGAGATCTGGTCTCTGCCATCAGCTTACAACACATTTGGGGGAACTTCATTCCATGAGTATATCCACCAACCTCAACACGCCATCTAGAATGCCTAATAAAGTCCCCATTCAAATTTTACAAAATTACCCAAGTTTTAGCAATACCTTTTTTATGTCTCTCTGTAGAGGGCTACTGCTGCTGCTCCTGCTAAGTCGCTTCAGCCATATCCGCCTCTGTGCGACCCCATAGACAGCAGCCCTCCAGGCTCCACCGTCCCTGGGATTCTCCAGGCAAGAACACTGGAGTGGGTTGCCATTTCCTTCTCCAATGCACGAAAGTAAAAAGTGAAAGTGAAGTCGCTCAGTCATGTCCGACTCTCAGCGACCCCGTGGACTGCAGTCTACCAGGCTCCTCCGCCCATGTATTTTCCAGGCAAGAGTACTGAAGTGGGGTGCCATTGCCTTCTTTGTTAGAGGGCTAAGGTTAAGCTTAAAATGAATGATCAAAGAGGTTATGTGTTCATTAAAAACAATCTGATAGACTGGCTAAATTATAGACTCACTGAGGACTGTATTGATTCCTTACAATATATACCAATTACCTCTTCCCTTGAAGCACTAACCGCGCTATGTTGCTTGTGTTTCTCTTTCTCCATCCTCCTTCTCCAAACCTAATCAAGATCTAGGTCTGAATTTCCAACGGCCCCCTCACTGCCCTCAAACTCAAACCTGAAGTCAGATTCACCATATGGCGTCTCTCCATTATCACCCTTTTCAGGCATCCTTATTCCCATCTGTGGTACCTTTCATTTTATCTTCTCTCATGAGCATATCCTACATCTAGTCAATTACCACGTTTCATGTCAAGCAGGGTCTTGTGCCCATAAAAGATGTTCAACACTTACTTGCCGATGAATGGACACATTTTATATTCTGGAAACATTTATAGCTGACCGGTAACTGTAGCTATGGCACTGAAAATGACAGCTGTTAAAGAGCAAGGCTTTGGGTGGCAGATGGGGCTGAGCTGGGTTTAGTCTCATAAGATGCTTACTTCTTAGAAGAAAAGTTATGACCAACCTAGACAGCATATTAAAAAGCAGAGATATTACTTTGCAAACAAAAGTCCATCTAGTCAAAGCTATAGTTTTTCCAGTAGTCATGTATGGATGTGAGAATTAAACTATAAAGAAAGCTGAGCACCAAAGAATTGATGCTTTTGAACTGTGGTGTTGGAGAAGACTCTTGAGAGTCCCTTGGACTGCCAGGAGATCCAACCAGTCCATCCTAAAGGAAGTCAGTCCTGAATATTCATTGGAAGGACTGATGCTGAAGCTGAAACTCCAATACTTTGGCCACCTGATGTGAACAACTGACTCATTTGAAAAGACCCTGATGCTGGGAAAGATTGAAGGTGGGAGAAGGGGATGACAGACGATGAGATGGTTGGATGGCATCACTGACTCAATGCACATGAGTTTGAGTAAACTCCAGGAATTGGTGATGGACAGGGAGGCCTGGCGTGCTGCAGTCCATGGGGTCACAAAGAGTTGGACACGACTCAGTGACTGAACTGAACTGAACTGATGTTGCTTAATATTCCAAGGACTTTGGACACATAATTTCCTCATTCATAAGATGTTAGTTACTAAGGCTGTGGGAATCAAATATAAAGAGTATGTAGAGCTCTGAGTGCAGAGATGTTATTTCCTTTAGTCCCTAGTCCACTGTCAGCCTAGAAAAGGAAATGGCAACTCACTCCAGTATTCTTTTTTTTAATTAAAGGATAATTGCTTTACAGAATTTTGTTGTTTCTGTCAAACCTCAATATGAATCAGCCATAGGTATACATATATCCACCCCCCTTTTGAACCTCCCTCCCATCTCCCTCCCCATCCTAACCTTCTAGGTTGATACAGAGCCCCTGTTTAAGTTTCTTGAGACATACAGCAAATTCCTATTGGCTCTCTATTTTATATAAGGTAATGTACGTTCCCATGTTACTCTTGCCTGGGAAATCCCACGAGCAGAAGAGCCTGGTGTGCTACAGTCCATGAGGTCTCAAGAGTGAGATGTAGCGATTAAACCACCACCACCCACTATCAATGTTTATCCATTTCAGCAGACTAACGTTAAAGACATGGAGTAGCAATCATGGTCAACAAAAGAGTCCAAAATGCAGTACTTGGATGCGATCTCAAAAACGACAGAATGATCTCTGTTTCCAAGGCAAACCATTCAATATCACAGTAATCCAAGTCCATGCCCCAACCAGTAACACTGAAGAAGCTGAGGTTGAACGGTTCTATGAAGACCTACAAGACCTTTTGGAAATAACACCCACAAAAGATGTCCTTTTCATTATAGGGGACTGGAATGCAAAAGTAGGAAGTCAAGAAACACCTGGAGTAACAGGCAAATTTGGCCTTGGAGTACAGAATGAAGCAGGGCAAAGGCTAATAGTGTTTTGCCAAGAGAACGCACTGGTCATAGCAAACACCCTCTTCCAACAACACAAGAGAAGACTCTACACATGGACATCACCAGATGGTCAACACCAAAATCAGATTGATCATATTCTTTGCAGGCAAAGATGGAGAAGCTCTATACAGTCAGCAAAAACAAGACCAGGAGCTGACTGTGGCTCAGATCATGAACTCCTTATTGCCAAATTCAGACTTAAATTGAGAAAGTAGGGAAAACCACTAGACCATTCAGGTATGACCTAAATCAAATCCCTTATGATTATACAGTGGAAGTGAGAAATAGATTTAAGGGCCTAGATCTGATAGAGTGCCTGATGAACTATGGACGGAGGTTCCTGACATTGTACAGGAGACAGGGAGCAAGACCATCCCCATGGAAAAGAAATGCAAAAAAGCAAAGTGGCTGTCTGAGGAGGCCTTACAAATAGCTGTGAAAAGAAGAGAAGTGAAAAGCAAAGGAGAAAAGGAAAGATATAAGCATCTGAATGCAAAGTTCCAAAAAATAGCAAGAAGAGATAAGAAAGCCTTCCTCTGTGATCAATGCAAAGAAATAGAGGAAAAAAACAGAATGGGAAAGACTAGAGATCTGTTCAAGAAAATTAGAGATACCAAGGGATACCATCTTTCATGCAAAGATGGGCTCGATAAAGGACAGAAATGGTATGGACCTAACAGAAGCAGAAGATATTAAGAAGTGGCAAGAATACACAGAAGAACTGTACAAAAAAGATCTTCACAACCCAGATAATCACGATGGTGTGATCACTGACCTAGAGCCAGACATCCTGGAATGTGAAGTCAGGTGGGCCTTAGAAAGCATCACTATGAACACAGCTAGTGGAGGTGATGGAATTCCAGTTGAGCTATTTCAAATCCTGAAAGATGATGCTGTGAAAGTGCTGTACTCAATATGCCAGCAAATTTGGAAAACTCAGCAGTGGCCACAGGACTGGAAAAGATCAGTTTTCATTCCAATCCCAAAGAAAGGCAATGCCAAAAAATGCTCAAACTACCACACAATTGCACGCATCTCACATGCTAGTAAAGTAATGCTCAAAATTCTCCAAGCCAGGCTTCAGCAATACATGAACCGTGAACTTCCAGATGTTCCAGCTGGTTTTAGTAAAGGCAGAAGAACCAGAGATCAGATTGCCAACATCCGCTGGATCATCAAAAAAGCAAGAGAGTTCCAAAAAAACATCTATTTCTGCTTTATTGACTATGCCAAAGCCTTTGACTGTGTGGATCACAATAAACTGTGGAAAATTCTGAAAGAGATGGGAATACCAGACCACCTGACCTGCCTCTTGAGAAACCTATATGCAGGTCAGGAAGCAACAGTTAGAACTGGACATGGAACAACAGACTGGTCCCAAATAGGAAAAGGAGTACATCAAGGCTGTATATTGTCACCCTGCTTATTTAACTTATATGCAGAGTACATCATGAGAAACGCTGGGCTGGAAGAAGCACAAGCTGGAATCAAGATTGCCGGGAGAAATATCAATGACCTCAGATATGCAGATGACACCACCCTTATGACAGAAAGTGAAGAGGAACTAAAAAGTCTCTTGATGAAAGTGAAAGAGGAGAGTGAAAAAGTTGGCTTAAAGCTCAACATTCAGAAAACTAAGATCACAGCATCTGGGCCCATCACTTCATGGAAAATAGATGGAGAAACAGTGGAAACAGTGTCAGACTTTATTTTTTTGGGTCCCAAAATCACTGCAGATGGTGACTGCAGCCATGAAATTAAAAGACGTTTACTCCTTGGAAGGAAAGTTATGACCAACCTAGATAGCATTTTCAAAAGCAGAGACATTACTTTGCCAACAAAGGTCCATCTAGTCAAGGCTATGGTTTTTCCAGTAGTCATATATGGATGTGAGAGTTGGACTGTGAAGAAAGCTGAGCGCCGAAAAATTGATGCTTTTGAACTGTGGTGTTGGAGAAGACTCTTGAGAGTCCCTTGGACTGCCAGGAGATCCAACCAGTCCATCCTAAAGGTAATCAGTCCTGGGTGTTCTTTGGAAGGAATGATGCTGAAGCTGAAACTCCAGTACTTTGGCCACCTCATGTGAAGAGTTGACTCATTGGAAAAGACCCTGGTGCTGGGAGGGATTGGGAGCAGGAGGAGAAGGGGAGGATGAGATGGCTGGATGGCATCACTGACTCAATGGACGTGAGTTTGAGTGAACTCCGGGAGTTGGTGATGGACAGGGAGGTTGGTGTGCTGCAGTTCACGAGGTTGCAAACAGTCGGACACAACGGAGTGACTGAACTGAACTGAACCGAATGTTAAGTTTAAAGGAGACCAGAGAATTCCCTGGTGGTCCAGTAGTTAGGACTCCTGACCTTCACTTCTGAGGATGCAGGTTCAATTCCTGGACAGGGAGGTAAGATCCCCCACAAGCCACGTGTTATATGCCCCCCACCCTCCCCACCACAGCCACCAGAAAAAAAATTTTAAGGAAGCTAAATCCCAAGCTGAGGCCAACAGTATTCCATTTTAGAACACAAATTGGGCTGTTTAGTAAGTCCTAGAAAGGGGTGACCATCCACCTAGGACTCTGTTTGGGGCGTAAGATAAAGACTTCCACATTAAACATATTCTTCTTCCCTTCCCTGATCTCTCTTCCACTGTACCTACTTTTGAAAATTCCAATTAAAAATTATGAAATTAAAAAAAAATATCCAACTCAACAAGTTTTAATAAGTGCTGGCTGTGTGTGTCATGGCTGATTAACCAGTTGCCTGGAAGACCTTATCGTCCTTGTAGAAAGTAACTTTTTCAGATCCTAATGAGCTCCCTCCCACACCCAACCCTGGGCTTCATGCCACTCTGGGAATCCTTCTGGAGGCACCCTCCATTTCTTTGTTGGCCATTGTTTTTCCTTTTAGTTCTCTTTTTATCCTACCTAACCTCACCCGTCGCCACGTCAGCAGACAAAATCGCCTCTCTCCCTCCCTTCCCCCTCCTCTTTCTCATCCACTAGCTCCATCTATAACTGTGAGTGTGAGTGTGTGTGTGTGTGTGTGTGTGTGTGTGTATCATTTCCAGTTTACAGAGGAGAAAACAGTACTTTGAAAGATCACACTGCTAGTAAGAGGTATCTAGCAGATATCAGGCTGCCCCAGATCCTTGACCATTTTAAAAAATTGTTTTAATTGGAGTATACTTGCTTTACAGTATTGTGTTAATTTCTGCTGTACAATGACGTAAATTAACTACGTGCGCCTGCTAAGTCACTTCGGTCATGTACCACTCTTTTTGACCTCGTGGACTGTAGCCCTCCAGGCTCCTCTGTCCATGGGATTCTCCAGGCAAGAACACTGGAGTGGGTTGCCATTCCCTCCCCCAGGGGATCTTTATGCATACATATATCCAGGGCTTCCCAGGTGGCGTTAATGGTAAAGAACCCGCCTGCCAATGCAGGAGACATGCGTTCAGTCCCTGAATGGGGAAGATCCCTTGGAGAAGGGCGTGGCCACCCACTCCAGTATTCTTGCCTGGAGAATTCCATGGACAGAGGAGCCTGGCGGGCTACAGTCCATAGGGGTCTCAAAGGGTCGGACGCGACTGAAGCACTTAGCACACAGCACACACAGGTATCCCCTCCCTCTTTGGCCTCTCTTCCACTTCACCCCAATCCCACCCCTCTATTTCGTTCCTCCATGGGGCCTTCCCAACCCAGGGATCATACCCAGGTCTCCCACACTACAGACAGAGTCTTCACCATTTGAGCACCCCCACCCCGGGAAACCCCTTCCCACTCCTCTAGGTCATCACAAAGCGCTGAGCTGAGTCCCCCGTGGTACACAGCAGCTTCCCCCCAGCTCTCTATTTTGCACACGGAGGTGTATATGTGCCTTGACCATCTGGAGGGGCTCTCATCCATAGCTCACTTCACTCCCAGCAAGCAGAACCTGTGACCTTGTCCACCGGCTGCCCAGAATGCTGGAGTCCTTTTAGGCAGTGGCCACGGAAAGCCAGAGGGCTTCCCTGGTGGCTCAGACAGTAAAGAATCCACCTGCAATGCAGGAAACCTGGGTTTAGTCCCTGGGTTGGGAAGATCCCCTTGGAGGAGGGCATGGCAACCCACACCAGTATTCTTGCCTGGAGAATCCCCATGGACAGAGGAGCCTGGCGGGCTCCAGTCCAAGGGGTCGCAGACACGACTGATCGACTAAGCACAAACACAGCAGGGAGAGCCAGCTGGAGTTTCAGCCTCTCCTCCTCTTGCCAAAGGGGGTGGGGGTGACAGCCCTTGAGTAATGATTGACAGGTATGAGGGTATCCCCTGGCCCGCAAGGCAGACAGCTCTCTCCTGTGACACCCGGACCTCCTGATCTGCCCCGGGCTACTGAGCTAATACTGGAGCCAAACGCACTTCCCTTGTTGCTGAATCGGGGCTTGGCCTCCTCCCCTTCCCTGTTCATCTTCCCTCCTCCACGACCTATCACCCTTAACCTATAAACCTTTCCAATAAATTCCTTTCACACAAATCGCCTCAGTCCCTGCCCCTGGAGAACCTACCCTGAGGCAGTGTGCACGCAAGGTTCCAACCCAAGCCTGTCAGACTTCAACCCTCTTTTGCCTCCATGGTGCTTGACACGCTGTTGCAGGGTGGCTGGGCTCTTCAGTAATCTCACAGCCATTTAAGAAAATTGACTGACTGCCATAAGCCTTTGGGCCTTGAAGACAAACGTAGGTTTGAATGCCCTAAGTGCTATAATTATATGTCTTGGAGACAAAAGCCCTTTATTTTAACAAAGTGAAATAAGGGATTCAAGGGAAAAGATTTTTTGAACTTGTAATTATCTTACACTTGGGTCCATAATTAAGTAGACACTTGGTCCACTGTAGTGGGCCAAGCCCCAATTCAGCAACAAGGGAATATGATCTCTTTGTTAAATGGTTTTGTTATGAGAAATGGAATATTTCCTGCTATATCCGTAAACAAGAATATCACAGTCATCAAGGATTGCAACCCTTCAAAGTAAGGTGGTGAACCCTAAGGGCACTCAGGAAGGAAAAGAATATCTGCCACCTAGCAGCCATCAGACTGCAGCCACTCCCTGCAGTGAGCCCTGAGGAAAGGAAGCTCAGGATGTGAAAACACGGGACCCAGGAAGCCGAGGCGCATATGAAAGGAATGATCTTAGTGAGCCCTCATCTTCCCATACAGAGAAAAGCCCCAAATTCCTTAACTTAGAATATTTGATCTTCTTTATTTAACAATAACCTTCTGAGGTTCAGACTACCTGCCCTTTGTTTCAAAAGTTCTGGATAACCTTGGCCCCTCTCCTCACCTCCTCCGAGCGATTTTCTCAGGGTTACTTGAGATGCTGTCTAAAGTAAAAGCTTGAGAGGCTTGGCTTGAGGCCCTAAAAATTTCCACCAAATAAAACATGATTCTCAACTTTTAGATTATGAATACATTTAAAGTCCACGGTTACATAAGTAATATAACTACATTAGACAAATTCTGAGGGAAAAACAAATCTAAGTACTCTGATCCAACCATTCACATACTATTTCCTTCTAGTGCTTTTCATGTTCGTGTGACATGGATATAGTCTTAGCCAAACACCAGGATCCCCTGGGTGCTTTCCCTTAGTTCAGTTTCCATGTTCTAGACAGTTGTCAGGTCATTTTACAGGAGTTTTCCAAAATCTCTTTTTACATCCGGAGACTATACCAATCATTTGTCACCATTTTGTTTTTTTCTTCATTTTAATGACATTTGTTGCTTTCTTTCTAATTTTACAATGTTGTCACCATTTTGATGGCTTTTGATAGTTCACAATTTTAAATAACTTTGTAAATGTACTGGTTTGGTTTGCATCTTCCGTTTTTCTCACATTTCAGATTATTTCTTTAAGAGAAATGTCCAAATCTTGAATTATCAGGTAAAAGAATAACATTTATGGTTTTGAGGTACACTGCCACATTTCTTTATGTACCCCCCCCAACCCTAAAATGTGTACTGATTGACAGTAGAAGCCAACCTGAAGCAAAAGCTGTTCCAAGTCATGATTCTTTAAGGAGTTATGAACTGGATTACTATGATGGTGCACTCAGTCACCCACAGCCAGACATTCTGGAGAGTGAAGTCAAGAGGACCTTAGGAAGCACTGCTGTTAATAAAGCTAGTGGATGTGACAGAATTCCAGTGAAACTGAAATTCAAATTCAAAACCCTAAAGGATGATGCCATCAAGGTGTTGCAGTCAATATGTCTACAAATCTGAAAGACCCAGGAGTGGCCACAGGACTGGAAAAGGTCAATTTTCATCCCAATTCCTAAGAAGGGGAGAACTTAAAGAATGTTCTAACCATCGGACAATTGCATTCATCTCCCATGAAATAAGGTCACGCTTAAATTCTTGCATACTAGGCTTCAGCATTATGCAAACCAAGAACTTCGAGATGTCCAAGCTGGGTTTAGAAAGGGAAAAGGAACCAGAGGCCAAATTGCCAACATTCGCTGGATCATAGAGAAAGCTAGGGAATTCCAGAAAAACATCTACCTCTGTTTCATCAACTATGCCAAAGCCTTCGACTGTGTGGATCATAATAAACTGTGGAAACTCTTAAAGAGATGGGAATACCAGACCATCTTACCTGTCTCCTGAGAAACCTGTATGTGGGTCAAGAAGCAACAGTTAGAACCCTGTATGGAACAACTGATTGGTTCAAGACAGAAAGGAATGCGACAAGGCTATCTGCTGTCACCCTGTTTGTTTAATCTATGTGCTGAGCACATCAGGAGAAATGCCGGGCTGGATGAGTTACAAGCTGGAATCAACATCCGTGGGACAAACATCAACAACTTCCTTTATGAAGATGATACCACTCTACTGGCAGAAAGCACATTTAGAAGAAGTCCTAAATGCGGGTGGCGGCTGCGCTGTGCTGGAGCAGCCATGTGCAGATACCCCACGTCCAAGGTCAGAAAAACCTCAGTAAGATGGTAGGAGCTGGAGCGGCTGTGAGGAGATATCCCACGTCCAAAGGCAAAGGAGAAGCCCTAGCAAGACGGTAGGAGGGGCGAATTCGCATTTAGAATCAAACCCCATGCCCGCCAGAGATGCTCAGAGGGCTCAAACAAATCTTGTGTGCACCAGGACCCAGGGACACCAGAGACTGAGACAGAACTGTGTTTGAGCATCTCCTGTGGAGGTATGGGTCAGCAGTGGTCTGCCGGAGGGACAGGAGCTCTAGGTGTGGGTATGGCATAACTCCTCTTGGAAGAGGTTTCCATTAACCCCACTATACAGCTGCCAGAACTCACACAAGACTGTGATTCTGGGAGGGCACAACAGAAACCTGTGCAGCAGGACTAAGGAGAAAGGAACAGTGACCCCACGGGAGACTTGCCTGTGGGTGTCCAGGAGTCTCTGGTGGAGGCGTGGATCAGCAGTGGCTTCCTGCAACACTGGGGGCACTTAGTATAACAGTGCATGCCTGGGATCTTTTGAGGGAGGTCACCATTATCTTCATTACCTCCACCAAAGTTTCAGTTCGGTTCAGTTCAGTGGCTCAGTCGTGTCCAACTCTTTGCGACCCCATGAATTGCAGCACGCCAGGCCTCCCTGTCCATCAACAACTCCCGGAGTTCACCCGAACTCATGTGCATCAAGTCAGTGATGCCATCCAACTATCTCATCCTCTGTTGTCCCCTTCTTCTGCCTCCAATCCCTCCCAGCATCAAGCTCTTTTCCAATGAGCCAACTCTTTGCATGAGGTGGGCAAAGTATTGGAGTTTCAGCCTCAGCATCAGTCCTTCCAATGAACACCCACAACTGGTCTCCTTTAGGATGGACTGGTTGGATCTCCTTGCAGTCAAAGGGACTCACAAGAGTCTTCTCCAACACCACAGTTCAAAAGCATCAATTCTTCAGTGCTCAGCTTTCTTTATAGTCCAACTCCCACATCCATACATGACCACTGGTAAAACCTAAACCTATTAGATGGACCTTTGTTGGCAAAGTAATGTCTCTGCTTTTGAATATGCTATCTAGGTTGGTCATAACTTTCCTTCCAAGGAGCAAGCGTCTTTTAATTTCATGGCTGCAACCACCATCTGCAGTGATTTTGGAGCCCCCCAAAATAAAGTCTGACACTGTTTCCATTGTTTCCCCATCTATTTGTCATGAAGTGCTGGGACCAGATACCATGATCTTAGTTTTCTGAATGTTGAGCTTTAAGCTAACTTTTTCACTCTCCTCTTTCACTTTCATCAAGAGACTTTTTAGTTCCTCTTCACTTTCTGTCATAAGGGTGGTGTCATCTGCATATCTGAGGTTATTGATATTTCTCCCGGCAATCTTGATTCTAGCTGGTGCTTCTTCCAGCCCAGCATTTCTCATGATGTACTCTGCATATAAGTTAAACAAGCAGGGTGACAATATACAGTCCTGACGTACTCCTTTTCCTATTTGGAACCAGTCTGTTGTTCCATGTCCAGTTCTAACTGTCGCTTCCTGACCTGCATATAGGTTTCTCAAGAGGCAGGTCAGGTGGTCTGGTATTCCCATCTCTTTCAGAATTTTCCACAGTTTATTGTGATCCACACAGTCAAAGGCTTTGGCATAGTCAATAAAACAGAAATAGATGTTTTTCTGGAACTCTCTTGCTTTTTTGATGATCCAGTGGATATTGGCAATTTGATCTCTGGTTCCTTTGCCTTTTCTAAAACCAGCTTGAACATCTGGAGGTTCATGGTTCTTGTATTGCTGAAGCCTGGCTTGGAGAATTTTGAGCATTACTTTACTAGCATGTGAAATGAGTGCAATTGTGTGGTAGTTTGAGCATTCTTTGGCATTGCCTTTCCTTGGGATTGGAATGAAAACTAACTTTTTCCAGTCCTGTGGCCACTGCTGAGTTTTCCAAATTTGCTGGCATATTGAGTGCAGCACCTTCACAGCATCATCTTTCAGGATTTGAAATAGCTCAACTGGAATTCCATCACCTCCACTAGCTTTGTTTGTAGAGATACTTTCTAAGGCCCACTTGACTTCACATTCCAGGATGTCTGGCTCTAGGTGAGTGATCATACCATCGTGATTATCTGGGTCTTGAAGATTTTTTTCGTACAGTTCTTCTGTGCATTCTTGCCATCTCTTCTTAATATCTTCTGCTTCTGTTAGGTCCATACCATTGTTGTCCTTTATCCAGCCCATCTTTGCATGAAATGGTCCCTTGGTATCTCTAATTTTCTTGAAGAGATCGCTAGTCTTTCCCATTCTGTTGTTTTCCTCTATTTCTTTGCATTGATCGCTGTTCAGTTCAGTTCAGTCACTCAGTCATGTCTGACTCTTTGCCATCCCATGAGTTGCAGCATGCCAGGCCTCCCTGTCCATCACCAACTCCCGGAGTTCACTCAAACTCATGTCCATCAAGTCGGATGATGCCATCCAGCCATCTCATCTTCTGTCATCCCCTTCTCCTCCTGCCCCTAATCCCTCCCAGCATCAGAGTCTTTTCCAAAGAGTCAACTCTTCACATCAGGTGGCCCAAGTATTGGAGTTTCATCTTTAGCATCAGTCCTTCCCAAGAACACCCAGGACTGATCTCCTTTAGAATGGACTGGTTGGATCTCCTTGCAGTCCAAGGGACTCGCAAGAGTCTTCTCCAACACCACAGTTCAAAAGCATCAATTCTTCGGCACTCAGCTTTCTTCACAGTCCAACTCTCACATCTGTACATGACCACAGGAAAAACCATAGCCTCGACAAGACGGACCTTTGTTGGCAAAGTAATGTCTCTGCTTTTGAATATGCTATCTAGGTTGGTCATAACTTTCCTTCCAAGGAGCAAGCGTCTTTTAATTTCATGGCTGCAATCACCATCTGCAGTGATTTTGGAGCCCAAAAAAATAAGTCTGACACTGTTTCCACTGTTTCCCCATCTATTTCCCATGAAGTGATGGGACCAGATGCCATGATCTTAGTTTTCTGAATGTTGAGCTTTAAGCCAACTTTTTCACTCTCCTCTTTCACTTTCATCCAGAGGCTTTTGAGTTCCTCTTCACTTTCTGCCATAAGGGTGGTGTCATCTGCATATCTGAGGTTATTGATATTTCCCAGCAATCTTGATTCCAGCTTGTGCTTCTTCCAGCCCAGCGTTTCTCATGATGTACTCTGCATATAAGTTAAATAAGCAGGGTGACAACATACAGCCTTGACTATTCCTTTTCCTATGGATTGCTGAAGTGAAGTGAAGTCGCTCAGTCGTGTCCAACTCTTTGCGACCCCATGGACTGTAGCCTACCAGGCTCCTCTGTCCATGGGATTTTCCAGGCAAGAATACTGGAATGGGTTGCCATTTCCTTCCCCAGGGGAGCTTCCGGACCCAGGGATCGAACCCGGGTCTCCTGCATTGTAGGCAGATGCTTTACTGTCTGAGCCACAAGGGAAGCCCCAGGTAAGGCCCACAAGGGTAAAATGATTGCTGAGCCCCAGGTAAATATCAGGGAGGGAACACAGCTCCACCCATCAACAGAAAATTAGATTAAAGATTTACTGGGCATGGCCCAGCCCATCAGAACAAGACCCAGTGTCCCCCTCAGTCAGTCTATCCCATCAGGAAGCTTTCATAAGCCTCTTATCCTTTGCCATCAGAGGGCAGATAGACTGAAAACCACCATCACAGAAAACTAACCAATCTGATCACATGGACCACAGCCTTGTCTAACTCAATGAAACTATGAGCCATGCATGTAGGGCCACCCAAGATGGACGGGTCATGGTGGAGAGTTCTGACAAAATATGGCCCGCTGGAGAAGGGAATGGCAAACCACTTCAGTATTCTTGCCTTGAGAACCCCATGAAGAGTATGAAAAGGCAAAAAGATAGGACACCGAAAGATGAACTCCCCAGATTGATAAGTGCCCAATATCTACTAGAGATCGGTGGAGAAATAACTCCAGAAAGAATTAACAGATGGAGCCAAAACAAAAACAACACCCAGTTGTGGATGTGACTGGTGATGGAAGCAAGATCCGATGCTGTAAAGAGCAATATTGCATAAGAACCTGGAATGTTAGGTCCATGAATCAAGGCAAATTGGAAGTGATCAAACAGGAGATGATAAGAGTGAATGTTGACATTTTAGGAATCAGTGAACTAAAATGGACTGGAATGGGTAAATTTAACTCAAATGACCATTATATCTACTACTGTGGGCAGGAATCCCTCAGAAGAAATGGAGTGGCCATCATGGTCAACAAAAGAGTCTGAAATGCAGTACTTGGATGCAGTCTCAAAAATGACAGAATCATCTCTGTTCATCTCCAAGGCAAACCCTTCAATATCACAGTAATCCAAGTCTATGCCCCAACCAGTAATGGTGAAGAAGCTGAAGTTGAATGGCTCTATCAAGACCTACAATACCTTTTAGAACTAACATCCAAAAAAGATGTCCTTTTCATTATAGGGGACTGGAATGCAAAAGTAGGAAGTCAAGAAACACCTGGAGTAACAGGCAAATTTGGCCTTGCAGTGAAGAATGAAGCAGGGCAAAGGCTAATAGAGTTCTGCCAAGAGAATACACTGGTCATAGCAAACACCCTCTTCCAACAACACAAGAGAAGACTCTACACATGGACATCACCAGATGGTCAACACTGAAATCAGATTGATTATATTCTTTGCAGCCAAAGATGGAGAAGCTCTATACGGTCAGCAAAAACAAGACTGGGAGCTGACTGTGGCTCAGATCATGAACTCCTTATTGCCAAATTCAGACTTAAATTGAAGAAAGTAGGGAAAACCACTAGACCATTCAGGCATGACCTAAATCAAATCCCTTATGATTATACAATGGAAGTGAGAAATAGATTTAAGGGCCTAGATCTGATAGATAGAGTGCCTGATGAACTATGGACAGAGGTTCGTGACATTGTACAGGAGACAGGGAACAAGACCATCCCCCAAAACAGAAATGCAAAAAAGAAAAATGCCTGTCTGAGGAGGCCTTACTAATGGCTGTGAAAAGAAGAGAAGTGAAAAGCAAAGGAGAAAAGGAAAGATATAAGCATCTGAATGCAGAGTTCCAAAGAATAGCAAGAAGAGATAAGAAAGCCTTCCTCAGTGATCAGTGCAAAGAAATAGAGGAAAACAATAGGATGGGAAAGACTAGATATCTCCTCAAGAAAATTAGAGATACCAAGGGAACATTTCATGCAAAGATAGGCTCAATAAAGGACAGAAATGGTAGGGACCTAACAGAAACAGAAGATATTAAGAAGAGGTGGCAAGAATACACAGAACTATACCAAAAAGATCTTCACAATCCAGATCTTCAATACCCAGATAGTGTGATCACTCACTTAGAGCCAGACATCCTGGAATGTGAAGTCAAGTGGGCCTTAGGAAGCATCACTACGAACAAAGCTAGTGGAGGTGATGGAATTCCAGTTGAGCTATTTCAAATCCTGAAAGATGATGCTGTGAAAATGTTGCACTCAATATGCCAGCAAATTTGGAAAACTCAGCAGTGGCCACAGGACTGGAAAAGGTCAGTTTTTATTCCAATCCCAAAGAAAGGCAATGCCAAAGAATGCTCAAACTACCGCACAATTGCACTCATCTCACACACTGGCAAAGTAACGTTCAAAATTCTCCAAGCTAGGCTTCAAGAATACTTGAACCAGGAATGTCCAGATGTTCAAGCTGGTTTTAGAAAAGGCAGAGGAACCAGAGATCAAATTGCCAACGTCCACTGGATCATCAAAAAAGCAAGAGAGTTCCAGAAAAACATCTATTTTTGCTTTATTGACTATGCCAAAGCCTTTGACTGTGTGGATCACAATAAACTGTGGAAAATTCTGAAAGAGATGGGAATACCAGACCACCTGACCTGCCTCTTGAGAAACCTATATGCAGGTCAGGAAGCAACAGTTAGAACTGGACATGGAACAACAGACTGGTTCCAAATAGGAAAAGGAGTACATCAAGGCTGTATATTGTCACACTGCTTATCTAACCTATTTGCAGAGTACATCATGAGAAATGCTGGGCTGGAAGAAGCACCAGCTGGAATCAAGATTGCCGGGAGAAATACCAATAACCTCAGATATGCAGATGACACCACCCTTATGGCAGAAAGTGAAGAGGAACTCAAAAGCCTCTTGATGAAAGTGAAAGAGGAGAGTGAAAAAGTTGGCTTAAAGCTCAACATTCAGAAAACTGAGATCATGACATCTGGTCCCATCACTTCATGGGAAATAGATGGGGAAACAGTGGAAACATTGTCAGACTTTATTTTTGGGGGCTCCAAAATCACTGCGGATGGTGACTGCAGCCATCAAATTAAAAGACGCTTGCTCCTTGGAAGGAAAGTTATGACCAACCTAGACAGCATATTGAAAAGCCTAGACATTACTTTGCCAACAAAGGTCCATCTTGTCAAGGCTATGGTTTTTCCAGTCATGTATGGATGTGAGAGTTGGACTGTGAAGAAAGATGGGCGCTGAAGAATTGACGCTTTTGAACTGTGGTGTTGAAGAAGACTCCTGAGAGCCCCTTGGACTGCAAGGAGATCCAACTAGTCCATTCTGAAGATCAGCCCTGGGTGTTCTTTGGAGGGAATGATGCTAAAGCTGAAGCTCCAGTACTTTGGCTTCCTCATGTGAAGAGTTGACTCATTGGAAAAGACTCTGATGCTTGGAGGGATTGGGGGCAGGAGGAAAAGGGGACGACAGAGGATGAGATGGCTGGATGGCCTCCCCAACTGGATGGACGTGAGTTTGAGTGAACTCCGGGAGTTGGTGATAAACAGGGAGGCCTGGCGTGCTGTGATTCATGGAATCGCAAAGAGTTGGACATGACTGAGCGACTGAAGTGAACTGAACTGAACTGAAGAGGAACTAAAGAGCCTCTTAATCAGTATGAAGGAGGAGAGTGAAAGAGCTAGCTTAAAACTAAACATTAAAAACCCTAAGAACATGGCATCCGGCCCCATTACTTCATGGCACATCAGGGGGAAAAGTTGAAAGTAGTGACAGATTTCCTCTTCTTGGACTCTAAAATAACTGTGGATGGTGACTGCAGCCATGGAATCAGAAGACATTTACCTCTTGGCAGGAAAGCTATGACAAATCTAGACAGTATGTTGAAAAGCAGAGACATTACTCTGCGGACAAATGTTCATTCACATAGTCAAGGCTATGGTCTTCCCAGTGGGTATGGCTGTGACAGCTGGACCATAAAGAAGGCACAGCACCAAAGAATCGATGCCTTTGAACTACCGTTCTGGAGAAGACTCCTGAGAATCTGCTGGACAGCAAGGAGATCAAACCCATCAATCTTCAGGGAAATCAACCTGGAATACTCATTGGAAGGACTGATACTGAAGATGAAACTCCAGTATTTTGGCCATCTGATGCAAACAACTGACTCATTGGAAAAGTTCCTGATGCTGGGAAAGATTGAGGAAAGAAGGAGAAAAGGCCATCTGAGGATGAGATGGCTGGATGGCATCGCTGATGCAATGGACATGAACTTGGGCAAACTTTGGGAGATGGTGAGGGACAGGGAGGCCTGGTGTGCTGCAATCCATGGAGTTGTTAAGAATTAGACATGACTGGGCAACTGAGCAACAACAAGAGTCTAACTAACTAAATTCATTTAAAATTTTCCTATTTAGTACAAAGGTCTTGAGAACTTCTCTAGAATTGTATGCAGTCTATGGCATTCCTCCTGAAAGTGACTTGAAAGGCTCAATTCAGTCAGCCTTAAGGTATGTCCTTCCTTTCTTAAGCCTAAGCCTCCTAATTGCTAAGCATTTCATTGAGGGATTAGTCACTGGGTTTGAGTTGCCTAATTGAATCAGTCATTTTCCGTGCCACTGAACACAAGTCAGGACATTTCAATGGCTGATGTGAGCTGAGCTGGGTGTGTATTTGGTACGTTTCTGCATGCCTCTGTCTTCAAAAGCATAGGATAAAGAACACTGACAAGACAAACAAGCAAGAGACAATTCCTGCTTTCTCGGTTACCTTGAAGTTTGCTTCTGTTTATCCTAAGCTTTAGTATTCTTATCTATTAGTCTTAGAAGTGCTGCTTCTTGAAATCCATTTCCCAGGAATATTTGGACCTCCGAGAAATCATGGCCATTAGTGTCAACAACAGCATCATGATTATTTTTTTCTAACATGCTTCATTGTTCTGTCTTCTTTCATGCAAGTGGAAAAGTACAAAAAATAAATTGGAACTGGAATTACTCTGAAGACTGTGGGGACTTGCTACTACAGACTGAACAGAAAAATTTATACTGTTCTTACAGCTTTTCACCCAGCCAGCCCTATAACATTTGAGTGAAACAGTGGAAAACCCAGCCAAGTCCTCCAGATGCGTGACTCCAGGTAACACCAGACATTAGCGTAGATAAACATCCCATGGATCAACTGAATTTTCTACCCTTGAACTGTTTTGGTGATTTTTCTTTTTCACTGCAGAAGCTTGTTTTCTGCAGCACTTCAGAACTCCAGCAAGTGCCTACTTGCATCTCATTTTAACAGAGAATTTCATGAACGAGTTAAAAGTCAAGAGCAAGATAGACAAGTCGCTTTCTAGTCCCTTTCTCGGTGACTTGGGAAATCGCCTGATTTGGTTCCGTTCATACTGCCTGTTTGCCTTCACTTCACTCCCGTGGGTCACAACCTAGGGGTGGAGAGTGGGGTAATGACCTCCCTCCCAGCAAATGGTTCTGCAGCTGCCGTCCTCACCGTGGCTGGACTTTCTGGGTGAGGATAACACTAGGTAACCCTAATTAAAGTCCTATCCAAGCTCAAACTTCACAACCAAACAAACCAGTTTTACAGCACCTAGGAATTTGGTTTGGCCTCACACTTGCAGCAGGGGGAAAAGCAACACAGGAAAAGGAAAAACAGCTAGCACCTCGGCCAACAGGCAGCCAGCCGCCTTCTGGACACCTTGCCAAATTGATCCAATTAAGAAACATTAGCAGTCCCAAGAGAGATCTGAAGGCAAAGGTTCGGATGAGACACAAGGTTCCTGACAGCAGTTGGGGAAAACCGCGACGTTTTCCAGCCCGGGTGAGTCTCTTTGATATTTAAATAATGAAGCAAAGTACAAGGATAACCTCAATTTGAGATCTTTTTTGTGCATCTCAGGAATAAGAAGCCAAGTCTAAAACACAGCTAAACATTAATCTCAGAACGAAATTTGGTTTTAGCTTTAAAAAAAAAAAAAAACCTATAGGGCTTTCCTGGCTATGATGAAATGAACCGCCTTGCCTTATTTGTACATATCCTGGGAAATTAACAAAATCATGACTTAGATAGATGTTCCCTTCCAAGTCCCTCGTACCACCATCCTCATCAAAGGCACCTTCTAAAGAAAGCAGATCAAATCGCTGTAGTGAAAGACACTGGGGATGTGCTTGCATTTACTCCATGCCAAATATTTTCTTTTTAAACCTAATCTGAAAAAAAGTCCTGCTAAGGCAAAGCAAGGGCCAGTTCCGGCCCTGAGCAGGGCTGTCCACTTACCTGTTATCAGCACCGCCTTTTGATCCACAGGTAACAACTCTTGGCCAGAAAAGTAAGTATACATGACGAAATACGACAGGGAGAAGAGGACCAAGCCCCAGAAGAGGGACAGGCTGATCAGGCAAGCGCCTCCCCAGAGGCCCGCCAGGCAGACCACCTTTCTCCCCACCTGCCCTGGGCTAGTCTTGAGTTTGCAAAGAATTGTTCCTCCCAGCACTGCGGTGACAGTCAGGAAGAGCCACCCAGGCTCAGAGAAGAAAGTGCCCATTCTTGGTGACTCTGCACCTTTCCGTGCTTACGGCCAGTGAGTCAAGTGGGCAAAGGCAGTCTGGAGGCAGCCTGGGTTATATGGACGGGGAAGCAAGAAGGGAGGGGGAGAAAACAGCCCCAGCTCACTTTGAATGAGTATGAATTAAGCATACTCATATAAGCCACATATTTCCTGGTGGGTAATTTAAATCAATCTGCAGTTTAATATAAATACTAGAGCACTGACTATTTGATTACAACCCCCCACGCCCACTGCACACATGACACAGATGTGTACTCACCCACAACAAACACACACATCATTTTTTTTTTAATCACCTCTGGAGAGATAACTAGTTAGGTAATAATTGACAGAATTCAAACTGTATTAACAGTAAATGACGAAACCTCTAGCTTGGAGGAGATCTTTCAGTGCCTGTGGTGTGTGGGTCAAGGTTCTTTTCTGACCCAGGGGTGTGTGTGTGTGTGTGTGTGTGTGTGTGTATGTAAATCCAAGCAACCACTCTGGAAGGGAAACAGATCACTGATTTCGTCCACATCTGCAGCATTCCTGCCATCTCCCACTGGAGCCAGGCTGAAGGGTTGGATGGAAAAGAGAACACAGAAGTAGAGGAAGAGAGTCTCAGCAAATGAGAAGTGCTCTGGTCTCACCGGAGGAAAGCCAAGCCAGGGAGAGATAACGCTATAATAAAAATATGAGTAATGGCCGATAGATACCTATTTGTGCCAGGAGCCATGTTCAGCTGAGACCCTATTTTCTGCCAAACTCTGCTCCAGGCACTAGCGCTCGACAGTCAATATGCACAGTCACTCTGAACACAGTATCTCCATGAAATAACTTCTATCACTGTAGTGATTTTATGGGTGAGGACACTGAGGCACACAGAGCTTAAGCAACTTGCCCAAGATCACACAGAAGTGGAAACGAGCAGTCTTATTTCAGAGTTTTATGCTCTAACCACTCTACTGTGCTAGGAGAAAAAAATTAAAGACAATTCGTATATTATGTACTAGCTCTTCTCTATTTTAGCCTCATCTGAAGCATGAAATAGTTCAAGGTGGATGTTACTATGCACATTTTACAGTGTGGAAAATTGAGGCTGGAAGAGGATTAGCTACTTAAGAATAGTGGGTCAAGACCCACAGCCATGACTCAATTTTCTCAAAAGGCAGCACTCGGGAGCATTAATGCTGACAGCCCCAAGAGGTCACCACCCTACTTGGGTTTACAGCCTCGCCTGCTCTGGGCACCTGTCTGGGAGGGACCCAGAATTCTGATCAAGCTGTTGGCATCTCTGGAGAAACAAGAAAAGTCCTCAGTCTGAGGTCGGATTGGCTCTATTCAAATCCAATCTCAGCTCTGCAGCTTAATAGCTAGGTTGTCTTGGGTGGGTGATTCTTTTTCCCTAAACCCTCATCTCCTCAGCTGTAAAATCATAAAAACACTAAGGTGAAGTGCTAAGCACATCCTGCCTGGCACAGAAGGAGCCTCATCAGTGCTGGTAATTTGCATTTTTTCAACAGGAGAGAAAGAACCAGAGGAGGAAAACAGAGCACCTAGTGGCGTGTGGATTTCTCACAAACCCTGGCTGCAGTTAGCACGTGCTGAGGGTGGGGAGGAGGTGGGGGATTGTGTTATTGCTGTTCAGTTGCTAAGTCGTGTCCGACTCTTCTGTGACCCCATGGACTGTAGCCAGCCAGGCTCCTCTGTGCATGGGATTCTCCGGGCAAGAGTACTGGAATGGGTTGCCATTTCCTCCTCCAGGGGATCTTCCCAACCCAGGGATTGAAGCCACGTCTCCTGCGTTGGCTGGTGGATTCTCTACCACTGAGCCATCAGGGAAGCCCAAGGTCAGGTGAGAGGACTCCAGTGATGAATGATGGGGCGGAGGCAAGACTTTGGAGGAAGTGTACGTAGCAGCCCATCAGGTAGGTAGAGCTTTGGATAGGAGTCGGCGAAGCTATTTTCTGGCCTCAGATGAGCCTGAGATGAACCACTGGGCTCAGCCAGCTCAGCTGTAAAGGGAGATAAGGCCAAGCCACCTGGGCTTGGTGCTATCTCAAGACCCAAGGAGGGATAGTTCTTGGACTTCCCTGGTGGTCCAGTGGTTAATCACCTTCTGGACCGTCATCTTCCAATGCAGCAGATGCAGGTTCGATCCTTGGTCAGGGAGGTAAGATCCCATGTGCCTCGCGGCCAAAATATAAAACAGAAGCACTATTGTAACAAATCCAATAGAGACTTTTTAAAAAATGGTCTACATCAAAAAATCTTAAAACAAAAAAGGGAAGACTGGGTGTGAAACTTATTGTGCTGTGGAACCGTGAGGGGTGACAACAAAGCCCTTATGGGGGTCTCACTTGGGGCAATGGCCCTTCTTGTCTGCTCTCCCAGCCACAAGGACATCAGAAGTTGTCGGCTTCAGGTCAGGGAGCTGAGGGATAAGGATGTGAAATCTTGCTTGGTGAGCCCCGAGATCACCCTCACTCCACACACCCCATTTCTTCCTGTCAGCTGTCCACAAAGCCATCCCCAGAGCGGGTACCTCATGGTCCTTGTGGCCTCCTCAGCCAGGAGGATTCAGTCAAGCTAACTCTGATGTCAGACGGATTCTAGGTGAGGATGCGGCTCTTGGCCAGGGCCCTCTGCACTTTTTCTGGCCCATGGGGCTGGGACCTGACCCCCATGCGGGTTTTCTGACAGCGCACACCCACCAGAGACAGAGCAAATCTTCTCTGGTGGCGGCCCACGTAGCTTCCAAGCTGCTCGATGCTGGGGCCCCCAAGGAGAAAGCAAAAGATGCTGTGATGTGAGGGAAGGGGGTATGCTATATTAAGAATACAAGATTTATTTTTTTATTTTTGTTGAATGTTGATGTACAATGTTGTGTTACTTTCTGCTACACAGCAAAGTGATCCAGTTACACATATAGACACATACTTTTTTATATTATTTTTAATTGTTTATTATTATTATCATTTTGGCTGTGTTGGGTCTTCGTGGCTGGGCGAGGGCTTTCTCTAGCTGCAGAAGTGGAGGCTCCTCTTCGCTGTGGTGCACAGGCTTCTCATTGCAGCGGCCTCTCTTGCTGCAGAGCATGGGCTGTACGTGCATCAGCTCAGTAGTTGCAGCAGGCAGGCTTAGTTGCTATGTGCCACGTGGGATCATCCTAGACCAGGGATCCAACCCGTGTCCCCGGCACTGGCAGGCAGAGTCTTAACCACTGGACCACCAGGGAAGTCCTATACACATTCTTATTTTAATTTTATTTTCCATTATGGCTTATCATAGGTTATAGAATATAGTCCTCTGTGCTCTACAGTAGGACCTTGTGGTTTATCCATCCTATAGATCATAGAAAGTGAAAGTGAAAATGTGAGTTGCTCAGTGGTATCTGACTCTTTGCAACTCCATGGACTGTAGCCCACCAGGCTCCTCTGTCCATGGAATGCTCCAGGCAAGAATATGGCGTGCGTAGCCATTCCCGACTCCAGGGGATCTTCCCGAACCAGGGATCAAACCCACGTCTCCTGCATTGCAGGCAGATTCCTTGCCATCTGAGCCACCAGGGACACCCTTATACTGGCTAACTCCACCATCCCACTGCATCCCTCCCCTAACACTCTCCCTCTTGGCCACCACAGGTCTGCTCTCCTTGTCCGTAAGTCTGTTTCCTGTTTCATAGATGGGTTCATTAGTGTCGTATTTCAGATTCACATATAAGTAGTATCCTATGATATTTGTCTTTCTCCTTCCGACTTACTTCAATTAGTACGGTAATCTCTAGTAACATCCATGTTGCTGCAAATGGCATTATTTCAAAGAAAACATGAGCTTTAAAGACTCACAGGACTGAGTTTGAACCGTGACTCTGCCAACTTACTAGCTGTGAGGCATTGGGCAATTACCTGCCCTTCCTGAGACTCAGTCCCCTCCTCTGAAGCAGGGTAGATGGTGGTGGAAACGGAAGGTTTTTACCATTGGGAGAACAGACATGGGACTGCAGAATTCCCGGTTGAAAACTAGTTCAATCCCACCTGATCTTTGGATGTCCTCATTCAGATTGAGGATTCCAGGGCCCTAGTCCATCTGAGGGGCTGCTCTACCTCTGAATGAGGACTTCTTCCATCTGACTGAGCTGAACTGGGTCTCCTGTTCATCCCCATTATTCTATCTCAGAGCTTTCCTCAAGACCATTTTCGCTTGACCAATGTCCCATTTCTGGCAAACTTGTGCTTAGCTTTCCAGGGGGATGGTGCCAATTGGATCAAGTTATTCCTGTTAATGGTGTCAATGAGCCAATGTGTTGCTTCCTTCTGCCAGCGGAGCTCCCTTTTTGAAGGTGCCTTCTGGCCCAGACAGTAAAGAATCTGCCTGCAATGCGGAATACCTGGGTTCGATCCCTGAGTTGGGAAGATGGCAACCCATTCCAGTATCCTTGCCTGGAAAATCCCATGGACAGAGGAATCTGGCGGGCTACAGTCCATGCAGTCACAAAGAGCTGGACACAACCGAGGGACTAACACTCTGAAGACAAGATATCTTATCCCATTTCTCAACCCAGGGAAGGGGGGCAATGCTGAGAATCTGGAATGTATATTTTCTTAGAATCGATGGCTCTTGAGTTTAAAAGGGAAATTTGAAGGAGTAAAACATGGATTCTCTCTGTAACATCCCCACCAAGTGGTCATCTTGTCTACTGCCACTATGCTTCTCATAACAGGCACCAAAAGCCTCTGTAGCTGCCTCTCCAGTTCAGAACATTCAGAGCATTAGAAAGATCTCCTCTAGACTGAATTGTATCATGTCACTTGTCGGTCCTTTTTCACTTAGTATCACACAAGCCAACTTAGTAGTCCCTATTTCATTCAGATATTTGAAGACTACTGTAATGTCTCCTGGAGAAGGCAATGGCACCCCACTCCAGTACTCTTGCCTGGAAAATCCCATGGACCGAGGAGCCTGGTAGGCTGCAGTCCATGGGGTCACGAAGAGTCGGACACGACTGAGTGACTTCATTTTCACTTTTCATTTTCATGCATTGGAGAAGGAAATGGCAACCCACTCCAGTGTTCTTGCCTGGAGAATCTCAGGGATGCGGGAGCCTGGTGGGCTGCCGTCTATGGGGTCCCACAGAATCGGACACGACTGAAGCGACGCAGCAGCAGCAGTAATGTCTCCAAGTGGATGGTCCTCAGTTCTCTCAATTGCCCCTTATGTATAGCAGAATATAATCTGTCTGGTACTTAGTGCCTGAAGCAGCCATAACTTCAAGAGTTGAAACATTTAAAAAAATCATGTTGTTATTTCTTCAATAACTGAAGAAATGTTGTTATAATAATGTAACAGCATGATGACAACGTAATTTATCCAGTAGAGAATGACCTTGTGTTGATGTCACTATGACCCAAATGTCAAGATATGGAGATGGCGATGCCGTCATAATGGGTCATCCCATGGACATCAGGGTGGTCTTGGAGTAGCACAAGGGTTGTCCTGTTTCAAGGTTTTGGATGATAACTAACATTTTAAGTGTTGAGCTGTAATTGTGCAAATATTATATATCTGTTCTCTAGTTCACATTTTGGGGGGGTGGGAAGACAAGCTGATGGTGGTGCTGGATGGAGTCTTTTTTTCTGCCACTGAACTATGGTGGGGTGAAAATGTTGAAATCATTCATTTCAAATAGATCAGATCTAAATTTATTGTATAGGGTTTCAAGGATCCTTAGCAGCCTGGCCTTTCCTAGAATGGAACTTAAGTACTTACTTCTCCTCTGAAAGGTTAGGCCCAGAAGAGGTCACCATATTTTTAGTACAGTGCAAACAGCACAGAATAGAGCAAGATGATCACCTCCCCTGTCCCTGAAGTGATATCTTTAGTTATATGTCCAAAGACTCATTTGCTCTTTTGACAGTAGTGTACTATGGCTTACTCCCATTGTGTTTGCTATCAAGTAAAATTCCAATTTTTGCAGCTTTTTGTCATTTTAAAATTATTTTGGTGTCCAAATTATAAATGTAAGTAAATATCCATGAGTCCATGCTGATACAGATAAATGATTGCTGCTGCTGCTAAGTCGCTTCAGTCATGTCCACTCAAGGAGGTGGAACAGAACTCACACCATGAGGTGTGGGCTGCACATAGTGACTCCCTTCCACAATGCACAGCCTGGAAACTGAGACAGGAGCCTGCCACGGAGAAACGTGAACGAACTCCATCTCAGCCAGGTGATTGAGATCAACTGACCGGGGATAAGTCACGTAATGAAAAGGGCACACTCATCCTTGCCGAACATTCTGCAAAATACCTGGCCAACACTCTTCAAAGCCATCAAAGTCATCAAAAACAAGAAACTGCTAAGGAACAGTCACAGCCTAGAGGAGCCTAAGGAGACATGACAAGTAAGTGTAACGTGGGATCTCGGATGGGGTCCTGGAACAGAAAAAGGATAAGGACATCAGGTAAAAAGTATAGACTTTAGTCAATAATAATGTATCAGTATTGGCTCATTAGCTGTAACAGACACCCCACGGTAATGGAAGATACAGGGAAGAATGGGTGGGAGTACAGAACTCCATAATGATCTTTGTCTCTTAACCAAACAGTTTAATTCATTTTGTTAAATGTGAGTGTTGATATAGTTAGTTTAAACCCAGTATTTTACTGTTCACTTTCTACTGGTCCCTTCTATTCTATATTACTTTTCTTCTACTTTTTGACCTCTTTTGAATTAATTATTTTTCAGCCCATCTTCCACCCTCCCCTGCCCCATTACATTCACAGTTACATACTTCCAAAAACTAGATTTCTTTCTTTGGCCATACCAGGTCTTAGTTGCATCATCCAACTCGAGGCAGCATGCAAGCCTTAGCTGTGGCATGTGGGGTCTAGTTCACTGACCAGAGACTGAACTCATGCCTCCTGCGTTGGGAGCATGAAGTCTTAGCCACCGGACCAAAGTCCTCGATGGTTACACACTTTTTATGATTCTTTTAATATGTGCTTATGACACTTATCAAAGTCAACATGACTTGGTATTTTGGATCCCTATCTACACAATGAAGGACGTTTGAGCACCGTAACACCATTCCACCCTTCCTGACTTGAATGCTAATGTTGTCATTAATTTTAATTACCTAGATATGTCAAATCACCTATGATACTACTATATTTGTCTTATAAGTCAAATGTTCAGCTAATTTTCCCACAAATGTGTTACCTTTTGTGATTTCTCATTCTTTCTCCTATCTTCACGCTTAATTTTTCTTTGGTATTTTTTCTTTGGTATTTCCTTTAGTGTGGGGGCCAGTGAGGAAATCTCTCAATTTTTGTTTTTCTAAAAATGTCTTCATTTTTTGAAGAATATTTTCACTGGGTATAGAGTTTCTTGTTGGCAGTTGTTTTCTTTCAGCATTTTTTAATGCCTTTGGGGAGATACGTTTTCTGTTTTATCTAGGTCTATTGGATAAGTTCTCAGCAAAAGTGCTGATCCTAATTACCTTGTCTGCTGTTACTGAAAGCAAAGTTCCTCATTCTCTTTTTATACCATCTGGTAAGACTCACCTCTCCCTGTCCTTGTATGATATGTTATTTATATAAAAGTAGAAATCCTGTTAAAAACAGGTCCACTGTGCTAGCCTCCCAGCAACATGTCATGGGGAACATGTCTACATGTATCTTCTATAGCTTTATCTAAGTGTTAAAGTAAGACATTTAATAAAACATTAATTCATTCATCACATATTTATAGAGTTCATACTATGTGCTGGATGCTGTTCTAAGTACTGGGAATACAACAGTGGTGGGTGGGGGGGAAATCACTTCATTCACGCTCTCATAGAGTTTAAAGTCTAGTCAGGGAAACAGACCATTAAATAGCTAATTACAACATAGCTATGAGAGATGTGCCACTGGAAATCATTTTCTCAGGTTGATATTAATCATCTGACATGTCTTTATCTTGCCAACAGTGATATCAAAAGTGACCTTGTCAAATCCTTTGCTGAAATCCAAAGTCAACATGTTTATTCATTCCACCAATCAGCAGAGTACTTTTAATCTGACATATTTATTTACTGGTCAACCATGTTAATTCCTGGGAACTGTGGATTCCTCCTCTAAGATTGCCCAAACCATTTTTTAATAAGACCCATGATGAGGATCTAATTCCCTGCTCTGGTCTGTGGTTTTCAGAAGGCATTTTCTTTCCCTTTTTAGAAAAAACAAAAACTAGGAGTGCAGGGCTTTCAGAACCCTGAAGCATTTCTCAGAGTAATTAATTAATACACAAAACAAAAAGATGTGATATACTATGTCAGAAACAGTAAACATGTGGGGGAAGTGGTAAAAAGGCAAGGTTGTTGAAATGTATTTAAACTTAGGAGATCAGCAACTTAAAAAAAAAATATATATATATACATATGTGTGTTTGCATACCTATATATACACATACATACATACCTCACAATAACCACAAACCAAAATTTTATGATACATACGCACACAGAGAAAAGAAAGGACTCCAAATATAATACTAAAAATAGTCATCAAGTAACAAGGGAAGAGAACTGAAGAAGAAAGGAACAAAAAAGAACTACAAAAACAACCCTGAAACAACAAAATGGCAATAAGTACATACCTATCAACAATTATTTT
The DNA here is from genome assembly GCF_003369695.1 of Bos indicus x Bos taurus. Lineage (NCBI taxonomy): Eukaryota > Metazoa > Chordata > Mammalia > Artiodactyla > Bovidae > Bos > Bos indicus x Bos taurus. Next base: position 57,220,895 of record NC_040093.1, read on the forward strand.
AAATGTAAATGAACTAAATACTTCAATTAAAAGACATAGAATGGCTGAACGGATACAAAAACAAGAGCCAGATATGTGCTGCCTGTAAGAGACTCACTTCAAATCCAAAGACACATACAAACTGAAAATGAGGGAATGGAAAAAGATATTTCATGTAAATGGAAATGAAAAGAAAGCTGGAGTAGCAATATTTATATCAGACAAAATAACTCTAAAACAAAACTACAAGAGACCAAAAAAAAAAGCCATTGCATAATAATTAAGGGATCGATCCAAGAAGAAGATTTAACAGTTATAAATATATATACATAGCTTCCCCAGTGGCTCAGTGGTAAAGAATCTGCCTGCAATGCAGGAGACCCAGGAGATGCAGGTTTGATCCTTGGGTCAGGAAGATCCTTTGGAGAAGGAAATGGCAGCCTACTCCAGGATTCTTCCCAGGAAAATCCCATGAACAGAGGAGGCTGGCAGGCTGCAGCCCATAGGATCACAAAGAGTTGGACAAGACTGAGTGACTGAGCATACACATAGACAGCAATGTTCATTGCATAATTATTTACAATCGCCAAATCTATGCAGTCGCACAGAGTCGGACACAACTGAAGCGACGCAGCAGCAGCAGCAGCAAGATATGGAATCAATGCAAGTGCCCATAAATTAGTGGATAAAGAAGATGATATACATAAGCTCACATATATACACACACCCACACACAAATGCAAACACACATAAACGCAATGGAATACGACTCGGCTATAAAAAAAAGAACAAAACCTTCCTATTTGCATCAACATGGATGGACCTAGGTAGTACTATGCTCACTGAAACAGCAGAGAAAGACAGATACTGTATGATTTCACGTATATGTGGAATGTAAAAATAAATAAATAAAGACCCAAACAAATGAATACACCTAACAAAACAGACAGAGTCACAGACATACAGAAAAAATAGGCATTTGCCAGAGGGGAGGTGTGGGAGGGGAGGAAAGAAATAGGTGGGGGAGATTAAGTGCAAACTTTTAGTTGCAAAATAAATGAGTCACAGGTATGAAAGGTACAGTTTGAGTCAATAACTATGTGATTCTTTGTGTGATGACATATTGTAACTAGACTTATGGTGGTGATCCTTTTGAAATGTATAGAAATACCAAATCAAGAAGTTTTGTAACAGGAGCTAACATAACGTTGTGGGTCAATTCTGCTTGAAAGACAAAGAAACTTATAGAAGAAGAGATCAGATTTGTGGTTACAAGAAATGGGTGGGGCTGGGAAGGACAGACTGAAGGAAGGCAGTCAAAAGGTAAAAACTCTCAGTTATAAGATAAATTAGTACTAGGAGAAGGCAATGGCAACCCACTCCAGTACTCTTGCCTGGAAAATCTCATGGGCGGAGAAGCCTGGTAGGCTACAGTCCATGGGGTCGCGAAGAGTCGGACACGACTGAGCAACTTCACTTTCACTTTCATGCACTGGAGAAGGCAATGGCAACCCACTCCGTGTTCTTGCCTGGAGAATCCCAGGGACGGGGGAGTCTGGTGGGCTGCCGTCTATGGGGTCGCACAGAGTCAGACACAACTGAAGCGACTTAGCAGCAGCAGCAGCAGCAGTACGTTATATGTGAAGATTGTTAAGGGAGTAAGTCCTAAGAGTTTTCATCACACATAAAAAAATTTTTTTTCTATTTCTTTAATTTTGATCTATACAAGATGATGGATATCCACTAAACTTACTGTGATGATCATTTCATGATGTATATAAGTCAGATCATTATTTTTTAATTGAACTATAGTTGATTTACAGTGTTGTATTAATTTCTGCTATACAGCACAGTGATTCAGTTATACATATATATTCTTTTTATATTATTTTCTATTATGGTTTATCATGGAATATTGAATATAGTTCTCTGTGCTATACAGGAGGACCCTGTTGTTTATCCAATCTATCTAGAACAGCTTCCATCTGCAAACCTTGGCTTCCCACTCCATCCTTCCTTCACCCCTCCGCCTTGGCAACCACAAGTCTGTTCGCTATGTCTATGAGATTGTTTTTGTTTCATAGATAGGGTCATGTGTGTCATGTTTTATATTCACACGTAAGTGATCTGGTGGCTTTCTGTTTCATAGATAGGTTCATGTGTGTCATATTTTATATTCACACGTAAGTGATCTGGTGGCTCAGATGGTAAAGAAGCCGCTTGCGGTGCAGGAGACCCAGGTTTAATCCTTCAGTCGGGAAGATCCCCTGGAGGAGGGAATGGCTACCCACTCCAGTATTCTTGCCTGGAGAGTCCCATGGACAGTCCATGGGGTCGGAAAGAGTCAGGCACGACTTAACAATTGAACAACAGCAACAACATGCCCACTGCATCAAGCTTGCTTGCAGGTAAAACCCAAATCTGGGTCTTAGCTTCGTAGAGGAAGGCTTCCTATCTTTAGGTTTAGTAGCACTTTATATTTTTAGTCTCTAGGCTGCTATGTAACTTTCTTAGAAAATCTTCACTGTGATTCTGGCTGATAATTTTCCTGGAACTATAACTAAATAATTGGACTGCAACTTAATCATAAAATTGCCTAAATCAATAGTTTCCAAATTTTTTGCTTCATAGACCAGTAAACTATTTTTTAAGATGCAAGAGATACCCATGGAGTCACCAATAGTTAGTTTTGCCAAGTGAAAATGCATTAGGAAATCAACTACCAACAGTCTACATGAGAAAAGATATTTTAACCCTGAAAAGATGGGCATAGTCTCAGAATAAAATGTGGTCTCATACTGATCGATTTTAACTTTTTAAGAAACTTTCTATCTTGTCCTCCTCTTTCAGGTGTCACCCCCCCCCAAAAAAAATGAAAAAGTTGTCACCAACTGGCAGTGGTGAATTGCCACTTGGGAACCAAAAGGTGAAGGGTAAGAATGGGAAAGGTCTTGCTCTTGAGACAATAGAATTTCACGCTTAAGAGACGTAGGGAATAAGTTATGGGTTCTGTGGGTAGGAAACAGCATCCCAATTGTTAAAAATTTTGGCTGTACCAGGTCTTCATTGCAGTTTCCAGGCTCAGTAGTTGTGGCACTTGGGATTTTCTAGTTGAGGACCGTGGGTTTACTTGCTCCACAGCATATGGGATCTTAGTTCCTCAACCAGGGATTGAACCTCGTCCCCTGCATTGGAAGGTGGATCCTTAACCACTGGACCACGCAATCCCAATGTATTTATCTCTGTTCTTGTTTGGGGGCCCATCCCCTTCTTGACTCTTAGTACTGACCACAGCAAGGGGCAATAAACAACAAGCATCAAAAAATGGAAAGGCCAGATACACACTTCCCCTCTAAGTTACATAAGTAAGTTTAAGCAGATCACGAGGTAGTTCTCCTCCTGCCAAGTAGGTTTGTAATCTCAGTTAGAAAAAGATTTCAATATTCCTCTGCCACTTGATGGTAATTTGGGCTTTATGTTCACACAGATATATAACTCGGATATTTCCAAGTCTGGCCTCTGAGACCTTCTTTCTCTCTCTTAAGGCTGGAGTCCTAATGCGTCATCAGAACTCAACATTATCCCTGAGGATTTGGGAGGAGTTCCATTTCTCATAAAGCATTTCTTGCCACCAGTAGGTTCAGGGAGGTCTGGCTCCTATAGGCAATTGGGTTCCCTTGGACCCCAGAGATTCCCTTCAGGCTACTGCATGGGAGCTCGGAGCCTCCCCTTCACATGACGGGAAGACGGCCCCGATTGTGGTCAGCAGAAAGGTGAGTCGGGACAGGCTGCACTGTTCAACACCCTGGCCCACAGTGGCCTGTAGCACCAGGAAGGCAAGGCTCCCTCCGAGGACAGACCTCCGCTGTACGCTGCAGGGTGGGAGGCGGCCACTAGGAGGCGGCGCAAGGCCCACAGAGCATCAGCGGCTTCCACCCCTACTCTGTGAAAGCCCTTGGCCCTGCCTGCTACTGCTGCTGCTGCTGCTGCGTCGCTTCAGTCGTGTCCGACTCTGTGCGACCCCATGGACTGCAGCCTACCAGGCTTCTCCGTCCATGGGATTCTCCAGGCAAGAACACTGGAGTGGATTGCCATTTCCTTCTCCAAGCATGAAAGTGGAAAGTGAAAAGTGAAGTCGCTGAGTCGTGTCCGGCTCTTAGCGACCCAACGGACTGCAGCCTACCAGGCTCCTCCATCCATGGGATTTTCCAGGCAAGAGTACTGGAGTGGGGTGCCATTGCCTTCTCCCTGGTCTGCAGCATTTTCTCAGGCTGGTCCTCTCCCCAGTGCTCGACTCTGCTTGCTTCCGGTACTTTTGTGCTAATAAAATAATTGAGTGGAACAGCAACCAGTGAAACGAAGGCAAGTTTAGCTGTCCTGGTTGAAGCCCAGGTGAGGCACGGGCAACCTTCCTGCTGGGCTTTTCTATCACCCCTGAAGCAGCCCCAAGGCAGGACCCGAGGGCTCCTGGACCTGTGACCAAATGATCATTAATTTAATCTAAACTTGCTGTGAGGAACCCAAGGAGTGGATAACATTTTTTGCTAGAATCATACAGATAAGGGGGGCTTCCCAGGTGGTACAGTTGGTAAAGAATCTGCCTGCTACTGCAGGAAATGCAAGAGACCTGGGTTTGATCCCTGGATAGGGAAGATCTCCTAGGGAAGACCCCCTGGAGGAGGAAATGGCAATCCACTCCAGTCTTCTTGCCTGGAAAGTTCCATGAACAGAGGAGCCTGGTGGGCTACATAGTCCATGGGGTCGCAAAGAGTCAGACATGACTGAACAACTGAGCACACACACACACACGCACACACACACATACAGTGAGCGTCAGAATTTGGTATATGACCAGGGTTCTTGCTGTGTGTGTGTGTGTATGGGTGTATATATGTGTATGTGCATATGTGTATATGTATGTAGGTGTGAATATATATGACTCTGTGTATGTATATGGGTGTGTGGGTATCTGTGGGAGTGTATATGTGTACGTGTGGGGGTGAGCGTGTCTCTGTGTGTGTGTAAGTGTATGTATGTGTGCCTGCTTTGTGTGTGGGGAGAGCTGGTGTGAGTTCCATCCTTGTTCCATTACAACTCTCAAGCCCAGCTGCTAAGCATCTCCTTGAGCTCTGCAGACTGTACACTGGAGATAATATTAATAATATCTCCTTCGTTGTGTTCTTAGGGGGATTGTATGAGCTCAGTGCTTTAAGAAGGCTTTCTTATCTCTCCTTGCTATTCTCTGGAACTCTGCATTCAGTTGGGTATATCTTCCCCTTTCTTCTTCGCCTTTTGCTTCTCTTCTTTTCTCAGCTATGTGTAAAGCCTCCTTAGACAACCGTTTTACCTTCCTGCATTTCCTTTTCTCTGAGATGGTTTTGGTCACCACCTCCTGTACAATGTCATGTACAGGTTAAGTGTTTCATACACTGTCAGGTCCAAAGTGCTCATTCAACAATGGCTAACTTCAATGGTTGACTTCAGGAATCTCAACCTTATTCCTGAGTAAGAAGATCATCCTGACCTTCATTTTCTGTACCTTTTTGACGACATTTCTATCCATGGAGACTACAGCCAACTTTGCCTTTAGGAACCATGTATGACTGTAAATTGAAGAGTGAAGCAATGAGGGTGTATGGGGTGGAGTGAGGTACTAAAGTCAAATACTAACAGGTTGATGTAATAATTGGTGTTTGTCTATTTCGTGGTTCATCGATTATTTACTAAGTGTCCATTCAGCACCAATAATTGGAAATACAGACCTCTCATTGTCCTTGAGGGACTCAGTGTGAGTAAAGGAATAAGGTGTATTCATGAATCCATTGTCCTTTCCTCCCATACATTGTATATCAGAACAATAATATTAGTAAAGAGACAGCTTGAAAGATCCATCTTGAAAGATCCATAAATACATTTGGATTTATCTACTTGGAGACTGACAAGGGTTCTCCATCTACATAGCTCCACTTCTGATGAATACATTAAGGAATCAACTCCAAAATTTTTCTGTTTCCAAATACTCCTCTCTCTTCTTAATCTACCCTTAAATGTCTTGATATTAGTCTCCATCTCCTGCCTCCACTTCCCTTCCTCGCTCTTAGAAAGAACTGGAGTGTGAGAATTCTACCCTGAATAGAGGGGATAATGACATGAAAGCCCCAGTCTCACCAGGCTGAATGTTTTCCCAGCTCCTTCCCACAAGCAGACTTCCCTGGTGGCTCAGACGGTAAAGCATCTGCCTACAATGTGGGAGACCTGAGTTCAATTCCTGGGTCAGGAAGATCCTCTGGAGAAGGAAATGGCAACCCACGCTAGTCCTCTTGCTTGGAAAATCCCATGGACAGAGGAGGGTGGTAGGCTACAGTCCATGGGGTCAAAAAGAGTCGGACACGACTGAGCGACGGCATTTTCACTTTCACTCTCCCACAGCAGAAGAGAGGCCATGCATCCCCTTGGGTGTTGGTCAGCCAGGCCAGAGAAACACCCCCATCAAGCAGCGATGCAACAGGCCTCTCGAAGTAACTCTTGAGCATGGCCTAGAGATAGCAACTGCTTTTCTCTGATCCATGACGAGATGATGATCATCAACACGGACAATGTACTGAACTCTCTTAAGACTGAATATTTCACTTAAAGGATTATCAGTGGAGAGTATACCCTTCCTCTCTTTTTGTCATTAAAATATCTATTTGTGTATGAAACAGTGGTGATAGGATATCACAGTTTGGTTGTTTTTTTTTTTTTAATATATTTAATTTCCTTTCTTTTAAAAAAGCTTTTGTATTTTTGGCTGTGCTGGGTCTTAGTTGCAGCATACAAACTCTTAGTTGCTGTATGTGGGATCTAGTTCTCTGACCAGGGATTGAAGCTGGGCCCCCTGCCCTGGGAGCATGGAGTCTTAGCCACTGGACCACCAGAGAAGCCCCTTGGTCGTTGTTTCTGTTTTGATTTCCTTGGCAAAATTAAAAGTTGGCAAACCAACGTGTCTCCCCAGATTTTGATCTGAAATTTTACCAGCGTTCAAAATTCAAAAATGTGACAGTCCCGCTAACACACCACATGGTGGATCTGAGTAAGACAAACCTTGTGTATAAATCCAGCTCTGTTACTTCCTTGATTGCATGAACTGCCCTGTCTTGTCTGAGCCACAGGCTGCTCACCAATTGTTCATTTGCTCAGTCCTGTCCGACTCTTTGCGACCCCATGGACTTCAGCACACCAGGCCTCCCTGTCCATCACCAACTCCCAGAGTTTGCTCAAACTCATGTCCATTGAGTTGGTGATGCCATCCGACCATCTCCTCCTCTGTCATCCCCTTCTCCTCCCACCTTCAGTCTTTCCCAGCATCAGGGTCTTTTCCAATGAGTTGGCTCTTCACATCAGGTGGCCAAAGTATTGGAGTTTTAGCTTTAGCATCAGTCCTTCCAGTGACTATTCACAGTTGATTTCCTTTAGGATTGACTGGTTGGATCTCCTTGCAATCCAAGAGACTCTGAAGAATCTGATGCCTTCGAACGGTGGTGCTCATCAATAGTGGGATAATAATTTGTACCTCATATTGGTTATAATCTATGTGTAAATGACCTGGCATATTAGAGACTTTTATGGCAGCCATTATACAAAAATCTTTTTGACGTCAGCAAAAACTCTTGCAATAGATTTTTTTCACTTCCTGTCCCTTCTTGGAATTTACAAATTGAAAAATAGGAGCCACAGGCAACCAATGCACCACTTGGTGTGGGCTCTTTCCTATGGTCATGGCTCCAAGGCTGAAGGTTCACAGGAGACACACTGACATCTGTATCTCCAGAAGGGAGATTAAATCTCGGATGAATCTGTTAGAAGGAAGACATTTCAAAATTTGAGAGCACAGCTGAATGCCACAAGTAAATTATACCATAAGCCAGATGTTCCAGGAACTTCTTTTCCTTTTTTTTTGCCTGAAGGAAAAGTTTTAGTTCATAAAGAAAACAATGAGCAGACATTGTTATCGCAGAAGTGTTCATGGTTATTTAAAATGAGACCATTTGAAAATAATCAAAGAGGTGCACAATAATTTACAGAGAAAGTTGTTCATTTCAGTGTTATTTATCATGTGTTAAATGCAGAAACATTCTAAATGGCTTACCATAAAGGATATGTTATATAAATTACGGCACTTTCATTTGATGGACTGCTATACAGCCATTAAAATTGTGTTGTTGGAGAATATTTAATGTCTTGAGGAAAGGTTTGCAATATTTTTGAGCACAGAGAGAGCAGATCACAAAGTAAAATATATAATGTGATCATATTTCATGCCCTTATCATCCAGATATCAGTTGGAACTTCTTAAACTTTGGGATCCAGATAAGACTGTCTCAAATTCCCAGTCCCACAGCCTGGGGAAGTCAAAGCCTCACCAAGATTTCTCCAAGATCCTAAGGACCTACCTTCTCACTGTTCCTTCTGCTTCTTCTAAGTCATTGCTTCTCTCTATCATTTTGAATTCAATGTGAAACCCAACCTCTCTTTTCTATTTGCAAAACAAAACTGAAAGCAGTAAAGTCAACTGTATTGAACTTCCTTCTACCTTCAGTGGCTTTGGAGTTCAGGTAGGAGAGATGGACAGGATGGAGGAAAAATTCTACCACTGTAGTGGAGTGAATCATTAGCATATGTTCAGGTCCTAAATCCACGAACCCGTGAAGGTGACATTATTGGAGGGGAGGGGGTCTTTGCATATGTAATTAACATAAGGATCTCTAGATAAGATCATTCGGGATTAAGACAACCCCTAATTCCCATGACAGGCATCTGTGTAAGACACAGAACAGAGACCGAGGGAGATGGGTTGAATACCCTGGGAAGATGGAGGCAGAAACTGGAGTTATGGTGCCACAGCCAGGGAATACCTGGAGCCACCAGAAGCTGGGAGAGACAACGAAGTTCCTCCCCTAGAGCCTTCAGAGGGAGCACAGCTCTGCCCATACCTTGAATTAGGGCTTCTAGTCTTCTGAACTGTAAGAGAACAAATGTCTCTTGTTTAAGCCACCAACTGAAGCAATAGAGAGTGAAAAAGCTGGCTTAAAACTCAATGTTAAAAAAACTAAGATCATGGCATCTGATCCCATCACTTCATAGCAAATAGACGGGAAAAAATAGAAACAGTGACAGACTTTATTTTGTTGGGCTCCCAAAAAACTGTGGACAGTGACTTCAGCCATGAAATTAAAAGATGGTTGCTCCTTGGAAGAAAAGCTATGACCAACCTAGACAGTGTACTAAAAAGCAGAGACATCACTTTGCCAAACAGTCAAAGCTGTGGTTTTTCAGGTAGTCATGTGTGGATGTGAGAGTTGGACCATAAAGAAGGTTGGACGGCATCATCAACTCAATGGACATGAATCTGAGCAAACTCTGGGAGATAGTGAAGGATGGGAAAGCCTGGCGTGCTGCAATTCATGGGGTCACAAAGGGTCACACATGACTGAGTGACTGAACAACAACACAGCCACCTAGTTTCTGGTCATTTATTATGGAAGACCCAGGAAACTAACACAATCACCTAAGTGTGTGCAACGGTAGAGGGAACTGTACCTACTAACAGGGGCCTAGGCGTCCTCCCACCATCACCTCAGTGAGTGTCACCGACCTCATGGATGCTCCTTTGAGCTTCTCGCACTCTGTGTAACCCCCTCCTCTTCCTCCTTCCCTTCCTGTCCCATGGACTCGCACTCCTCCTCCTTCCATCCTGCAGAACTCTCTGCTCACAGCTCACTCTAATGCCCCAATTTACATGTCCCAAACTTGCTTAACCACATCCTTCCCCATCTCAGTGAGGGCAAGGCCACCCTTCCAGTGGCACAGCGCTGGACTTCCCTTCACTCTGATCTCTGACTCAGTCAGTTCAGTCGCTCAGTTGTGTCCGACTCTTTGCGACCCCATGGACTGCAGCATGCCAGGCTTCCTGTCCATCACCGACTCCCGGAGTTTGCTCAAACTCATGTCCATTGAGTCAGTGATGCCATCCAACCATCTCATCATCTGTCGTCCCCTTCTCCTCCAGCCTTCGATCTTTCACAGCATCAGGGTCTTTTCCAATGAGTCAGTTCTTTGCATCAGGTGGACAAAGTATTGGAGTTTCAGCTTCAGCATCAGTCCTTCCAATGAATACTCAGGACTGATTTCCTTTAGGATTGACTGGTTGGATCTTCCTGCAGTCCAAGGGACTCTCAAGAGTCTTCTCCAACACCATAGTTCAAAAGCATCAATTCTTCAGCGCTCAGCTTTCCTTATAGTTCAACTCTCACATCCATACATGACTACTGGAAAAACCATGGTTTTGACTAGATGGACTTTTGTTGGCAAAGTAATGTCTCTGCTTTTCAATATGCTATCTAGGTTGGTCATAACTTTTCTTCCAAGGAGCAAGCGTCTTTTAATTTCATGGCTGCAATCACCATCTGCAGTGATTTTGGAGCCCCCCAAAATAAAGTCTGACACTGTTTCCACTGTTTCTCTATCTATTTCCCATGAAGTGATGGGACCAGATGCCATGATCTTAGATTTCTGAATGTTATTTTAAGCCACTTTTTCACTCTCCTCTTCTACTTTCATCAAGAGGCTCTTTAGTTCTTCTTCACTTTCTGCCATAAGGGTGGTGTCATTTGCGTATCTGAGGTTATGGATATTTCTCCCAGAAATCTTGATTCCAGCTTGTGCTTCATCCAGCCCAGCATTTTTTATGATGTACTCTGCATATAAGTTAAATAAGCAGAGTGACAATATTTAGCCTTGACATACTCCTTTCCTGATTTGGAACCAGTCTGTTGTTCCATGTCCAGTTCTAACTGTTGCTTCTTGGCCTGCATACAGGTTTCTCAAGAGGCAGGTAACGTAGTCTGGTATTCCCAAATCTTTAAGAATTTTCCATAGTCTGTTGTGATCCACACAGTCAAAGGCTTTGGCATAGTCAATAAAGCAGAAATAGATGTTTTTCTGGAACTCTCTTGCTTTTTCAATGGTCCAGCGGATGTTGGCAATTTGATCTCTGGTTCCTCTGCCTTTTCTAAATCCAGCTTGAACATCTGGAAGTTCATGGTTCACATATTGCTGAAGCCTGGCTTGGAGAATTTTAAGCATTACTTTACTAGCGTGTGAGATGAGTGCAATTGTGTGGTAGTTTGAGCATTCTTTGGCATTGCCTTCTTTGGGATTGGAACGAAAACTGACCTTTTCCAGTCCTGTGGTCACTACTGAGTTTTCCAAATTTGCTGGCATGTTGAGTGAAGCACTTTCACAGCATCTTCTTTTAGGATTTGAAAGAGCTCAACTGGAATTCCATCATCTCCATTAGCTTTGTTCGTAGTGATGCTTCCTGACTCAACCCACAGCCCATCCATCAACAATCTTGTGGGATATGCCTTTAAAATTTACCCACTACCTGACAACTATGCTTCTACTCACCTGGTCCAAGTGACCATCACCTCCTTCCTGGATGTCTGGTCCCACCCTTGTCTCCCTATAGTCTGTTCTCAACCAAGCACTGCAGAAACCCTTTCATAACCTTAGTGCTATCACATCACTCATCTGCTGAAAACTTGGGTAAAAACCAGAATCTCTAGATGGCTCCAGGCTAGATTACCCGGCTCTTGTTGTTTTTGATCTCTGACTTCTGTTCCCTTATTCATTCCATTCTAGTCACAAGGGCCCCCTTGCCAACTCTTCAAACACACAGGCTGGACCTTGCCTTGAAGCCTCACTTTGGCTCTTCCCTCTGCCAGGAATACTCTTGTCCATTTGCTTATTTCACTCTCCTTCTATAATTCCTTCTTCAAAGTCTCCTGCTCAGTGACCCTGCTCCCACCTCCCTCCCCCTCAATATGCTGCAAATTTTCTCATGAAAGCCTAAGTAACAAACTCATGGCAACAACAAGGGCTACAATCTGTCTACTCTTTCTCTCTACCAAAAATTAAACAGTTGTCATGAGAATGTTGTTATGTTTATTCAAACTGAAATACAAACTCATTTTTTCCCTAACAGATGATCATTAAATGTAATTTGGGGCATATAACTCAGAAAGAATTCAAATACTTTGATCTGCCTGATTGATTTCATAATGTGGAATGCTTGTGATACGTTGAATATTTTCCATAAGTTAAATGAGGTAAATCTTCACTTACAGAGTTGTTTTAAGAGATAGTTAAGACACATGATAAGACTGTGTTCACAAGATTGCATTTGTGTTGAAATGAACACTCTTTTGATTTACCCAATTCTGAGAACACTTAGTTAAATAAGATGCTTCTGAAAGAATGAATGGCAGGTCATTCCACAGGGCGATCTCAGGGATAGGCAGGAAGCCTTTCTCCTGGTATATTCTCTGAACCTTCCAGATTCTCAACACCCTGTGGTCCACATCGTGCCTTTGGTCCCCAACATCCTCCCCTGTATTGCTCCATTTCATGTCCTTCTCTCTTACGGAAGGCTCTCTCTCAGCTTCGTCTCGTTTCACAGGACTTAGGGGAGTGATGCAGGGGCCAGGTGTCTTTGGATCCTGGGAGAGAAGGAAGGAAGAAGGCAGGCAGCTTCAGAATGGAGATGATCAGATATTGCAGACCACCAAGGTTAGCTTGCTGACCGCTGGAGTGCTCCTCTGGTTAGGAAGCCATCAGGAAAACAGTGAACATAGAAGAAATAGAGAGAATGAGGCCAGGAGACTCTGCAAGGCAAAATTAAACTGAAATGAAAATGAAGGGGAAAAAATGAAGTATGAAAATGGTCCGGCCAATGTCAGGTGTTGCTGGAGATGAGGGATTCACTTCTGGATATCAGGTTAAGATAAATGGACCATTCCCATAAATACATCCCAGTGCCTGTTCATGTATATTTGGGAAACGTCAGCTCAGGGTTCAGAACTGAAACCAAGAGAAATGAAGTGTTCTTTTAAGTGAAGGATGTAGGCATGAAAGAAAAAAAAGACAAGATTCAGTCTTAGGTTTTAACTCAGTTAGGAGGTGGGAAGAAAATGCAGTTTCTGAAGAAAGAAAATGGAGAGGAAAGGATGAAGGGGAGTGAGAAGACAGAGAAGAACATAAATACAGAGTGTTAAGGAGAAGGGATTCTGTATGAAAATTTTAGGGTAAGCAATTCTGTCTGTGACAGGGTAATTCAAATGCATGACAACAAGAATGCGAAGCTTCTTTACAAAAAGAAAAATCTAAACAAATGGTAAATTTTGATTTGTCTTATATAACTGAATCTCTAATGAAACATCTTTGTGAGAATTGCATTTAATATCATGTAATGAACTCACAGCATTCACAACACTTGCCTATGGTTTTATAGATGCATCTGAATAGCATATACGTTGCTTTTCAAGAAACGCCACCTGAATGTTCCTTACAAACAAAGATGGAGAAATAAAAGGAACTTAATCTCGGTCCTGTGCACCACCTATTCATATTACATCGTGCTACCACGGTCTCTGAGGGAAGAGAACATTTGGGTGTGCTGTGGGTTAGGTAAACACCCACTAAATATTGATGCAAGCATAATTAGAATGACTGAAATAATCCTGGCATAAAATTACCCTCGCAGTTAGAAGAGAGACAAAATGAAGTAATTTGATCATGAAAATTAATACAAGTCAACTCTCAGTTTTCAATGCAGCTAATTGAAAACCACTTATTATTCAAACCTCTTTCCCTCCAGGTTTGTACTTTTTTCTTTGCCCTGAGAAAGAGGGCAGGGAGAGGAGCAACCCCGGGAAAAACTATAGAGATGGTGGAGAAAGAGAATCATTTTTATTTTTCTAAGGCAGTGGCTCCTAAACCTGTATTGATTTTGCCACCCATGGCACATTTTTGTGGGCATGTCCAGGGTGAAAGGACATCTGGTCCTCTTTCACTCCATGTTGAAATGACGAAATGGCATTTATTGTAGTTGAGTAACAGTTTTATTGAGATATAATTCACAGATTATACAACTCACCCATTTAAAGTACATGAATCAGTGGTTTTCAATATTCACAGAAGTATGCAACTGTTACTATATTTTATCACCACCACACCCCTCAAAATGCCTACTGGTAGTTCCTGGGATCACTTTCCAAACGAATGACTTGCACTTGAATCCTTGCCTCAAGATCTGCTTCTGCAGAAACTCAAGCTAGAACATGGTGGTTCTCCCACAATCCAATCACCGGAATTCCTAGCAAAGTCTATTCTGAGGTATGTCACCCGCTCCTAAGAGGACTCCCCACATAGAATAAGGAAATATTGATGGGGTTTGTGCTTTATTTCCTAAAGGGAATTCAAAAGAAGCAGGTCTAGGACTTCTCTGGTGGTGCAATGGATAAGAATCTGCCTCCCAAAGTAGGGGACACAGGTTTCATTCCTAGTCCAGGAAGATTCCACACACCAGGAACAACTGAGCCCAAGCTCCGTAACTACTGAAGCCCACGCGCTCCAGGACCCATGAGCTGCAACTATTAGAGCCTGTCCTTCTGGAGGGGAGGGAAGATGCATCTGTCTTTCTGAGTTCGTATTGCCATAATGATCCTTTTTCTGTGGCCCTAAGGAGCAAGTCGACAATGCTGGTTTGCACAGGTTGGGCATCTCATTCATAGTTCTTATTGTTGTTCAGTCGTTAAGTCACATCTGACTCTTTGCAACCCCATTGACTGCAGCACACGAGGCTTCCCTGTCCATCACCAACTCCCAGAGCTTGCTCAAACTCATGTCCATCAATTTGGTGATACCATCCAACCATCTCATCTTCTATTATCCTCTTCTCCTCCTTCCTTCAATCTTTCCCAGCATCGGGGTCTTTTTCAATGACTCAGTTCTTCACATCAAGTGACCAAAATATTAGAGCTTCACCTTCAGCATCAGTCCTTCCAATGAATATTCAGGACTGATTTCCTTTAGGGTTGACTGGTTTGATCCCCCTATAGTCCAAGGGGCTCTCAAGAGTCTTCTCCAACACCACAGTTCAAAAGGATCAATTCTGTGGTGCTCAGCCTTCTTTATGGTCCAACTCTCACATCCGTACATGACTACTGGAAAAACCATAGCTTTGACTATCCAGACCTTTGTCAGCAAAGTGATGTCTCTGCTTTTTAACACGCTGTCTAGGTTTGTCATAGTTTTCCTTCCAAGGAGCAAGTGTCTTTTAATTTCATGGTTGCCATCATTGTCCACAGTGATTTTGGAGCCCAAGAAAAGAAAATCTGTCACCACTTCCACTTTTTCCCCTTCTATTTTCCATGAAGTGATGGGATCAGATGCCATGATCTTAATTTTTAAACGTTGAGTTTTAAGCCAGCTTTCTCACTCTCCTCTTTCACTTTCATCAAGAGGCTCTTTAGTTCCTCTTCAATTTGCCATAAGGGTGGTATCATCTGCCTATATGAGGTTGCTGATATTTCTCCTGGCAATCTTGATTCTAACTTGTGACTCATCCAGCCTGGCATTTCGCATGATGTACTCTGCATGTAAGTTAAATAAGCCACAGGAAGAGAACTGGTCAAACGGGAGCAAGGGGAGCTGAGAGACGGGGAGATGGAACTCTGATGATGTTTAAGACTCTGAAGCTAGATCCAACTTTTGAGCTTCAAGCTACAGCAGCCAATCATTTATTCCTTTGATTTACCCATGCTAGGATAGATTTCTATGATTTGCAAGCTGATTAACATGGTTGGTATCTACATTCTTCAATCTTTGGAAACAGTAAAGAACAAAAGTGGCAAAGGCAAGCTTCACTATCTCTGGGGGTCTTTTGTGTTCTAATAAGAAAGCTTCAAATGCTTGAGCCCTGAGCAGAAAGCCCTTGGCCAAGATACTCAAAATAACATGTAGTTTTAATCAGTGCTATGTAAACAACTTAATCCAAGAAGGGAAAAGAAAAACCATTGACCCAGATAGGATATTGGTAATTCTGAATAAGTGCTACAAATGCTTATAAAAGAATGTTAAGATGCCTAATTGCTGAGTAAATGAAATATAAATATCCATTTTGTTACTTGGAGAGTTCTTTAATATGTAATGGGGAAAACGGTGTATTGAATGCACTGTAAGCAATAAATGCCTGTTTCCTTTTCTAAAACAAATCAATTCTTGAAACCATTAACCAGCATTTAAATGTAACTCTATTTTTTTCCCATTTATTTCTCCCTTTTGAATCTTTCTCATTAGTGGAAGGAAATAGGTTTATCCAGGAGATAGAGCAGCATGGTGGAATAAGCATGGAGTGGAGTGGGATTTGGAGCCTGAAGCCTTGCCTTTTAACCCCAGCTCTGCCAATTACTAGTTCTGTGACCTTGGGTAAGTCACTAAATCTTACCTGGGTTCCAGGTGTAGCAAGAGACTACTGTTAGGAATCTCTTACCCACATCGGAGAGTCTTAGTGATAAAAACCTTTTAGGGCAGCGTCTCTCAGTCTTTATTGGTCATAGGAATTCCCTGGGGACTTCCAAATTTCACAAGAGCTTTGCAGATTCTTGTGTTTGGAGTGGAATCCAAGATCTGCATTTTGAATAAGCTCCCAGTGATGTTGATGTGGCTGCCTTCACACCTTGGGGTAACAAGGTAGAGGGTAACTTCCAGGCTCACAATGATTTTCCTCTTCTAGAAACTGCCCTGGATTTTAGTGATGGGCTATTAATAGTTGCTCTTAACCCACTTGCCATAGCTGTATCCCCATAGCTTATACCCCCTTGCCACCTCTACTACATTAGAGGTGATTTCTGACCCAACCAGGGTCAAAAGAAGGTCGCATCCACAAATCTGGTTTTGAACAGACAACCAGAGTTGGGACATTCACTCACTTGCTCATTCATTCAGCAGTTCTTTTCAAATTCTCTCTATGCCAGATACTCTAACAAGCAGTAGAGATATACTAGTTCGATAAAGCAGGTCTCTGGCCTCACAGAGCATTCATGATAGTACTGTACAAGATAATTTCAGATAAGCTAAGTGCTTTGAAATGATTGGAGAATTTCAAGGGTTGCAGGGGACCTACTTTAAACAGGGGTGCTAGGGAAAGCCAAGGTCTTGCTTCCCTTTCTACAGTGACGTTGGCGGACACATGTTGAATACAAATGAAAAAACATAACCAATGAAACAAGGCTGGGGCCCTGGTGATTGTGTGCAGGAGAGCCACTCTCCCCTGCAGACTAACTGAACTATGATGAGAATGAAAAAGAAACTTTTATTGCATTAAACCACTGAGATATCAGGATTTATCTATTATAGAAGCTAGCACTTCTTATCATACATGCATAAATTATTGAACTCTTTTTGAGATTCTAAAAGTTGACATTTTTTTCATTTATATTTGCTAGAGCTATTCTCTACTGCGCCTCCCTGGTGGCTCAGTGGTAAAGATTCGCCTGCCAATGCAGGAGATGCCGGAGACGCGGATTCGATCCCTGGGTCAGGAAGATTCCCTGGAGAAGGAAATGGCAACCCGCTCCAGTATTCTTACCTGTGGAATACCAAGGACAGAGGAACCTGGCGGGCTACAGTCCATGGGATCACAAAAGAGTCGGACACGACTTAGTTACTAAACAACAACACCAAAATTCTCTACTACTTGAAAGAATCTTAATGGATACAATTTCTGTGAATCTGATGAGCTAATAGTATAAATTGTTGGACATCTGTGAAGAATGATAACTGTAAACTGGTTTTTCTGAAATGTATCCACTCTCTGGATATATTATTAGGGGAAAAAATTGTTCAAAAAGGATTGACATGTAAATTAATACTGAGGTCAATTTTTTTCCTGGTCATTTTTATCTTAAAATTCTTGTTCAGACCTTTATAAAATCAACTCACTAAATTGCAGTGGGTAGAAACTAAGGAAGCAATTGTAAAGTTTATGATTTTCCCTTAAAACATAAGTGCTTAGATTTTAAGAGTCCTTGGTGGCACGATGATATTAACATTTAAATTTGCCACATTTCTTCTTATGGGTTATCAACAGGCAGTAAACCTGGGCATCTCTTAGAGATGAATTTCCCCAAAGGATGTCCGTCGTACATACTGCATCCTCAGAGGGATATTTTCTTCCTTGGCTACTGGTCCCAAGAACATATTGCCAGTCACCTCACTAGCCTTCCTCTTCTCCTCCTCTAATCTTTATGCATGCTAGGAAGGCAGAGAAAAGCTGTGTCTTAAGACTACTTGCTACAACCATATCTCAGTCTCCTAAGACTTATGGCTGGATCACACTTGAGGACAAGACAGATAGGATCAGAGAGGAACGATTCAAGAGGCCAACACTGGGGACTCGGCTTTCTTCCTATGGCTTTCATTAATGTTTATATCCCTGGGCTTGAGGTTTTCTTTGTGACTCTGTGTTCTCAGTGAAAATTTAGCAGTAAATGACTTACGTCATATGAGCTTATTGGAGTCTGCATGTGGCAACAGCAGTGTATGAAGTCAAAACTCCTATCCTTTGAGCCATCAAAATGAAGTCTTCTCCAGCCAGGGGTCAAGTCGTGTGTGTGTGTGTGTGTGTGTGTGTGTGTGTGTGTGTGTGTTTGTACACAGAGCCTGCAGGTTTCCATGGAACCAAACTTGTGATGAGGAGAAAAAGATGGGCCTCCCCAGGACACCTTTGAATAAGGATGTCAACATTCCTTTCTATATGGCTTTAAAGTCTTTGGTTACTTCAGCAACAAAGGTTCAATTCAGTTCAGTCACTCAGTCGTGTCTGACTCTTTGTAACCCCATGGACTGCAGCATGAAAGACCTCCCTGTCCATCACCAACTCCGGGAGCTTGCTCAAACTTATGTCCATTGAGTCAGTGATGCCATCCAACCATCTCATCCTCTGTCGTCCCCTTCTCTTCCAGCCTTCAATCTTTTCCAGCATCAGGGTCCTTTCCAAGGAATCAGTTCTTTGCATCAGGTGGCCAAAATATTGGAGTTTCAGCTTCAGCATCAGTCCTTCCAGTGAACACTCATGACTGATTTCCTTTAGGATTGACTGGTTGGATCTCCTTGTAGTCCAAGGGGCTCTCAAGAGTCTTCTCCAACACCACAGTTCAAAAGCATTAACTCTTCGATGCTCAACTTTCTTTACAGTTCAACTCTCACATCCATACATGACTACTGGAAAAATCATAGCTTTGACTAGACAGACCTTTGTCAGCAAAGTAATGTCTCTGCTCTTTAACGTGCTGTTTAGGTTGGTCATAGCTTTTTTCCTAAGGAGAAATTCTTCTAATTTCATGGCTGCAGTCACCACTGCAGTGACTTTGGAGCCCAAGAAAATAAAGTCTGTCACTGTTTCCATTGTTTCCCCATCTATTTGCCATGAAGTGATGGGACTGGATGCCATGATCTTAGTTTGTTGAATGTTGAGTTTCAAGCCAACTTTTTCACTCTCCTCTTTCACTTTCAAGAGGCTCTTCAGTTTCTCTTCACTTTGTGCCATAAGGGTGGTATCATCTGCGTATCTGAGGTTTTTGATACTTCTTCCAGCAATCTTGATTCCAGCTTGTGCTTCAAGTGCAAAGTCAAGTGGGCCTTAGGAAGCATCACTAGGAACAAAGCTAGTGGAAATGATGGAATTCCAGTTGAGCTGTTTCAAATCCTAAAAGATGATACTGTTAAAATGCTGCCCTCAATATGCCAGCAACAAAGGTTAGTCTTCGCATCATTGCTCGCTCATTGATCAGAAGTGGAACTGTAAAAATAGGGGAAACTGGGGACACAGGAAAATATACATAAATATGGAAACTCAGAGACAGATTTGAAAAGATACATGGCAAGTGAATACTCAGGAGCATAGAGAGCCTCATCCATCCATCACCCACCCATCTACCCGTTCACCCATCCATCTATCCATCCAGACACCCACACATCCATTCATCCATCGAAGCAATAAATGAGCTAAGCACCTCCTATTTATCAAGCACTGCCTATGCTCAACATTGTGTGTGCGTTAGTCACTCAGTCGTGTCCGACTGTTTGCCATCCCACAGACTGTAACCTGCCAGGCTTCTCTGTCCATGGAATTCTCCAGGCAAGACCATTGGAGTGGATTCCCATTCCCTGCTCCATAGGAGCTTCACAACCCAGGGATCGAATCCCAGTCTCCTGCATCGCAGGCAGATTCTTTACCGTTTGAGCTACAGGGAAGTCCTGCTCAACGTTGAAGGTACACAAAGACGGAAACGGAAGTCTAAATTGGAGGTGGTTATAGCCGACGATGGCTCAGACGGTAAAGCGTCTGCCTGTAATGCGGGAGACCCGCGTTCAATTCCTGGGTTGGGAAGATCCCCTGGAGAAGGAAGTGGCAATCCACTCCAGCAGTCTTGCCTGGAAAATCCCATGGACGGAGGAGCCTGATAGGCTACAGTCCATGGGGTCGCAAAGAGTCGGACACAACTGAGCGACTTCACTTTCACCACTTCACTTTTCATAACCGATATGCCCTGAAAGGGCTCCCGCGAAGCTGGAACACACGGTTTGGGCACTTCGGGAAGATGCGTGAAGTGAACGCCACACCGTCGCACAGGTGATGGTGGGAGAAACCTGCATACCATAGAGATGCCGAGACCTCCGAGCATCCTAGAGAGGCCGGAAGTGGCTCCAGGAGGCTGGTCCGACGGCTCAGGCGCAGAGCGGGGGTGGCGGTGGGGAGAGGGAGGGGCCTGAGTCGCCCCACCTCGCGCAATCCCGGCGTCGCCGTGGTCTTCTGTCTCTGTGAGTGGCCCCGGGTAGGGAGGGTCGCCCCTCCGCCGGGACCCAGGCGCGGGTCCTAGACTGAGTCCTAGACTTGGTTCTCCCATCAATTCCCTGTGTGACCCTGGCGGGGACGCCTGGGCTTGCACGCGCGTCGGGGTCCTGCGGAGGACGACCTTGTCGGCCTCTACCTGCTTGTCGTGGCGGCCCAGGTGGGACGAGCCCCGTGGCCGCTGGTACGGGGCGCGGTCGTGAGTGATGGCCGACCTGAGTTCACCCCACTTCCCCTCGGATTCCAAGCAGCGGGGCTCAGCGTCTCTTTCTAGGATCGTTGCGAAGGTCTCAAGCACCGGCTAGCTTCTGGTTTTCGTCTTCTTTTTGAAAAAGATGGCAGGCCCCAAGCTCAGAACTTTCAACAGGCATCTGTGTCAAGCTAGACTCCATTTACATTTTTTTTTTATTATAATCGCACTTTGTGGGGGAAAGATTACTTTGTCTTGATGACAGATGATTCTGGTTTTCCATTTAAGTGGCCGTGTAAGGTTCCCATTTAAAATGAAGGTATTTATTGCTAAAAGATAAGGAGTTTTAAATAAAACAGTAAGTACTAGTACCAGAGATAGGGCTGCTCTGGTGGCTCAGTGGTAAAGAATCTGCCTGCTAATGCAAAAGACACGAGTTCGATCCCTGGGCCAGAAAGAGCCCCCAGAGTAGGAAATGGCAACCCACACCAGTAATCTTGTCTGGAAAATACCATGGACAGAGGAGCCTGGCGGGCTACAGTCCATGGGGTCGCAAAGAGCCACACACCATTTAGCACTAAGCAGCAACAAAGTATCAGAGATAGCAGGTGTGACGGAAACTATGAAGGTGGTAAGCGAATGACACTGCGTTGTTCCCAACCCAGCTGGGTCCTCCTACTCTGATTTGTCTTCAAGTCCTTGCTCCAACTCAGCCTCTGTCACCTGCATAATTTGTGGGCCAGTTTTTTGTTTTGTTTGTTTTAGATGCTTTTCCTTTCAACTTGACTAGGGTAAAAATGACGTGCGGCGTTGTGTGATTTTAAGATGCACAACTTGGTGACCTGATACGCATATATATTGTGAAATGATAAGCACAGTGAGGTCAGTTAACATCTCTATCACCTCACAGAATTATGATACTTTTCTTTGTGTGTGGTCAACACTTGAAAGATCTACTCTCGCCTGGCACGCGGGAAGATGGCGGCATCCAGGTGGAGGTCTTGAGATCAGATCTGCATGGAGTTGGCGTCTGGGCCAGCAAGGCGGGGCCTGGCTCACCCTGGGCGGTTCGGCCTTGGGAGCTGTGGGGTCCCAAAGTGGGGAGGGGGAAGAAAGATCTACTCGCCCAGCAGCTTTCAAGCCTGTAATACGGTAATATTACATATGGCCCCCATGCTGTGCATTTGATCCCCAGAACTCAATTATGTCTTGTAACTAGAAGCTTATACCCTTTGACCAGCATCTCCTCATTTCCCGCATCCCCCACCCCCTGGCAACCGCCGTCCTACTCTTTGTTTCTATGAGATCAGCTCTTTTAGAGTCTCCGTGTAATCGGGATCACCCCAGTATTTGTCTGTGACTTATTTCACTTAGCATAATGCCCTCAAGGTCAATTGGTACTGTCACTAATGGTAGGATTTCCTTCCCTTTTTGAGTGGCTGAATAGTATTCCACTGTGTGTGTGTTTGTGTGTGTATACATCACATTTTCCTTATCCATTCATCCTTTAATGGGCACTTAGGTTGTTTCCATGACTCAGCAATTTGAATAATGCTGCAGTGAATATGGGGGTGCAGATACCTTTTGGAGATAGTGATTTCCTTTACTTTGGAGAGAGAGAGAGATATATATATATAGGCAAGGTTCTTGACCTCTGAGTCTTTTTCTCATATCAGAAAAGCTGAGGATAATAATTACCTCAGAAGACTGTTCTGAGGCTTCTGTGGTAAACCTTAAGCCCCTTGCCCATAATACTAAACGCCGACATAGTTGCTATTTTCCTTTTAGCAAGAAGGAAACAGGATCCGAGAGGTTCAGTGACTTTCCCAGGGTCACACAGGGAATTGATGGGAGAACCAAGTCTAGGACTCAGATTTTCTGATTTATAACCTAAAAAGCTTAACCCTGCCTCCCCACTACCTCTTGCCTCTTGGGAGGGGACGGGGCACCTCCTGCCTGCCCTTCTGGAAATTGGAAGCGCCCATTTGACATTGCAGAATGTGTTAGCTGTGAAAGCCCCCATGGGACTCAGGTCACCATAGACTTGGCTGCTTCAGGTCAGGGACTCTGCACAACCCTGAGTGCTTGATGTGGGTGAGGTGTAGGCTGTAGAATCAGATGCATCTGGGTGCCAGTAGATACAGCCCCCTGCTGTCCAGTTCAGTTCAGTCGCTCATCGTGTCT
This sequence comes from Bos indicus x Bos taurus, assembly GCF_003369695.1. Classification (NCBI taxonomy): domain Eukaryota; kingdom Metazoa; phylum Chordata; class Mammalia; order Artiodactyla; family Bovidae; genus Bos; species Bos indicus x Bos taurus. The sequence continues at coordinate 57,243,982 of NC_040093.1, forward strand.
GACTCTGCAACCCCAGGAATTGCAGCACACCAGGCCTCCCTGTCCATCACCAACTCCCGGAGTTCATTCAAACTCATGTCCATCGAGTCGGTGATGCCATCCAGCCATCTCATCCTCTGTCATCCCCTTCTCCTCCTGCCCCCAATCCCTCCCAGCATCAGAGTCTTTTCAATGAGTCAACTCTTCACATGAGGTGGCCACAGTACTGGAGTTTCAGCTTTAGCATCATTCTTTCCAAAGAACACCCAGGACTGATCTCCTTGATAATGGACTGGTTGGATCTCCTTGCAGTCCAAGGGACTCGAAAGAGTCTTCTCCAACACAACAGTTCAAAAGTATCAATTCTTTGGCACTCAGTTTTCTTCACAGTCCAACTCTCACATCCATACATGACCAATGGAAAAACCATAGCCTTGACTAGACAGACCTTCGTTGGCAAAGTAATGTCTCTGCTTTTCAATATGCTATCTAGGTTGGTCATAACTTTCCTTCCAAGGAGTAAGCATCTTTTAATTTCATGGCTGCAATCATCATCTGCAGTGATTTTGGAGCCCCCCAAAATAAAGTCTGACACTGTTTCCCCATCTATTTCCCATGAAGTGATGGGACCAGATGCCATGATCTTCATTTTCTGAATGTTGAGCTTTAAGCCAACTTTTTCACTCTCCTCTTTCACTTTCCTCAAGAGGCTTTTTAGTTCCTCTTCACTTTCTGCCATAAGGGTGGTGTCATCTGCATATCTGCATATCTGAGTTTATTGATATTTCTCCCGGCAATCTTGATTCCAGCTTGTGCTTCTTCCAGTCCAGCATTTCTCATGATGTACTCTGCACAGAAGTTAAATAAGCAGGGTATCAATATACAGCCTTGATGTACTCCTTTTCCTATTTGGAACCAGTCTGTTGTTCCATGTCCAGTTCTAACTGTTGCTTCCTGACCTGCATATAGGTTTCTCAAGAGGCAGGTCAGGTGGTCTGGTATTCCCATCTCTTTCAGAATTTTCCACAGTTTATTGTGATCCACACAGTCAAGGCTTTGGCATAGTCAATAAAGCAGAAATAGATGTTTTTCTGGAACTCTCTTGCTTTTTTGATAATCCAGTGGATGTTGGCAATTTGATCTCTGGTTCCTCTGCCTTTTCTAAATCCAGCTTGAACATCTGGAAGTTCACGGTTCACGTATTGCTGAAGCCTGGCTTGGAGAATTTTGAGCATTACTTTGCTAGCGTGTGAGATGAGTGCAATTGTGCGGTAGTTTGAGCATTCTTTGGCATTGCCTTTCTTTGGGATTGGAATGAAAACTGACCTTTTCCAGTCCTGTGGCCACTGCTGAGTTTTCCAAATTTGCTGGCATATTGAGTACAGCACTTTCACAGCATCATCTTTCAGGATTTGAAGTAGCTCAACTGGAATTCCATCACCTCCACTAGCTTTGTTCATAGTGATGCTTTCTAAGGCCCAGTTGACTTCACAAGTCACATGTCTGGCTCTAGGTGAGTGATCACACCATCGTGATTATCTTGGTCATGAAGGTCTTTTTTATACAGTTCGTTTGTGTATTCCTGCCACCTCTTCTTAATATCTTCTGCTTCTGTTAGGTCCATACCATTTCTGTCCTTTATCAAGCCCATCTTTGCATGAAATGTTCCCTTGGTATCTCTAATTTTCTTGAAGAGATCTCTAGTCTTTCCCATTCTGTTGTTTTCCTCTATTTCTTTGCATTGGTTTCTGAGGAAGGCTTTCTTATCTCTTCTTGCTATTCTTTGGAACTCTGCATTCAGATGCTTATATCTTTCCTTTTCTCCTTTGCTTTTCGCTTCTCTTCTTTTCACAGCTATTTGTAACGCCTCCCCAGACAGCCATTTTTCCTTTTTTGCATTTCTTTTCCATGGGGATGGTCTTGATCCCTGTCTCCTGTACAGTGTCATGAACCTCCGTCCATAGTTCATCAGGTACTCTATCTATCAGATCTAGGTCCTTAAATCTATTTCTCACTTCCACTGTATAATCATAAGGGATTTGATTTAGGTCATACCTGAATGGTCTAGTGGTTTTCCCTACTTTCTTCAATTTAAGTCTGAATTTGGCAATAAGGAGTTCATGATCTGAACCACAGTCAGCTCCCAGTCTTGTTTTTGCTGACTGTATAGAGCTTCTCCATCTTTGGCTGCAAAGAATATGATCAGTCTGATTTCGGTGTTGACCATCTGGTGATGTCTATGTGTAGAGTCTTCTCTTGTGTTGTTGGAAGAGGGTGTTTGCTATGACCAGTGAGTTCTCTTGGCAAAACTCTATTAGCCTTTGCCCTGCTTCATTCTGTATTCCAAGGCCATATTTGCCTGTTACTCCAGGTGTTTCTTGACTTCCTACTTTTGCATTCCAGTACCCTATAATGAAAAGAACATCTTTTGTGGGTGTTAGTTCTAAAAGGTCTTGTAGGTCTTCATAGAACCATTCAACTTCAGCTTCTTCAGCATTACTGGTTGGGGCATAGACTTGGATTACTATGATATTGAATGGTTTGCCTTGGAAACAAACAGAGATCATTCTGTCGTTTTTGAGATTGCATCCAAGTACTGCATTTCGGACTCTTTTGTTGACCGTGATGGCTACTCCATTTCTTCTGAGGGATTCCTGCCCGCAGTAATACATATAATGGACCAGGTCTAGGATCTGTCAAATATTCCTCATTCCTGCTGACATTCTTAGAGAAATGGCTTAGGTTTGCATGGAGTTAATATGGATAGTTTGGGAAGCAGTTGGAAAATACCGATTATAAAACTTTGTGATTAACTTATAAGTATCAGGAATAACTGCAAGACTGCAAGGATCTTTTGTGCAACAAATATCTAGGCAAAAGGAGTTTGAGTGGGTAGCTGGACAAGAAGATCAGGGATAGAATTAACTTCCCTGCCACTGCCGGTAAAACTCAAAACTGCACAAATACCCCTGTTTGGCATGATTGTGTCAACTTTCCCCTTAATGCTGTGCGGTTAATTTTCTTCGCAGATGTGTTTGGCCTTTTAGGTTTTACACCTCACTTCCCTTTTACCTGTACCAGGGTGACTTTCCTTATTGTCTGTAACTACTTGTTCATCATTATGGCTCTGACTGCTTTGTATTAAACACAGATAACTTTCAGATCATGTGTGGAATTTGAGCAGCACCGTTTCTAAACCTTCTAGCCTCAATACGCTTTCCTGGTCTCAGTACAGTAAGAACACAGTTAATTTTGCCTCCGTTCAGTACCTGGCAGTAATTTAAAACACGCCATCATAGGGTTAAACTACCTGGATATATTTTTATCTTCCTTTAAAGTGAATACAGTAAATTTTTATCTTTATGAAAGCTGTCTTCAGTTCTGCTCGCCGTACTCCAGTAGTGCCTAGATTTGTATGTTGCATTTTAATACCAGAAGGTCAGTGGCATCATGCTCTTGAACCCTGGGGCTGAAGGAACTGTGTGCATAAGCTGAGGTTCTTATTACTGATCCTTCGCATTTAATTAGGTCTTTGTAAATCTGAAGTACTCCTAGTCATTTTTATGAGTTTCTTCTCATGACTTCCCTGTGAGATGTCAACCTTATTACCCTCGTTCTATCTTAGTATTATCAAGGGGTCAGGCTAACTTTAAATTTCATTTTTTCTTGTTTATAATTAAGATTCCTGTTTTTTTTTTGGATCGTGTACTTAACCATAACCTGTATCAGCTAAAATGACTCCTCAGATTAAATGTGACCCTCCCCCCCAACCCAGAAGGAAGCAATTACTGAACAAAGCCACATTTTGGAAGAGCCTTAAAGCAATTGAGATTATAAACAGTGGTCTGAGTGCCCAGCCCTGGAAAGAATCAGATGGAAACTAGTAAAGAAATATGAAAACTCAGGCAGCTGTTTGAAGGAAAACCACGCAGACCCTCTTTTCTCCCTTATGGCTTAGTGTTCATGGGAATTTCTTTTGGTTTCCTGCGAAATGTGTTTGCTCCGATTTTTCTGTGCTCACCAGTGCAGGCAGCTGGAAAAGGAGGAGGTGGCTTCTGGGTGGCAGCACTAATGGCTGGTCATCTATGAAGGTTTCACCAGCCGGGTGGATAGGCTTCTCTCATTGCCATTTGTCTTGCTAACTTATTAATCTTTCCTTACTCGTCACCACTCCTCTGACCCTCCAGTTCAAGTCAATTACACAGGTTCTTGCCCCAGATAATTCTGGAATTAGTTGGAAGGTAATGAGGAATAGCGTGAATAGGCCTGACAGGTACTCGGAAGCATTAATAGTTTGAATTTGTACATTCCTGGTGTGATTAGTGTGCACTTGAGCCAGGATTGGCCTGCAGTCTTATGACTGGATGGGAATGTGCAATTTTAAAAACAAAGGACATTGATACACACTGCTGTATTTGAAATGGATAACCAACAAGGACCTACCATATAGCACAGAGAACTCTGCTCAATGTTATGTGGCAGCCTGGATGGGAGGGGAGTTTGGAGAAGAACACGTACGTGTCTGTGGATGGCTGAGTGACTTTGCTGTGCACTTGAAACCATCACAGTGTTGTTAACTGGCTATACTCCAATATAAAATAAAAACTTTTTTAAAAAAGGACAAGAAGAGATTTGGAAGAATTTCTTTTTTCTTTTTCCTTTCCTAAAAAATATTTATTTATTCACTTACTTTCACTGCAGGGTCTTTAGTTGCAGCATGCAAACTCTTAGTTGTGGCATGTGGGATCTAGTTCCCTGATCAGGGATCGAACCCGAGTCATCCACAGTGGGAGCATGGAGTCTGAACCACTGAACCACCAGGGAAGTCCCTGCGAAGAATTTCTGTTGGAAAATTCTTAGCTGGGCTCTTTGAAGCCTTGTCCATTTTCTGATTTCCTTATCGGGGAATTCTTGTGGAGATAGAAAAATATCTTAACCTTTTTTTTCCCCCCTCTGGCATCCTCTTAATGAAAACCCTGTAACCAAACAGAACAGTTCTAAAACCTGTAAGTGCGGTTTTGCTTAAGGGCGTCACCGTCCTTAGACTTCACCTGCTGCCCCTGCCTCATGGTGATCTCAGCTGAGCACACTGGCCCTGCCCCTTCATCACCCCTCACCTAGACTCCTGCCAACCTCCAGTCTCTCCCTCCTCCAGGTAAAGCTTAATCTTTGACAAGGACTGAAGTGAGCCCGCCGTCGTGGACACCTGCAAAGACTCTGTTGTCTGCAGAATAGAGTGCAGGCTCCCCTGAAGGAATCTTGGTTTCTCCATTTTGCCTTTTACTTTAATTTGCAGAAGCCTGTCTCCTCTAGCATACGCTCCGGAATGCAGGAATTCTGTCACATTTTGCTTTATGTCATTTTCATGCCAGAACTTTCCTTTTTAGGAGCTAAGTTAAATGAAAATGGCAGCACTGATTGGCATACACAGCGACAACTCTTGGACACGGCCGGGCCCTGCATAATTTGTGCCCATCATCATTTTACTAAATTGGGTGTATTTCACCATGTTCCAAATCATCCATGAATTCTGCAGATACTTGATGGGCATCCTCTGCATCCGAGGTTGTCTGGTGGGGACATGCCAGTGAGAAAGGCTGAAGGTTTCGGTTCTCATGGCACCCAGATTCTGCTGGAAGGAGATCAGTAGTCAGAAAGGAAACAAATACATTTAGGTAATATGCCATGAAGAAAACAAAGCAGTGTTCAGATAAGGGAGAGTTCTTCAGAAACTACCCTGTGCATCGAGCACTTGAGCAGACCTAAATATTGAGAAAGACGCAGCCTGGCAGGCATCTGGCTTGGCAGCGGTTCACACAGAGGTGAAGCAAGGAGTGCGCGTAGGCCTCAGCACAGATGAGCTTGGCATTATCAAGAGAAGGGAGAAGTTCAGGGGGCTGGAGCGCGGAGTAGAGTCCCAACAAAAGAGTGAGAGGAAGTCAGAGAAGGAGGTTGCCACCAGGTCATGGTGGTGACAGTAAGAAGTCTGGGCTGAAGTGTCACTGACTGACACCCTTCTGTGTCTGGAAGCAGCATCAGTGATAACAAAGTCATGTGATCATGTTAAGCGACAGAATGGACCGCAGCAAGTTTTATGGCTGGCTAGTCCAAATCCGAATGGGAGCGTCCTGCACTCAGAAAATAATAGAAACATAAAGTCGCATATTAAGAGGATGCCGGGCATTCATTCGTGATGGATTTTCCTGTAAGCACAACAATGGCAACTGCTTAGTCAGACCTTGGGACTCCAGCCATCCTTCACATCATTTTGCTCAGTTTTCCTAATTTTCTTACCCTCAAGCCACGGAGACAGTCACTTGCTGAATCTTGTCTTCAGCTGTTACACCAACTGATCTCTGCACGAATGATCTGATTAGCTTTGCTGGTGATCAAAGCTTCTTAGTAGAGTTATCCAGAAGAATCTGACAAGCTTTGTGTAATCCTGTACTTCTGAGAGACCTTATCATGATGTGTGGGAATGTAAGAGAAAAATTGAATCCTTAGACTGTGGAACTCGAAGAAAAGAAATTCAAGAAGTGCTATCCATGGAGCACCTACACTACATCAGGCAGTTTTTATACATGTTCCCGTTCGGTCTCCAGAATCCTGCGAGCTTATTTTTAGCTCTGATGTTTAATGCAGCAACAGCTCGGATGAACCTGTCCAAATGGTAGCACCTTTGGTTGCTTGCAGTCTCCCTAACTAACCACGCTTCTCAGTTGTCTCCACTTACTTGACTGAATGAGAGAAGGTGTGTGTGCGTGCGTGTGTGTGTGTGTGTGTTTAAATGCATTTGAGGACCTGCGAGCTTCCTGTTCCATTTCTTCTTAAGCGGAAAGAGTTGAGTGGCCCACTTTTTGCTTGTTTTGTCTTGTTTTTGAAAGAAAGGTGTCTTGGAGCCTTGAGAAAATAATAATTAGAATATAATTTTAGCATAGATGCGGAGGGAGGGGGAAGCAAGGTTCCCAAAGGCATTGAGCACACACAGTACTTAGAAGATTTCCTGGGTGGGTGAATATGGTTTGCTACATAAAGGACCTTTTTGTCCTTCCCTTCTTTTTCTACTTTTTTTTTTTTTTACATAAAAGCCTGTATTACACTATGCTGCAGTGTGCTGTCTTAAACAAAAGATGTTGGAAATTTGCTTCAGAGTTCTGTCCTTGATTTTTCAGAGGGGGTGGGAGGATGCGGAAAATGACCCTCTGTACCAAATTCGAACAACTTTTCAAAAAGCCTCTAGTGTTTTCCACGGATTAAGAATAATGCTTTCTATTTGGAGAGTGCTTTGTGGTTTTTCAAAGCTCTCCCAGCTACATTATCTTATTTAACCTTCACACTGACCTTGCCAGGCAGTCAGAGCAGATTAGTACTGTTCCTGCTGACACACGGGCAGAAATGTTGTGCAGCCCAAGAAGTGATGAGGTGGGTGGGCAGGAGTCAGCTAATGTCCCAAAGCCATGACGGGAACCCAGGTCTTAGCTTTTCTTTCTGCTGGAGCACACTGCCTTTTTGTGTCTATTAACCCCAAGTAGGGGACCATCGCTTCTGCAGTTGGGTTAGTAACAGTGGTGCATCCTACTTTCTTCATAGGCCCAGTTATCTTTGACTGCCACATATGGATTCCCACAAATCTCCGAAGGAAACAGTCCTCATTACAGGAGGAGGTGGCTATTTTGGTTTCCGGTCAGTGCATCTGTAAAATATGTCCATGCAAGTATTTTACTGGTAGTTGCTGGGAAAAGTATAGCTTTCAACCTACATTAATGCAGTGTAGACTCTTACTCGTTGGTACAGTGTAGACCAGGAATGAACCATGCTGCCCACTGCTCAGATTAGGAAATTGAGAACTATAGATACATTCCACTTGAAGAAAAATTCTTTATAAAGCCATTGAATCGGGGTTGGGAGATAATCATATCACAAACAATTTAAAATAATGGCTATTCTTTCACAGTTACATTATCATTCATAAATATTCTGAAGAATAGATGGTGAGTGCTAGAATGGGGGGAGGAGGGGTTTTCTGGTGGCTCAGTGGTAAAGAATCTGCCTGCAATACAGGGAGCTGCAGGAGATGCAGGTTCGACCCCTGGGTCAGGAAGATTCCTTGGAGGAGGGCATGGCAACCCACTCCAGTATTCTTGCCTGGAGAATCCCATGGACCGAGGAGCCTGGTGGGCTACATTCCATGGGGTCACAAAGAGTCAGGCACGACTGAAGTGACCTAGCATGCATGCATGCCTGGAACGGGGGGCTGGGGGAATGTAATATGTGGACACCACCATCTTTGAAGATAAAGCCTCTCTCACTGTAATTTAAATAAATGTGAAGATGCTCGTTTTTTAATATTTGCATAAGTAAAACTTGTACCAATGAATGTGTAAAGTGAGGAACTCACAGGATAAGCCAAGAAGACTGGGAAAATTATATACTTTTCCAAAGAAAGAGAGAAAGTGAAGTCGCTCAGTCATGTCCGACTCTTTGTGAACCCATGGACTGTAGCCTACCAGGCTCCTCAGTCTATGGAATTTTCCAGGCAAGAGTACTGGAGTCTCTCCAGGCAAGAGACTGCAGGTCTCCCACACTGCAGGCAGACCCTTCACTGCCTGAGCCGTACTTTTCCAAGGCATAGCTTAATAGTGATTTGATCTAACTTTTACTCTTTCTTCTTGCAGCCTTGGCTGTGCTCTGAACCTTCTGGGAGTCCATGTGATTCTGTTTGACATCAGCCACCCTGCCCAGACCATTCCAGAAGGCATCCGGTTTATACTAGGAGATATCCGCTGTCTCTCTGACATAGAGAACGCCTTCCAGGGTGTCGACGTGGCTTGTGTGTTCCATATCGCATCTTACGGTATGTCAGGGCGCGAGCAACTGAATCGAAGCCTGATTGAAGAAATCAACGTGGGGGGCACAGACAACATCCTCCAGGCATGCAGGAGGAGAGGGGTGCCAAGGTTAGTGTACACGAGCACTTTCAATGTCATCTTCGGAGGGCAGGTCATCAGAAATGGAGACGAATCTCTGCCTTACCTGCCCCTTCACCTCCATCCTGATCACTACTCTCGGACCAAATCTATCGCTGAGAAGAAGGTGCTGTCAGCCAATGGTACAGCCCTGGAGAGGGGTGGTGGGGTCTTGAGCACCTGTGCCCTGAGGCCAGCTGGCATCTACGGGCCTGGAGAACAGAGGCACCTCCCCAGGATAGTGAGCTACATAGAGAAGGGCCTGTTCAGGTTTGTGTATGGAGACCCCAAGAGTCTGGTGGAATTTGTCCACGTGGACAACTTGGTGCAGGCTCACATCCTGGCCTCAGAGGCCCTGAAAGCCAACAAGGGCCACATTGCTGCTGGGCAGCCCTACTTCATCTCAGACGGCAGGCCTGTGAACAACTTTGAGTTCTTCCGGCCTCTGGTTGAGGGCCTGGGCTACAAGTTCCCGTCCACCCGCCTGCCCCTGACCCTCATCTATTGCTTCGCTTTCCTGACAGAGATGACCCACTTCATCTTGGGGCGACTCTACAACTTCCAGCCCTTCCTCACCCGCACCGAAGTTTACAAAACTGGCGTCACACATTACTTTAGCCTGGAGAAAGCCAGGAAGGAGCTGGGGTATGAGGCTCAGCCGTTTGACCTCCAGGAGGCAGTCGAGTGGTTTAAAGCCCATGGTCACGGCAGACGTCCTGGGAGTTGTGACTCCAAGTGTCTTGTTTGGGATGGGCTGGTGATCTTACTCGTGGTTACAGTGGTTCTCGTGTGGCTGCTGCCTTCCGTGATCCTGTCGATGTGAAGGAGGAGCTGTACTGAGGTGGTACAGTACACCACTGAAGTTGTTATATATACTGAGGTGGTTTTCATGAAACACACGTTTTAAAAATAGAGAATAGATACCTGATGTCAACCTTTGGATCTTCAAGTCGCTACTTAAGAATAGATTCTTGGGGGACTTCGCCCTGGCTGTCCAGTGGTTAAGACTCTGAGTTTTCAGCGCAGGAGGTATGGGTTCGATCTCTGGTTGTAGAATTAAGATCCCATGTGCTACACAGCACAGCCAAAAAAAAAAAAAAATTGATTCTTGGATTAAGTCTTCATTTCCTACCTCCTTGCACAGATCCTGAAGGGAGAAAACAGAAACCAGGATAAGTTTGAGATTCGGATCCTTGGGTCTTCCTCCTTCAGACATGGACAGTAGACGTCATTCCAAAACCCATAGAGCTAAACTCCCTCAGATGGGAAATGTCTTACTTGAATTTCTCAGAAGCCAAAAATGTACTTATCTTCATTCCATACGTTTTGCATTGACTTCACAGAGGTTGAAACACTGATATGGGAATGGCAAAATGCTAACAGGCTTGCACTTGTGTGAAAAACAACAAGTTGAGCTACTTCCCCGCAGCCCAAGCCTCTGAGGAGATGGTCACTTTTGCAGGGGAGGCGGTTGCTAGTCACAGTGTATGTTCTAGGAATGAGTTTTTGCCCTTCATGACATAAAGGTATTATACCTGTGTGACCACATGGTAATGTTTGATATTGAAATGAATAGACCTTTATCTTACCTCCCAGGATTCTTTAGAGGGTTAAATTGGATCAGGTATATAAAGTGCCACTCACCACACTTACAAGCCATTATTTTTATTAATATTATTATTACACATTCCTTATGAGGGTTTTCTTCCTCAGGGTATTCTGTTCAGAGGGTGCTGTTGCTACTGACCTTTCTGGAATACCTTTGTGACGTGCCCTCAGAGTCTGTAACAAGTGTGCTTAAATATATTCAGTGTTGATAAAGTTGTGGTCTCCAAGGAGAGATTGAAATCTGGGAAACAGCTAAAAATCTGATGATTGATGAGAATATTCAAGCTAATGATACCATTTGCAATTAAAAAATAAAACATAACTCTCAACTAATAGACTGGTTTTCTTCTGGGGAGAATTTCCGTTCTCTGAAGGCCTCTTCCAGTGAAGAATGTTCTGAACAATGGTGGCATTGTCCGGGCTCCCACGGGGATTGCTGTGGCAGACATTCAAGTTGTACTGTCACATGGGGACCGAAGTGCAGAGAAGACAGTCTTCACCCATTCTCTGATTCCAGCTACAGAAAGGACAGCATTCCTAGGCTGTAAGGACAGATGGCTGTGGAAAGTCGTGTTAGATCTGGTCTGAGAGTATTTGTAGGAGGAGGGTGCTGGATGAAGAGGCCCTGGTGCATCTTGCCTGGGCATGTTGGAAAAAGTGCTTAACTTGATACCAGAGGATCTGCCACCATGAATATCTTGTATGGTCTTTTAACCAAGTAACTGCAGCCTCTGTAGGGCCTCAGTTGCCTGCCTTGGGAAATAGGAATGTATTTGCCCTTTCTATTAACCCACCTTTGGGCTTTTCAAGTGGCACAATGGTAAAGAATCTGCCTGCCAATACAGGGGACACAAGAGACACAGGTTCAATCCCTGGGTCGGGAAGATCCCTTGGAGTAGGAAATAGCAACTCACTCCAGTATTCTTGCCTGGAGAATCCCATGGACAGAGGAGCCTGGCAGGCTACAGTCCATGGGGTTGCAAACAGACACGACTGAGTGACTGAGTATCTGGCACATTAACCCACTTACCCACCTCACAGGGTTTGTTCTGAGCATAAAGTAAGATGTAGTGAGTACTTTTAATATATAATTTAATATATAATATATAAATTGCAACATTAAGATGGTGGTGGGATTGTTTTTAGTGAAATATGAGTCTTTTATTTTGTATTTCATGAAGTTAACTTAGTCTGAGTTAACTTGTCTGACCAAGGCTTCCCTGGTGGCTCAGATGGTAAAGAATCTGCCTGCAATGTGGGAGACCTGGGTTTGATCCCTGGGTCGGGAAGATCCCCTGAAGAAGGGGATGGCAACCGACTTCAGTATTCTTGCCTGGGGAATTCCATGGACAGAGGAGCCTGGCAGGCTACAGTCCCTGGGGTCACAATGAGTCAGACATGACTACGTGACTAATACTTTGACTTTTCAACTTGTCTGCGTATGTGCAGCATATCTAACACTCCAGGTGCTGAAGGACAGGTACCTCTGCCCTTTACAGAGTTGCAGTCCAGCAGTGACATGGTGTGTCCATGCAGGAAGGTGACTGAGAGGCCAGGTAAGTGCAGCAAAGCATTTTTATTTTATTTGTTGTCACTGAGAGGCCTCACAGACTTTCAGAACATTTTTAATGAAGTCCTTCAAAAGAATGGCAGATAGTTCTAAGTTTTCTTATACCAACTATACTGAGCACAGTGGATTTTTCTTGTTTATGTTTTCTACAATGAAGGTATCTAAATGAAATTGATAAATGGGCTTCATTGTCGTCTAAATATGAGACATTTGATATTTTCACAACATTTGACATACTTGTCCAATATCTCCTTGAAACATAATCCATTTACTTTTCATGAACTCACACTCTTTTGGCCTTTCTCCTAGTTTTTATTGTTACATAACAAATTACCCCCCAAGACATATCATCCTAAAATAACAAATATTACTTCTCAGTTGCTGTGGGCCAGGTATCTGGGTGTGGCCTACCTGGGTAAGCTCTGGTTTAGGGTTTCTGCTAGCACTGCAGTCATCAGAAAGCTTGACTGAAGCCAGAGGATCCACTTCCAGGATCATCCATGTTACTGTGGGCAGGAGAACTCAGTTCCTCAGCATGTGAGCATCTCCGTAGGACTCGCTGTGTTGCATCCTCATGACAGGGCGGCTGGCTTCCCCCTCAGAGCAGGCGATTCAAGAAAGCAAAGTGGAAGCTGCAGTGTCTTTCATGACTCGTCCTCAGACGTCACACAGCGCACTCCACACTATGTACGCTTTATACAAGTCAGTCATTTTCCACGTGGTATTCAGTACGAATAACGCAGGAGGAGTGTTGGGGGTCCCATCTTGGAGGCTGACCTCCACCATCTGACTCATCCTTCCTCTTCCATGAAAGGTAGCCTATATTTACAGCTACATAATTTTCTCAGCCTGCTTCCCCTTGGTAGAATTTGAGGGGGTCCAAGCGAAGAACTGGCTCCTTGAAAAAGACCCTGATGCTGGGAAAGATTGAAGGCAGGAGGAGAAGGGGACAATAGAGGATATGATTGGATGGCATCACCAACTCAATGGACCTGAGTTTGAGCAAGCTCCAGGAGTTGATGACAGACAGGAAACCTGGCGTGCTGCAGTCCATGGGGTCTCAAAGAGTCGGATACAACTGAGTGACTGAACTGAACTGAAAGGCCCCTTTCCCTTTTGTAGTGTATCCCTTTCAGTCCTGATTATTGTGAACACTTTATGTCTCCTAGGAATCTCACTGCAGTCACTCTATTAAGCAAAGGCCCCACCCACATATTTCTCTGAGATATATTCTATACTATGGGTTTCTGCTGAGACTGTTGGACAAATGCCCTCTAGCTTCTTAGAAACCTTACTGTTTGAACCAGAACTCTTTCTGTTTGAACCAGAGGCACCAGTTTAGATCTCTAAAGATTCAGGTCTCAGAAGATTGTAGCCACCAGCGTGGTTGTGCGCTGTCGTTTCCACAATCTATGGGCTGCCCTGACTAGCCGCCTCCACATGGGAGGAGCCCCTAGGATATGAAAACCAAGAGGTGGGGTCACTGGAGGCCAAGCTGGAGCCTGCTCCCACACTTCTGCGTCTCACCAGTTTTTCATGATCAGTTTCTTCTGTGCTCAGCACTAGGCCCTTGTCTAATACCACAGTTTCTCCTGAAGTGATCTCATCCAAGCTCCTGGCTTTAATTTCCATCTCTATTCCAAATACATTGATACAATACTAAATTTATAGTTCTAGCCCCACCCATCCAACCACCTCTGCACCTCCAGCTGGATATTTCACAAGCACTTTTCAGTCAACATATCTAACATGAAATTCACAATCCCTCCAAATTCTTACAGGGTTCCTCTCTTTAATAGATGTCACCAATGTTGAATTTCTTATGCCAGAAATCTGGGATAATCTTTGCTCCCAGCTGCCCTTAAGCTGACACATCTGATCCACCTTTAGCCCTTGAGTTTTACCTTCTGCCCATTCCTAGGGTACAGTTGTCACTGCTCTCCCCTTGGCTCCAATAAAAGCCTCTTTTCTCTTCCATCTGTGTCCTCTTCTGTGTCCCTTTAACCCATTCTCCACGTGCTAAGCAGAGTGGTCTTATAAAGGTGTAAATCTGTGTCACTTCCCCTACTCCAAGCTCTCTGGGTTTAGGTTGAGAATCCTTAATACAACCCAAGAGACTTTGCCTAATCTGATTCCACCTGCCTCTCCCTGGGTCATCTCACACCATACTGCCTTCTCTGCCCAGCTATACCAGCTTCTTGCAGGGTCCTGAGTTCCGAGCTTCTCACACCCCCTCCCCGACTTACTGACCTATGTGTTTATTTCATACCTCAGCTTGATTTTCTTCCAGAGGCCTTCCATGATCCTAACAAGTTAGGGTTGGCCCTCCAGCCACAAGCCCTCATAGCACCTGCTTCTCTTGTGTAGCCTTTCTCATAGCTGTCATAGTTTGAGTCATCATGTGTCGAATGCCTGTAAGTTCCATGAGGGCAGAACTTTTCCTTGCTTACTCTTGTACCCCTAACACCTAGCATAATATGGGAATTCAATAATAAGTATTTGTTATAAAAATACTTATTGAATTAATGCCGTTTTTCCTTCCAAGGGTGAATACCCATTTCTTCGCATACATCACTTACTGTTTGTAATCTCTTGAAAACTGGGAAAATATCCAACCTACAAGAACTGTGTGTCAATTAAGAGTAGATGAAGTCTAGTAAATCAATAAGCTCATTCTCCATATAAATTGGTGGCACTCTGTCCACATCAGAGCCGAAAAACCAACCACTTAAAAGAACTCAATCTATTATCTGAAAGGCAGCTCTTTTCCTTTCCAAGGTCAGGAGATACTGCAGTTAAGGAATTCCATTATTATAGGGTTCCCAACTTCCCTCCCCTTCCCTCAACAGGGTGGAGCTTCCAAACCTGCATAGAGCTATGAAATGATGCTCAGCCTTGTTCATGGCTGGGGGACGGCAGAGGGGAATCTCCTAGACACCTGAGCATAGACCCAGCACTGCCACCCAAAACACTGCCTCCAAGGAATGGGTGAGCAGTTATCCATAAGCCTGCTGAAGGGTCACACCATGGGAAAAAGAGCCCTGTCATGGAACCCAAAGGACATGCTAAAGCTGCCAGAGTCTGCAGGAACTTCCGGAAGAGGGGCCCAGCAGGCCTGTTCAAATCCTGGATTTGCTTAGTGCTGCTCCAGTCATAGGTGGCAGGGGATGCCACATTAAGAACTGTAGCAGTTACAGAAGGGCCAATTAACTAATTTGGGCACGAAATTCCCTAGGTTATCATATTTCTCAAACTATAGAGTTGGCATAGGGATTCTTTTCAAGAGAAGGTTTTATTGTCCTAAATCACGTAATATGCTGATTGTAAGAAGTCCAGTATCGCTGTGTCATAGATTTAATTTGTTTGCTCACAACGTTGGGGCATCTTCGACCATGTATTCTTCCAAATCCCTACCAGTTCACTGAGCCTTACAGACAGGTTAGAAGAAATAGCCTACAGAATTCTACTCCTGGCCCCCAACACAGCCATGCAGCCTATAGTTAAGAACGCCCCCTGTTAGCTGGCATGGGAAGCCGACACCAGCAGTTCTTATTGAAATAGTCACTGTTGGCTACCATCATCTCTTGCTGTGGAAGGTGACACCCGCCCCCTCCCATTTCGAAACAAGAAATCCAATCCCAGGCCTTCCTTAGGACTAACCTCCACAAGCAAGACCTGGCCAATCAAAAAACTGCCCTCCTTCTGACTGCGGTCATTGGGCCAGAGTAGGCCAATCAGTGTCCTCAACTTTCCCCGTGAACGTTCCGCTTTTGCGGAGGTTGCTTCTTTGCAAGGCGGTTGAGGGATTGTTGCTGGGCTTTGGGGCTGCCATGAATTGGCATACCACAGAGGCGAGACGGAATTCTGACAATGTTTGAGCTCCTGGTTCCAGCTGTGAGTTGAGCATGATAGGGCCATGAAATGCAGAGAGAGGAGGAGGTCCTCAAAGCCGGGCCCGTGTCTTTGCCTCCCGCCCAAGGCTCACCTCTTCCTGAACCGTGCTGTCATGTGAGTCTCAGTATATTTTGTTTTCTGCTTAGTCTTTTGAGTTGGGTTTTTTCTCCGTGAATTAGAAAAGGTCTTGGTTTATAATCACTGCCCGATCCTGGGCACAGATGAACATCCTCTGTAGTTTCCAAAGGCACTCACTC
This sequence comes from Bos indicus x Bos taurus, assembly GCF_003369695.1. Classification (NCBI taxonomy): domain Eukaryota; kingdom Metazoa; phylum Chordata; class Mammalia; order Artiodactyla; family Bovidae; genus Bos; species Bos indicus x Bos taurus. The sequence goes on from NC_040093.1 coordinate 57,260,256, forward strand.
TCCATTCTCCTGTGCGCCCCCTTCCTTACAAAGAGGGCCTTTTTTTTTTTTTTAAGCACCCCCACCCCCCACCCCCAGGGAACTGAACATTTGCTGGAGTTCTTCCATAACGGACTAATTTCCTTTTCTAGAATAGCGTGTGTTTGGACTGGGCACATATTTAAACAGTGTTGTTCAAACTCTTTCTCCAGTGGACCACCTTGAATGTTGAACGTGGTCCCCTGGAGAAGGAAATGGCAAACCGCTTCAGTATTCTTGCCTTGAGAATCCCATGAACAGTATGAAAAGGCAAAAAGTATGACACTGAAATATGAACTCCCCATGTTGGTAGGTGCCCAACATGGTACTAGAGAAGAGTGGAGAAATAACTCCAGAAAGATTGAAGAGAGAGAGTCAAAGTGAAAACAACACCCAGTTGTGGATGTGATTGGTGATGGAAGTAAAGTCTGATACTGTAAAGAGCAATATTGCATAGGAACTTGGAATGTTAGGTCCTTGAATCAAGGTAAATTAGAAGTGGTCAACAGGAGATGGCAAGAGTGAACATTGATCTTTTAGGAATCAGTGAACTAAAATGGACTGGAATGCTGCTGCTAAGTCGCTTCAGTCGAGTCTGACTCCGTGCAACCCCATAGACGGCAGCCCACCAGGCTCCTCTGTCCCTGGGATTCTCCAGGCAAGAATACTGGACTGGGTTGCCATTTCCTTCTCCAGGACTGGAATAGTCAAATAATTCATATGACCATTATATCTACTACTGTGGGCAAGAAACCTTTAGAACAAATGAGTAGCCCTCATAGTCAACAAAAGAGTCCAAAATGCAGTACTTGGATGCAATCTCAAAAATGACAGAATGATCTCTGTTCGTTTTCAAGGCAAACGATTCAATATCATGGTAATCCAAGTCTATGCCCCAACCAGTAATGCTGAAGAAGCTAAAGTTGAATGGTTCTATGAAGACCTACAAGATCTAGAACTAACACCCAAAAAAGATGTCCTTTTCATCATAGGGGACTGGAATGCAAAAGTAGGAAGTCAAGAGATACCTGGAGTAACAGGCAAATTTGGCCTTGGAGTACAAAACAAAGCAGGTCAACAGCTTTGCCAAAAGAATGCACTGGTCATAGCAAACACCCTCTTCCAACAACACAAGAGAATACTCTATTACATGGACATCACCAGATGGTCAACATCAAAATCAGATTGATTATATTCTTTGCAGCCAAAGATGGAGAAGCTCTATACAGTCAGCAAAAACAAGACCAGGAGCTGACTGTGGCCCAGATCATGAATTCCTTATTGCAAAATTCAGCCTTAAATTGAAGAAAGCAGGGAAAACTACTAGACCATTCAGGTATGACATAAATCAAATCCCTTACAATTATACAGTGAAAGTGACAAATAGATTCAAGGGATTAGATCTGATACAGTGCCTGAAGAACTATGGACGGAGGTTCGTGACATTGTACGGGAGGCAGTGATCAAGACCATCCCCAAGAAAAAGAAATGCAAAAAGGCAAAATGGCTGTCTGAGGAGGCCTTACAAATAGCTGAGAAAAGAAGAGAAGCAACAGGCAAAGGAGAAAAGGAAAGATATACTCATTTGAATGCAGAGTTCCAAAGAATAGCAAGGAGAGATAAGAAAGCCTTCCTCAGTGATCAGTGCAAAGAAATAGAGGAAAACAGTAGGATGGGAAAGACTAGAGATCTCTTTAAGAAAATTAGAGATACCAAGGGGACATTTCATGCAAAGATGGGCACAATAAAGGACAGATAAAGATGGGCACAATAAATGGTATGGACCTAACAGAAGCAGAAGATAATAATAAGAGGTGGCAAGAATACACAGAAGAACTATACAAAAATGATCTTCATGACCCAGATAACCACAATGGTGTGATCACTCACCTGGAGTCAGACATCCTGGAATGCAAAGTCAAGTGGGCCTTAGAAAGCATCACTACCAGCAAAGCTAGTGGAGGTGATGGAACGCCAGTTGAGCTATTTCAAATCCTAAAGGACGATGCTGTTAAAGTGTTGCACGCAATATGCCAGCAAATTTGGAAAACTCAGCAGTGGCCACAGGACTGGAAAAGGTCAGATTTCATTCCAATCCTAAAGAAAGGCAATGCCAAAAAATGTTCAAACTACTGCATAATTGCAGTCCTCTGCACTCATCCCTAAAAAAGTAATGCTTAAAATTCTCCAAGTCAGGCTTCAAAGTACATGAACCATGAACTTCCAGATGTTCAAGCTGGATTTAGAAAAGGCAGAGGAACCAGAGATCAAATTGCCAACATCCATTGGATCATAGAAAAAGCACGAGAGTTCCAGAAAACGATCTATTTCTGCTTTATTGACTACGCCAAAGCCTTTGACCGGAAGGGAAATGGGGCTCACAGAAGAACCTTAAACCAAGGTGACCTCCTGCCTCCTTTTTCAACCATAGGCCCCGTGGTCTGTTGACTCACAAGCACACCACTTCCCAGTGCTGACTCCTCCAGGCCACCTGGAACTCGCTTCCTTTGGCCCAAGGGCTTCTTCTGCAATATGTCTCTTGGGCCTGGTTACCTGATCTTTTGGGCACAAAGTAGCTGTTTGCTGTTGAAAATCTAACCAGAAATGGAGTCAACCAGACCACAGCACCCCTAAATTCTGCAGATTCATACAATGTTACCCAACTCCACACACAGGGAAGATACTTCTGTTACTGAACTCAAGTGCAACCATGACCAAGGCAAAATCTAGCTCACCCCAAGAAATCACATAAAACAGAGTGACCTGGGCAAGTGTCTTGCAGCCAACAAGGGGTTGATTTGCAGTAATTTTCAATGTTTATTTTTAACAGATCTGGTTGAAGCATGCAAGTAATTAAAACATTCTTCATTACTAATATGTGGTATTTTAATCCTGGCAAATATTCTAGATATATTTTTCTCCAGTCCTCCAGGGGAGCCATATTACAGATCTAAAAGTAAAATACTTTCTTACCAATACATATTTTTAGTTTGTGTTATGAGAATTGAGTTGCCATGTGCTGTTCACCATCTCTAGGATCTGGTGTCCTGAATAGCTAATAGGGCTCTGAAATGCTGCCCAGTTTTGAAGAAGAATTACTTGTGTTGCTGGGGCAATTGCAACACCCACACTTAAGTTGTCATCATGCAACTTCTTCAGGGTTTTTTGCTTCTAGGTATGTTTATCACTGGGATAATGATGGATGTAATCCATCACCCTCGTTAACTAAGTTATTCAAAGAAGGTCATTCTCACCAGTTAATTGCTACTATTTGTTGAACATTTACTGTGTGTAAGTCTCTCTATATTTTCTAAACTCATGTAATTCTCTCAGTGCTTTAAAAAGTGGGGACTTTTATATCCCCAGTGTACATGTGAGGAATTGGTGGTGTTGGGAGGTAAAGCATCTGGCCCAGGTCACCCAAGTCACTTGACCAGGAAGTGGCAAAGCTTGGATTTGAGACTCGTTCACTTGAATCCAGATACCAAACTCTTAAAAATCACAGTTGATTTACAATGTGTTAATTTCTGCTGTACAGCAAAGTGATTCAGTTATATATATATATTCATATTCTTTTCCATTGTAGTTTATCACAGGCTGTTGAATATAGTGCTGTGTCCTCTAAGAGTAAGACCTTGTTTATCCATTCTATAGATAATAGTTGACATTTGCTAATCCCAACCTCACAGGCCATCCCTTCTCCACCCTTTTTCTCCTTGTCAACCACAAGTTTGTTCTCTATGTCTGCGAGTCAGTTTCACAGATAAGTTCATTGTCATATTTTAAATTGCATAAATATTTGATATTATTTGCCTTGCTCTTTCTGACTTCACTCAGTATGGTAATCTCTAGTTGGATCCATGTTGCTGCACATGGTATGATTTGGGGTTTTTTCATGATTGAGTGGTATTCCATTGTGTATATATGTGTACTACATCTTCTTTATCCATTCTTCTGTTGATGGACAAGTTGCTTCCATGTCTTGGCTGTTGTGACTAGTGCTGCTGTGAACATAGGGGTGCATGTGTCTTTTTTAATTATAGTTTTGTCTGGATATATGCCCAGGAGTGGGATTGCTGGGTCATATGATAATTCTATTTTTAGTTTTTTGAGGAGCCTCCATACTGTTTTCCATAGTGGCTGCACCAATTTACATTCCCACCAACAGTGTAGGAGGGTTCTGTTTTCTCCACACCCTCTCCAGCATTTGTTATTTGTAAGTTTTTTAATGATGGCCATTCTGACTGGTGTGAGGTGGCACCTCACTGTAGTTTTGATTTGTGTTTCTCTAATGATTAGCAATGTTAAGCATTTTTCATGTGCCTGTTGACCATCTGTATGTCTTCTTGGGAGAAATGTCTATTTAGTTGTTCTGCCTATTCTTCAAATGGGTTGCTTGGGTTTTTGTTGTTGTTGCTGCTGTGGAGTTATATGAGCTGTTCGTGTATTTTGGAAATTAAGTGCTTGTTGGTCCTATTGTTTGTGGATATTTTCTCCCATTCTGTAAATTGTGCTTTTATTTCTTTGCTGTGTCAAAGTTTATAAATTTCATTAGGTCCCATTTGTTTGGTTTTGCTTTTATTTCTATTGTCTTGGGAGACTGACCTAAGAAAATCTTGATACAATTTATGTAAGAGAATATTTTGCCTATATTCTCTTCTAGGATATTTTATGGTGTCATGTCTTATGTTTAAGCCTTTAAACCATTTACAGTTTGTTTTTGTCAGACACCAAACTCTTGATGACCATGTCTGAGGTGGCTGTATCATTTTAACATTACACTATACAAGGCCAAACATCACCTAAACTCCTTTTGCAATTAAAATAAATGGTTGTATTTATTTGCAGCAAAAAAAAAGTTACTGTGCATAGTGACTTTTGCTACACAAACCCTTAATAAGTCATAAGCAAAGCATTATTTTACAGATGAATGTGCTATGTGGTGGGGCTGGGGTGTGTGTGTGTGTGTGTGTGTGTGTGTGTGTGTGTAGGCAGGTTAATCTATTGAATCTCATTTATTTAGTAAAGAGTATGGCATGTTAGAGCCCTAATAATCCACAAGGCATCCTCCAAGAATAAATGACTTGCTCTTGCATCTAATTACCAGCATTGGTCACATTGTACATAACCTAATCTCCTCTCCTCATTGGTATCCGAGAGCAGAGCCTACATATTACTCGCTGTTGATTGATATCTTGGACACAGAGCACAGGCCTAATATATATCTGTCAGAATAATAAAAACATAAAGTCCAAGTTTTAGACATGAGACAGGAGGGAAAGGGGCAGGACGCACATGCTAATCAATATTTTTTTTACTGAAGTACAGTTGATTTACAGTGTTGTTAATTTCTTTTGTATAGTAAAGTGACTCAGTTATACACATATATATGTTCCTTTTAACATTCTTTTCCAGTACGGTTTATCCCAGGATATTGAATATACTTCCCTGTGCTGTATAATAGGACCTTGTTGTTTATCCATCCTATATGTAATAATTGGCATCTACTGACCCCAGACTCCCAGTCCATCCTTCTCGCACCCTGTCTTCCCTTTGACAGCTGCCAAGTCTGTTCTCTGTGTCCATGATTGTTCCATAGATATGTTCATTTGTGTCATAATTTAGATTCCACAAAGAAATGACACCGTATGTTGTTTGTCTTTCCGACCTCACTTAGTATGATGACCTCTTGGTCCATCCGTGTTGCTGCAAAAGGCACTCTTTCATTCATTTTTATGGCTGAGTAATATTCATCCCATTGTGTACTTCCCAGCTGGCTCAGTGGTAAAGAATCTGCCTGCCGATGCAGGAGATGTGGGTCTGATCTTTGGGTTGTTAAGATTCCCTGGAGTAGGAAATGGCAACCTACTCCAGTATTCTTGCCTAGAAAACTCCATGGACAGAAAAGCCTAGTGGGCTGCAGTCCATGGGGTCACAAAAGAGTTGGGCATGACTGAGCAACTGCGCGCGCATACGCACAATATTCTATCGTCTGTATCTTCTTTATCCATTCGTCTATCAGTGGACCTTTAGGTTTTTCCATGTCTTGGCTGTTGTGAATAGTGCTGCTGTGGACATAGGAGTGTGTGTATCTTTTTGAATTATAGTTTTGTCTGGATATATGCCCAGGAGTGGGATTGCTAGATGGTATGGTAATATTATTTGTAGTTTTCTGAGGAACCTCCAGACTATTTTCCACAGTGGCTTCACCAACTTATATTTCCACCAGCAGTATAGGAGGGTTCCCTTTTCTCCACACCCTCTCCAGCATTTGTTATTTGTAGATTTTTAATGATGGCCGTTCTGACTGGTGTAAGGTGGTACCTCATTGTGGTTTTGATTTGCATTTCTCTAATATCAATGTTGAGCATCTTTTCATGGGTCTCTTGGCCATCTGTATGTCTTCTTTGGAGAAATATTTCTTTAGTTCTTCTGCCCATTTTTTGATTGGGTTCTTTTTCTGTTGTTGAGTTGTATGAGCTGTTGGTATATTTTAAAATTAAGCCTTTGTCTCATTGTTTGGAAATATTTTCTCCCAGTCCATACATTATTTTGTTTATGGTTTCCTTTGCTATGCACAAGCTTGTAAGGTTAATTAGGTCCATTTGTTTATTTTTATTGCTGTTGTTGTCTTGGGATACTGACAACCTAAGCAAACCTAAGCACAATTTATGTCAGAATATTTTGCCCATAATCTCTTCTAGAAGTTTTATGGATGGACACACATTATAGATGATGAAAAAGAGACACAGCTGTTGGCGTGCAGTGAAGATTGGCTGGAGAGGACTTCTGGCAGTTTGTGGTTAAGAATCTGCTCTTCTACTTTAGGGACACAGGTTCAATCCCTGGTCGGGGAACTGAGATCCCGCATGTCTTGCAGTTCAGTAAAACAAATAAAAAACAGACAGGCTGAAACCAGGGCAGCTTTGAGAATACTCTGGTCATTGATCTTTAGCTAATTATGTTGTTTTTGTTCAGTCGCTCAGTCGTGTTCAATTCTTTGCGACCCCTTGGACTGCAGCATCCCAGGGTTCTCTGTCTATCACTATCTCCTGGAGTTTACTCAGACTCATGTCCATTGAGTCAGTGATGCCATTCAACCATCTCATCCTCTGTCGTCCCCTTCTCCTCCTGCCTTCAGTCTTTCCCAGCATCAGGGTCTTTTCCAATGAGTCGATTCTTTGCATCAGGTGGCCAAAGTATTGGAGCCTCAGCTTCAGTACTTCCAATGAATATTCAGGACTGATTTTTTTTAGGATTGACTGGTTTGACCTCCTTGCAGTCCAGTGGACTCTCAAGAGTCTTCTCCAGCACCACAGTTCAAAACCATCAATTCTTTGGCACTCAGCTTTCTTTATGGTTCAAACTCTCACATCCATACATGACTACTGGAAAAAAACATAGCTTTGACTAGATGGACCTTTGTTGGCAAAGTAATGTCTCTGCTTTTTATTTGCTGTCTAGGTTGATCATAGCTTTTCTTCCAAGGAGCAAGCATTTTTTCATTTCATGGCTGCAGTCACCATCTGCAGTGATTTTGGAGCCCAAGAAAATAAAGTCTGTCACTGTTTCCATTGCTTCCCCATCTATTTGCCATGAAGTGATGGGACCAGATGCCATGATCTTAATTTTTTTAATGTTGAGTTTTAAGCCAGCTTTTTCACTCTCCTCTTTGCCCCTTCATCAAGAGGCTCTTTAGTTCCTCTTTACTTTCTGCCATAAGGGTGGTATCATCTGCATATCTGAGCCAATTATACTTTCAGTGTAATGCTAAAATCCACTCCCCCTTACTCCGTGACAGTTCCAAGGCCAACCATAAAAGGCCAAAAAGTGGGCAGTGGCCCAATACCTGGGAAATCCCCACCCTTCCCTGAAATAGCACGAATATGCCTCCCACTCCTTAGCCTATTAAATTACTTAATACATAAAAACCTACAACATCCACGCCCCAGCCTGCTCTCACTTTGAGACGTCTGCCTTCTGCAGATGGAACGTGTATCTCTCTAAGGAAACTTGCTTTCCCTTTACTGAGGCTCACTCTTGAATTCTTTCTTGCACAAAGTCAAGAACCGTCTCTTGGCAGTCTGACCTAAGGATTCCTGCAGGTCCCAGAATGTGACATTTTCCTCTGCTGCAACAGAGAACTTGAATATCTCTGCAACAGAGATATTTGAATTCTCCCATAGAAAGGTGAACTTTCCCCAAAGCCCCTCAGGACAGAAGTTTCTCTATGCACTGGGGTGACTTTAGACCTTTGGCCCAAGTGGAAAAGAGTTCTTTGGTGACAGGTGGTCTTGGCCCCCTTCAGTGCGCAAGGGACTCACACACTTGTTAGCACTTCCTAAGGCAGGATCCATCTCTAGTTTGCAGCGTGACCTCCAGCAAATCTGTCCCTCACCTGTAAGATGGAGATAAAACGTTCCCTGCTCACCTCACAGGGCTTCCTGGGTGGTGCTAGTGGCAAAGAACCTGCTTGCCAGTGCAGGAGACATTAAGAGACACACTTTTGATCTCTCGGTTGGGAAGAGCCCCTGGAGGAGGGCGTGGCAACCCACTTCAGTTACTGTTTCCTGTAGAATCCCATGGACAGAGGAGCCTGGCGGACTATGGTCCATAGGGTCACAAAGGGTCGAACGTGGCTGAAGCGACTTAGCACAGCTATCTCACAGGGATCCTTCAGTGGATGAAATGTCATGGAGGCCCTTTTGTAACCTGTAAAGCACTATGCACATAGATCCTTAACTAATAGCGGTCCTTCTGGGAGAGGCAGAAGAGTTTGGAGAGGGAGCTGGTGGTATACAGGAGTAGATATGAGACATGACAGTTGAGTTTGCGTCATTCGAATAGAATGCTCAGTAAATGATTAGCGATGTGGGACTGGAGCTTCAGTGAGAAGAACTGTCTGATCAGGTGAGGATGGTAGTGGTGAAACTATCTCATTGATTCACTGCTACAAAATCGGTGCTCATTTGCTAACTATGGTTTTAAGTACCTCAGTTCACTGATGTTTTGCGTTCTGAACTGAAAATAAAGAGGGGATTTTTTAAAAGTTGCAGAGTAGATGGCACCATGCTAGAGAAAAAATGATAACCTAGGCCTCTCTGCTTTAAATTTCTACTTGTTTAAATGCTCACAGTGGTGTTGAAGATGCATGGCTCAGATTGGGGCTCGAACCCAGAGTATTCTAATGGCACTCCTTTCGGATGGTACTCGAACACAGCCACTCTTCAGCTGGGACTCGACCCCACAATCTCCCAACAGAAACTATATATCTGGTCACAGAATTTAATGAAGCTCAGGTTCTTTATCCCAGAGCACAGAAGGAATTCACCAAGAAGGAAGAGTAGTTTTATTAACAACAACAAAAACTATCCTAAGCAGTCCCTAGTAGTGTGTCTTGGTTTTAAAGGTGAAAAGGTCATTCTTAATTCTGTGTGCAGAATACTTCTTTTTAGTTTTAAAGGTAGCTGTCTGAATAATCCACCCATGGATTTTTCTTAGAAGTTAAAACTCTGCAGATCTGGCCAAAGAACCCTTTTACCAGTGTATCCCCAATTCTGTATATGTAAGTGTTGTATAGAAAATTGGCCAGTAGCTTATTTTCTCTCCATAATGTTGCCTTCTACTTCACATTTGTTCTGCTAGTTGTTTCTCACTAAATTGTGCATCGTGGTGATCTACTGATATTAGAATATATTCCTTTCGATGCACGATACTGGATGCTTGGGGCTGGTGCACTGGGATGACCCAGAGGGATGGTATGGGGAGGGAGGAGGGAGGAGGGTTCAGGATGGGGAACACTTGTATACCTGTGGCAGATTCATTTTGATATATGGCAAAACCAATACAATAAAGTTAAATAAAATTAAAAAAATAAAAAGAATATATTCCTTATTGGCTGACGGAGGAGGCATGCTGGTATATGAAATGGTGACTATATGTTCCAGTTTGTCCAGGACAGTTCTGATTTTATGCTTGTTGTCCTGTCTTAACTTTTAATTGTTCTCTTTTTTTTTCCACTCTCATATGTGTCCCATTTTGTATTTGAATTGTATAGTCACTCTATGTAAGATGCTTAAGTTATAATAGAAAGGATGACATATTTTCCCATAATAATTGTGTTGTAAGTTGTGAAGTGGTTTTGAGGGGAAAATATCATTTTGAATGTGTATCTAGTAGGACATCCTAAATTCTGAGTATGCAGCAATATTCTGCCAGCACTGAAATAATTTTATGAGTGCATGTTATTGGCCGTCATTTTATGTAATGAGCCCCAGAACACATTTACTGGTGGAAGAGAAGGTGATCCGACATCGGATGGTGTAAAAGCGGACGCCGGTACTCTGTTTCACTGAATGCTGCTAACTAAAAAAAGAAAAGTCACAATGTAAAATATATTTGAAGGAATTCCTCTACTGTGCATTCAAAATAAAGCAAACAAAAATTGGTCAAGCCATGTAGCAAGCCATAATACATTTGAATAAATTCCTATGCCAGTAGCCATTGTGCATATAGAAAAATTAATATCTCAGCCCAATATTGGTACAAATTATGCAGCATAATGATACATTTGAAAGAATTCCAATATCAACTTTGTCATTGCTGTAACATAAATTTTTGCACAATACTACAGTATTCAAGCAAAAGGAAAAGCATTTCAATTAACTCAAATGGAACTTGATATTTCAGTAAACATAGCAACCTGAGTCCAAAAGTATTTGTAAAATGCACTTTAAGTGTTTTACTCTTCATTTTCACAGAACGTTAAAAGCCATCTGGGCTGCCTGAGCGTAGGTAATTCTCTTTATAATTGACCATCACTGTGTTAGTAAGTTGAGTCAGTAATCGCCTCAGACAGTGCATTGTCATTCTCACTGTTACGGTAGTTAAGCCTAGTGATCCCATCGCTGCGTCAAATTTGCAAAAGCCCGGGCCAGCCTGATAGGAACGGGTGTTCAGGTGGGCTGCCTGCCTGGGGCTCCCCAGGTATTCTGTGTGCACACCAGAACTTTCCCAACTCTGCTGCAGTCCGTCTGCTCTCCCACTTCCCTGCTCCTCTCCCGGGGTCGTCAGCGCGACTCACCCAGCCCTGAGGGTGGAGTCTGTGAGCTGGGCGGTCTAACTCCTGGAGTGCCTTTCTGCTTCCCACTCTGGGCACACGTGCTGAGCAGCAACGTGGCTTCAAAGGAGAAGACTCAGAGTGTGAGCTTGGTAGCCCTCAGCCTCGATCTCACCATGGTAATATGGGGCCACTAGATGCGTGACGCTTTGTGAGATGATGATATTATGGAACATGTCTTATTTATGACCACGGTAAGGTAGTTGCACCTAACTCTCTTTAACAGCTGCTTCGTGTTCCGCACTGTAAACCCACCCCTGTTAATTTAGCCATTTCCTTATGGATGCTTGGTCATGACTGTTTCTAATTTGCCACTTTATCAAACAGCGCAGCCATCAGTTCTCTTGTACACATCTCCTTGGATACACTAGCAAGTGGGTCTCTACAGTAGATCCCTAAAAGCAGGATTGGAACTTTAACAGTTCCAATTTTAATAGTTCCAACTTTAATAGTTCCAATGTCTGCTGTATCAGACATGCATTTAGCTTCTCATTTGTTAAAAATGAATTCAGAGCAGCTTAAAGTTACAGGGGTTTGTTTTTCTCACTTAACAGAGAGTCACATAACAGAGGTCTGGGATGGTAATGTCAGGGACTGGGCCCCTGGTAGAAGTTGTCCATAAAAATTATATGGAGTTGATGATACCTGGAGGGGATGCAGATCTTTGGCCACTATTTTTTCTTTGATTATAACTGGAGTGGTCCAACTTCTAGATTTTTGGACATGTAATCATTTTTATTTTAATATAATATTGCCTAGTTTGTCTAGGTTCCCAGATGTTTATATTAATAGACTTGAATGTCTTTTTTTAATCTCTACTTATGGATGCTTTTTTTCTTCTAGTACTGATAAAGTGCTTTCTTTCCTTTTTCCCTTTATATATTTTATTAGTCTTTTTTAGAGAACTGCTTTATCAATTTTATTTAAGTTGTCTTCATTCTGTATTTCTTCTATATTAATTTCATCTTTTACTTTTGAGGTTTTTTTCCCCTAGCTTCTAAGTTAAAAGTTTAACTCATTTATTTTTACTTTTTCTTCTTTTGGAATGAATGCACTTAAAGGTTTGATTTTTTTGAGCAGAAGTTTTTTCCTTTCCTGATAACATAAAAATATTTCAGAAATAGATTGTAAAGTTTTCATGTGTAAGGACTTCGGGGGGATATCTTTATTTTGTGACTTTGTGAAACAGTGAATCTGGACTTCCTACTTTTGCATTCCAGTCCCATATAATGAAAAGGACATCTTTTTGGGGTGTTAGTTCTAAAAGGTCTTGTAGGTCTTCATAGAACCATTCAACTTCAGCTTCTTCAGCGTTACTGGTTGGGGCATAGACTTGGATTACTGTGATATTGAATAGTTTGCCTTGGAAACAAACAGAGATCATTCTGTCATTTTTGAGATTGCATCCAATTACTGCATTTCGGACTCTTTTGTTGACCATGATAGCTACTCCATTTCTTCTAAGGGATTCCTGCCCACAGTAGTAGATATAATGGTCATCTGAGTTAAATTCACCCATTCCAGTCCATTTTAGTTCACTGATTCCTAGAATGTTGACATTTACTCTTACCATCTCCTGTTTGACCACTTCCAATTTGCCTTGATGTCATGGACCTGACATTCCAGGTTCCTATGCAATATTGCTCTTTATAGCATCGGACCTTGCTTCTATCACCAGTCACATCCACAACTGGGTATTGTTTTTGTTTTGGCTCCATCCCTTCATTCTTTCTGGAGTTATTTCTCCACTGATCTCCAGTAGCATATTGGGCCCCTACTGACCGGGGGAGTTCCTCTTTCAGTATCCTCTCATTTTGCCTTTTCAGACTGTTCATGGGGTTCTCAAGGCAAGAATACTGAAGTGGTTTGACATTCCCTTCTCCAGTGGACCACGTTCTGTCAGACCTCTCCACCATGACCCGCCCATCTTGGGTGGCCCCACGGGCATGGCTTAGTTTCATTGAGTTAGACAAGGCTGTGGTCCTAGTGTGATTAGATTGACTAGTTTTCTGTGATTATCATTTCAGTATGTCTGCCCTCTGATGCCCTCTTGCAACACCTACCGTTTTACTTGGGTTTCTCTTACCTTGGACGTGGGGTATCTCTTCACGGCTGCTCCTGCAAAGCGCAGCTGCTGCTGCTTACCTTGGATGAGGGATATCTCCTCACCACCATCCTTCCTGACCTTGAATGTGGAATAGCTCCTCTAGGCCTTCCTGTGCCCTCCTCCTTTTCATTATAGGGGACTGGAATGCAAAAGTAGGAAGTCAAGAAACACCTGGAGTAACAGGCAAATATGGCCTTGGAATACAGAATGAAGCAGGGCAAAGGCTAATAGAGTTTTGCCAAGAGAACTCACTGGTCATAGCAAACACCCTCTTCCAACAACACAAGAGAATACTCTACACATGGACATCACCAGATGGTCAACACCGAAATCAGATTGATTATATTCTTTGCAGCCAAAGATGGAGAAGCTCTATACAGTCAACAAAAACAAGACCAGGAGCTGACTGTGGCTCAGATCATGAACTCCTTATTGCCAAATTCAGACTTAAATTGAAGAAAGTAGGGAAAACCACTAGACCATTCAGGTATGACCTAAATCAAATCCCTTATGATTATACAGTGGAAGTGAGAAATAGATTTAAGGAACTAGATCTGATAGATAGAGTGCCTGATGAACTATGGACTGAGGTTCGTGACATTGTACAGGAGATAGGGATCAAGACCATCCCCATGGAAAAGAAATGCAAAAAAGCAAATTGGCTGTCTGAGGAGGCCTTACAGATAGCTGTGAAAAGAAGAGAAGCGAAAAGCAAAGAAGAAAAGAAAAGATATAAGCATCTGAATGCAAAGTTCCAAAGAATAGCAAGAAGAGATAAGAAAGCCTTCCTCAGCAATCAATGCAAACAAATAGAGGAAAACAACAGAATGGGAAAGACTAGAGATCTGTTCAAGAAAATTAGAGATACCAAGGGAACATTTCATGCAAAGATGGGCTCGATAAAGGACAGAAATGGTATGGACCTAATAGAAGCAGAAGATATTAAGAAGAGGTGGCAGGAATACACAGAAGAACTGTACAAAAAAGATCTTCATGACCAAGATAATCACGATGGTGTGATCACTCACCTAGAGCCAGACATCCTGGAATGTGAAGTCAAATGGGCCTTAGAAGGCATCACTATGAACAAAGCTAGTGGAGGTGATGGAATTCCAGTTGAGCTATTTCAAATCCTGAAAGATGATGCTGTGAAAGTGCTGCACTCAATATGCCAGCAAATTTGGAAAACTCAGCAGTGGCCACAGGACTGGAAAAGGTCAGTTTTCATTCCAATCCCAAAGAAAGGCAATGCCAAAGAATGCTCAAACTACCACACAATTGCACTCATCTCACACGCTAGTAAAGTAATGCTCAAAATTCTCCAAGCCAGGCTTCAGCAATACGTGAACTGTGAACATCCAGATGTTCAAGCTGGTTTTAGAAAAGACAGAAGAACCAGAGATCAAATTGCCAACATCCACTGGATTATCAAAAAAGCAAGAGAGTTCCAGAAAAACATCTATTTCTGCTTTATTGACTATGCCAAAGCCTTTGACTGTGTGGATCACAATAAACTGTGGAAAATTCTGAAAGAGATGGGAATACCAGACCACCTGACCTGCCTCTTGAGAAACCTATATGCAGGTCAGGAAGCAACAGTTAGAACTGGACATGGAACAACAGACTGGTTCCAAATAGGAAAAGGAGTACGTCAAGGCTGTCTGTATATTGTCACCCTGCTTATTTAACTTATATGCAGAGTACCTCATGGGAAATGCTGGACTGGAAGAAACACAAACTGGAATCAAGATTGCCGGGAGAAATATCAATAAACTTAGATATGCAAATGAAACCACCCTTATAGCAGAAAGTGAAGAGGAACTAAAAAGCCTCTTGAGGAAAGTGAAAGAGGAGAGTGAAAAAGTTGGCTTAAAGCTCAACATTCAGAAAATGAAGATCATGGCATCTGGTCCCATCACTTCATGGGAAATAGATGGGGAAACAGTGTCAGACTTTATTTTTGGGGGCTCCAAAATCACTGCAGATGGTGATTGCAGCCATGAAATTAAAAGACGCTTACTCCTTGGAAGGAAATTTATGACCAACCTAGATAGCATATTGAAAAGCAGAGACATTACTTTGCCAACAAAGGTCCGTCTCGTCAAGGCTATGGTTTTTCCATTGGTCATGTATGGATGTGAGAGTGGACTGTGAAGAAAGCTGAGCACCGAAGAATTGATGCTTTTGAACTGTGGTGTTGGAGAAGACTCTTGAGAGTCCCTTGGACTGCAAGGAGATCCAACCAGTCCATTCTGAAGGAGATCAGCCCTGGGATTTCTTTGGAAGGACTGATGCTAAAGCTGAAACTCCAGTACTTTGGCCACCTCATGTGAAGAGTTGACTCATTGGCAAAGACTCTGATGCTGGGCGGGATTGGGGGCAGGAGGAGAAGGGGACGACAGAGGATGAGATGGCTGGATGGCATCACTGACTCGATGGACTTGAGTCTGAGTGAACTCCAGGAGTTGGTGATGGACAGGGAGGCCTGGCGTGCTGCGATTCATGAGGTTGAAAAGAGTTAGACACGACTGAGCGACTGAACTGAACTGAATTTGGACTTGTACTGAAGCAATTAAAATAGTTCATCCTTCCCTGACCCACCACCCACTATGGCTTGGTGTCCAGTCAAACATTTGTGAATATGCAATGCTTGGGCGAAGCAAGTATCCTCTGTGTCCAAAGTTCTAGTGTTTGTAGGAGCATATCTGTGCACTTGATCAAACTTGTGACTTACACTATTCAGAGTCTCTGAGCTTTTTTCACTTCCTTTAATAAGAGATTTCTGAGGGAGGAGTCTGTCCCTCACTGTAATTAGAAATTTGTTTTCTTTGCCAGTCTACTTTATGTTCTTCAGAGCTATGCCATGAGAAGCACAAAAGTGTGTCTCGGTAGCACTTTGGGGCAATGTTCTTGTTAGCAATATAAAATGTTGCCCTTAGTGGCGCCTACCTTGCACTGTAATTTGTCTGATTTAACAGTCCTGCGCCAGCTTAATTTTTATTCATATTTGCCAGGTACATCTTTGTATATAGCTTTTATCTTCTTTCCTTCCTTTTATTTTTTTAAGTTAAATTTTAAAATAGGAAACATGAAAAAGTAATGTAATGGCATCTTCTCACTACCCAGAATTATTAACTGCTAATAATAACTATTTCTTTTAGTGTCAGTCTCCCTCTGGCGCTCTCATTCACTATGATTCCCAGCCCCACCCAAACCTTTCTTTCTGCTGCCTTTATTTTCCATGGTTATATATTGTTCAGTTTGGGTGGTCCGCTATGGACCAGAAAGATTGAACATGCCTGGATCTGCTTTTGGTAGAGAAACCCTGCTTTTTTTAAAAAAAAAAAAAAAAAGTAATTTATTTAGTGTACTGTTTAGGTGCCAGTTCTTTTTTTATTTAAGTATAATTGATTTCTAATATTGTGTTAATTTCTTGTATACAGCAAAGTGACTCAGTAATATATATACACATATATATACTCTTTTCCATTATGGTTTGTCATAGAATATTGAGTGTAGTTCGCTATGCTATACAGTAAGACACTGTTGTTTATCCACTCTATATATAGTTGTTCGCCTCTGCTAATCCCAAGCTACCATTCCTTCTTTCCCTACCCCACCTCTCCCTCAGCAACCTCATATTTGTTCTTTTTATCTGTGAGTGTGTCTTTGTTTCCTAGACATGTTGATTTACATTGTATTTTAGATTCCACTTATAAGTGGTATCGTGTGGTATTTGTCTTTGTCTGACTTAGTATGATAATCTCTAGGTCCACCCATGTTACTGCAAATGACATCATTTCATTCTTTTTGATGGCTGAGTAGTATTTCATTGTACATATGCATCACATCCTCTTTATCCATTTATCTATTGATGGACATTTTGGTCATTTCCCAGTCATAGCTATTGTAAATAGTGCAGCTCTGAACATAGAGGTGCATGTATCTTGTTGAATTGTAGCTTTGTCTGGATAGATGCACAAGAATGGGATTTCTATATCAAATAGAAACTCTATTTTTAGTTTTGTGAGGAACCTCTGTACTGTTTTCAGTAGTGGCTGCACCGCTTACATTCGCACCAACAGTGTGGGAGGGTTCCCTTTTCTCCCTGCTCTCTAGCATTTATATGTTTGTACACTTGTTCGTAATGGACATCTTGACTGCTGTGAGGTGATGCTTCATTATAGTTTTGATTGGCATTGCTCTGATAACTCGTGTTGTTGAACATCTTTCCACACGGTTTTGGCCATCTGCATCTTCTTTGGAGAAATGCTCATTTAGGTCTTCTGCTCCTTTTTCGATTTTTTGAGTTGTTTTTGTGTTGTTGAGTTGTATGAGTTGGTTCTATAATTTGAAAATTAAGCCCTTGTGGATTGCATCATTTGCAAGTCTCTTCTCCCATTCTGTAGGTTTTTTGTTTTTGTTTTTTTAATTTTTTAATGGAAGAATAGCTGATTTACAGTGCTGTGCCAGTCTTGGCTATACGGAAAAGTAACTCAGTTATATACATATAGACATTCTTTTTTAAACATCCTTTTCCATTATGGTTTACACAGGATGTCAAATAGTTTCCCATGCTATACAGTAAGACTTTGTTGTTTATCCATCCTGTGTAGAATAATTTACATCTGCAGATCCCAAACTCCCAGGCCTTCCCTCCCCCTCCCTCCTCCCTCTTGGCACCACAATCTGTTCTTTATGTCTGTGAGTCTGTTTCTGCTTTGTAGATAGATTCATCTGTGCTATTAATATATTAGACTCCACATATAAGTGACTTTCCATTTCACGTAGGGAAATGTTGAAGATTCTTGTCACACAGATTCATGGAAACAGAAGTACTTAGGATAAAGCCATCTCCTTCAGAAGTACATGCTAAAATAAAGAGTCAGAAATCTGGAGTGTTCCTTCAATCTTGTTGAAAGCAAAGAATTGGGAACCACCAGCATTGTGGGAGGATTTGTATCCTGTTAAGAGGCTTTCACTTTCCAAACGCTGTATTTTGAAATAGTATCTTGAGTTCTGCTCTATGGTAAGACTGAACGTGGAGAAAAGACCTCTTTTCCTCAGGCTGGTGAATCTTTGGAAAGAGTGCAAATAGGAAGGTGAGGATATGAAAATTGATCCACTGAAACTATTTGAGTCTGTGACTCCTTCGAAAGCTCTGGTAGACTGCTTGGGGGTAAGGCTGGCCCAATTTAAAAACCACTGGCCTTGGTAGGATAAGTGTAGATTTTACTTGTATAATATAGCATATAAATTATTAGATTATGTTACTTTCTTAATAGAGTAGCGGGTCCTCAAATGTATTCCACAGTAACTAGTCCTGTAAGATACCTCTTGGAAAAAGGGTTCTGAGATCAAACTTGGGAAATGTGACATTCCACCCTCCTCTTCACTGTGTGCATTAGAATAGGCAGGTTTTACAGCAGAGGAATTCACATTCTATAACCTAAATTTCCCATACTCACATCTAACCAGCCTCTTCCATTTAGTTTTCCACATAATAACTAATGTTCACCATTTCCCTTATTCAGGAGAATAAAGACAGTTGTGCACACAGGCAGTCGTGGCCATCTTTCACAGCGTTCCTGTCACTCTCCTGCTTGATCTGAATTGGCTGTGCTCTTTATGTGCCTGTGAAAGCACAGTCTCAGCTACGTATTTATACTCAGGTTATGTGGTTTCCAGGCAGACTTGGGGAAGAGCAGCGATGTCCTCTGTGCCCGTCTCTTTCTCTCTGTGTGTTCTCATGGAGAGAATTCCACCACCACCCAGAACCCTAGGTAATTGTGGGGAGACTGTGGTGCCAAAACAGATACTCTCTAATGACGTGTTGAAGTCATGTGTTGAAGCACCTAGAAGGAGTAGCCAGCTTTAGGGCTGAGGGTGTTTCCTAGCACCGTTTGGAGTATAGTCCCCTCATTGCCTGCTCTGTCCTGCCAGGGGGTGGCCGAGTATGGATTCTACAACATTGCAGCTGAAAAAATGCTGAGCTTCTGCCTTCTCTGCAGCAAATTCTTAAATTTTTTTGGTACAGTAACTGAAAATGCATTTCAGGCAGAAAGGGGATCTTGGTCTGAACTGTATGGCTTTAAAAGGGGGTGAGGTAGGAAGGCTTAGGTCTTTGTTCTACCCCTCACTAAAAACAGGTAATGACATCAGCACCTGAGCTCGCAGAGGTAATGATGGATCCCCAAGGGACTTGCAGGCAGGGTTGCAATAATTAGGCTCCACTGGCTTCCTGCCCAACAGGTAACGAGGCACTGACTGTTGTCATTGTTGCTCAGTTGCCAAGTCCTGTCTTGACTCTGTGACCCATGGACTGCAGCACGCCAGGCTTCCCTGGAGTTTGCCCCAGTTCATGTCCACTGAATCGGTGATGCCATCTAACCATCTCATCCTCTGTCACCCTCTTCTGCTTCTGCCTTCAGTCTTTTCCAGCATCAGTCTTTTCCAGTGAGTTGGCTCTTCACATCAGGTGGCCAAAGTGTTGAAGCTTCAGCATCAGTCCTTCCAATGAATATTCAGGGTTGATTTCCTTTAGGATTGATTGCTTTGATCACCTTACTGTCCAAGGGACTCTTAAGCACCTTCTCCAGCAGCATAGTTCAAAAACATGAATTCTTCAGCACTCTCCCTTCCTTATGGTCCAACTCTCAAATATCTATGCATGACTCCTGGAAAGACCAGAGCTTTGACTACATGGAACTTTGTCAGCTACAGTGTCAGAATTCCCTCCCTGCAGCGCTCAGCTCAGTGCCTTTTCCACTTAACCTTTCTTGAAAGGTGCTTTGAATGTTTTTCCAGCAGGAATATTCATCCCTCAGTTGCTGACTGCCAAGTAAAATAGCAACTCCAACTCAAGGAATAACTAAGTAATAAAAGCCCCATCTTGGTCAGGCTGCTATTAATGTTAGGTGTACTCCTGGCTTAATGGGAGATAAAATGCATTTTTTTTTAGAAGTACATGGAGAGGTTCCATGAGACCAGGATGACAGCTTTATTCCCCTTAATTTTATAAAGGCATGGTCCCTCCCAACTTTAGTGCTTGGTGTGTGGAAGTATTTGATAAACTTGTGTGGAATGAAGGGAAGGGTCTTTCGATCACACAGAGTGTGGCTGGCTTCAATGGACTCTTCCGCTGATACAGGCACGCTAAGCTCAGGACCATAAGGGGAGTGGGTTTCTAGGACCCAGTTCCATCCAAGTAAAGCCCCTAGGCCGACTGTTAGTTTGTTCCTCCCAGCATTTTTTTTTTCCCCATAGGTAAACCTCTTTTCTCCTAAGTCAGTTCTCAGTTCGTTCTGTGTTGCGCCTCTACTGACCACCCCCGCCCCCAGCCCACTACTGTCCTCACCTTGAAAAAGCCTTCCTAAAGCATCACATGTACAAATCAGTAAATAGCATCCCAGGATGTAGACGAGTATCACCTTGTCCTCAGTGGCTCTGCCCCTTCGGGGGTGGCTGCACCTGAGATTTTCTGTTGTTCCCTAAAGCTTAGCTCACTGCTCCAGGAAACGGGGTCACCCAGGGAGCCCACCCTGTCTCACTCCGTGTGAGCAGTGAGTGAGCCCGCGGCCCGTGGCTGTGCAGACCAGGGAGTGGACAGGCCGGGGGGTGGTGTAAGAAGCTGGCCAGTCCTTCACGGGGCTCTGCTCTTTGACAGGCTTGTAAGTCAGAGAGCCCCCAGCTTGCCACCCTTGACCCCACTCACCCAGCAAGTCCCTGTCCTAATGAACGGCCCACCCCACCCTTCATGTGCGGCTGCAGGCGGGTCCAGCTGCCAGAGGGAGTTCAAGTGTTCTGAGCTGGGGCAGGACTGGGTCTCCTCTCCAGGCCTGGTGAAGTCCGAGGCCTTCAGTGTGAGATCATTTGCCTTTAGTTCAGATCCTTTTCAGAATCTAATGAGTTAGTTCCTTACAGACCCTGCTCATCTTCCGTAGAAGTCAGTTACCTGGGTCTTTAGAGGCCAGAGAAGGAATCCTGCTCACTCTACAGCTTGTGCACAGAAGGTCACTGATCGAGTTTCACTGCCTTTGTTCATGGGGGCTTGGAACGTGAGAGGCCTTCCTGGTGGCTCAGAGGTTAAAGCATCTGCCTGCAATGTGGGAGACCTGGGTTCGATTCCTGGGTCGGGAAGATATCCCCTGGAGAAGGAAATGGCAACCCACTCCAGTATTCTTGCCTGGAGAATCCCATGGACAGAGGAGCCTGGTGGGCTGCAGTCCACGGGGTCACAAGGAGTCGGACATGACTGAGCGACTTCACTTTCACTTTCACTTTAGAGACTGTAAGTTAAGAAAGTGTCCAAGATGAAAGTTAGCAGGAAATCATCCCAACTCATGCCACTTGGGTCTCCACATATGTCATCTCGGTGATAGGCTGGAGTGACGACCTCACATGTGAGCACGTTCCCAGGGTCAGAACAGAGCACACGCTCCTCCATGCAAACACACGCACACACGACACCCTTACACATGGACCCAGCTTCTATGAGTAAACTTGCTGTTGCTGACTCTCTCACCGTCATCCATTAGCCTAGGATTCGGGTCATGTGCTGAAGTCTCCCATTTATGTCCACATGTTTGTGGATACTCAGGGCTGGGTGTACAGGGCAGAGCTGAGGAGGTAGGTCCCTGACAGGGTGCATAACTTTCGTGATTCTGTTTCGTCACTGGTCGTTGTGCGGCAGTCATTGTTGATGTGCAGGTGTCGTCAAGATGACCTGAGAAGAACATGGGTAAGGAGTCTCCATGCTATGTCCTGGAGAAGTTGCTACTGGCATTTTCTTGGAGAATGTTCTTTGTGGAGCAGCCCTCTGGCATACCTGGCTATCCCTCCTTACATGTCGTCATGCTCAGTCATGCCTGACTCTTTGCAACCTCATGGACTGTTGCCCACCAAGATCCTTCTGTCTTTGGGTTTTGTCAGGCAAGAATACTGGAGTGGGTTGCCAATTCCTCCTCCAGGGGATCTTCCCAACCCAGGAATCCAACCTGTATTTCGTATGTCTCCTGCACTGCAGGTGGATGCTTTACCACTGAGCCATCATGGAAACCCCCGTACAAGTCTCTAGCACAATTCAAAGCATCCTACTCTGGAGAAGGGAGGTGGGGAGAGGGATTCCACTTCAGTTGAGGACCACTGGACAAGCCCAGGCTTGAGAGGGCGAGAAGGGCTCCTTAAACAGTAATGGTCATTGCTTATTTTCACTCTTTCCTGGGCGTGCTCAGGAGGACAGTTCAGCTCAGGGAAGGTGCAGATGCTTGAGCTCTTAGTATAAGTAATTGATGGAGCCAAGAGAAGAGGGGTCAGGGCTCAGGCTTTCTGAAGGGGGAGCCTTGCCCTCCGCCCTGGCCCAGGCCTGACCTCACAGTGGCTGCAGGCTGTGACCCACCTGCGGTTGCACTTCTCCTGGTACAGCTGCAGCTGGTTCTCGTTGACGTTGAATTCTCTGACCATGGCATCACGGGTGGCGCTGCGCAGGTTCTGGTGGGTGTCGTACAGAAAGAGCTGGTTGTTCAGTTCTTCTTGCCGCCTCCGAAGCTGGCGGCAGGAGGAATACAGCTCCTCTTCGCTCTCCTGGAGAACAGACAGGATGACAGCCATGGAGGGGTGTGCCGCCTGAAGGGGAGACTGCAGGGAGCACGGGGCAGACCTGATCATCTGCGGGGATCTTCCCGGAAGAGCCAGGATCTGTTTTAAGCAAAGATGAGCTCTCAATCATTTACTCCATGGGAAGCAGCAGTCTAGAAAGCTATGGCTGCCAGTTAAGGGGAGCTTTATCGTGAAACACTGAAACAGCAGCTGCATTGCCAGGTGATCCTGTTTCTTAATCCAATCTGGTTTTCCATGGGTCTATGTCGCCTTCCGGTTCTCATCCAAATACAGAGGTCCTGTGCTCACAGTAGACACAGCAGTGAGGGAGAGGGCAGCCTGGATGGAAAGCAGACTGCTGGTGGCCTGGGGTGGAATGAGTGGAGACAGATGAGCAGGAGTGGCTCTTTGGGGTGATGGAAATGTTCCAGAATTGGTAATAGTGATGGTTACTCAACTCCAAAGGGGCTAAAAAACAGTGAATCATACAAGTGGGTGAAATGTATGGTATAAGAATCGTCTCAAATAAATCTGTTACCCACTTCCCCCCGCTCCTGCCAGAAGACCCAGGGAAACATGGGTTACACCCCTAGGGATGGGCATGTGACTCCAGCTGGTAATGCTGACTTCCTCCCCTGGCACCACCACCTCCAGGCACAAGACCCAGGTCAGGTTAGTGGGCGGTGTCCATGGGAGTTGTTTGGTGCTCTTGGTAAAGAGAAAGTTTCTTTTCTGGTGGATCGGTGGAGAGAGTGATGAGTGTCTTCAGTCGCTAGTGGTCCTTCTGCCATCGTGTGGAGAAAGAGGGAAACAGAGCCACTGGGAGAGCGCCTGGATCCAGCCGTGACCGAAACAAGCCCTGCCCTAAACCGGCCATTGTCTGAGCCGAAACAGCACCCCCGTTATGCTGAAAACCTTACAGGGTGAGGACTGTGGATTTTAGCACGGGAGGATGAGTGTGTGTTACCTCTGATGTTTGTAGAAGATCTCTATTGTGCAAAGGACGGCTCCTTGGGAGGTCAGTCTAGTGGCTGTTACCACTGATGCAGTGATTCCAGTGAGAGACCCCAGTGCTACAAAAACATCCATTGGTAATCACAAATGTGCTTCTTTGGTCCTTTATTTTTACAAAAACTGGGCTCAGACCATACCTTGGTCCAAATTTTTTTCCCAGCTTAATGACCTAACAAACCATTGTGGACATCCCCCATGACCACAGGTAGAACTTGACTTTGGAGCTGGGGAGAGCCATGGTGAATGTTATTCTGTTCACTGGCCAAGGTGCAAAGGAGTAAAAATGATTGTCTTTGCACAAGGAGTGAAGGTAAATGGACAGTCCTTGCTAACTGATTCAATGTATTGAGTGAGGCATTGGGAAGAATCAGTGATAACTTTGCCTAAATGTTTATTCTTCCTCAAGACCAGTTTCCCTTCCTGTTAATGCTAAAGCAAAACAAGAGCCATGTTGAAATCTTAACTCTCAGCTACAAATGGTCTCCTTTTACCTTCTGTCCACCAGGTAGAAAACACCTTCTGTTGCTTTCATATACGTAATGACTGTGATCAGCTTAAGGTAAGAAATTCATCTTCTCTGCTAATGCTTCTATAATTGCCTTTATTTCTGAAACCCACAGCATTTATAACTGTTACATAATTTAGTACTTAGCAGTCCATATTATGTATGATTTAACAAACATCCAGGAAAGTACATAAAACATATATATAGTTTAGTGATTAACTATAAAGCAAACAGCTATGGGGCCACCAGCAAGTCAAGAAACAGAGCGTCATCTGGCTTTCTTTGGAGTCTGAGTTAATTACTAACATATTAGTTTGTTTTTCTATTCCAAGTAGATGGTTATTTCTATTTCATAATATCTTACTAATTATTCCCACCCTGCTTCTGTGTTACATTTCTTCTTCCTTACTGTGGTCATTCTTTTAGCAAAAAATGGCCATAGTAAGGTAGTGGTGGTGGTGGTCTAGTTGCTAAGTTGTGTCCAACTTGCAACCCCATGGACTGTAGCCCGCCAGGCTCCTCGGTCCATGGGATTCTCCAGGCAAGAATACTAGAGGGGGTTGCCATTTCCTTCTCCAGGGGATCTTCCCGACCCAGGAATTGAACCCAAGTCTTCTGCACTGCAGGCAAATTCTTTACCAACTGAGTTACAAAAGGAAGCCCATATAGTAAGGAAGCTAGCACCTTAAATACCATATCTAGCTAAAGAGCCACTACCAAAGCCACAACCTTAAATACCATATCTAGCTAAAGAGAAAAGAAGACGTCAGGGGAAATGCCACTCTGAGATGTTATTGGGAAGAGTACAGTAATCAAGGGTATTTTTTTTTAATTTAAGTATAGTTGATTAAGAGTATGGTTTTTAATGCAGTTTTAAGTCCATGCCTTCTCCACTGATAAGAGCTTCTGGAGATTTACACATCCCTCTCTTCCTGGTATAGAGATTTCCCTCACTCTTGATTGCTAACTATTAGGATGTTAATTATCTAGACCTACAGCTGTGTGTCTAAGGCATTTGAAGGCATCCCTTATTCTCAGGTGGCGCTAGTGGTAAAGAGCTCACCTGCCAGTGCGGAAGACGCAAGAGACGAGGGTTCGATCCCTGGGCTGAGAAGATCCCCTGGAGGAGGACCTGGTAACCCACTCCATGGACAGAGCAGCCTGGTGGGTCGCAAAGGGTCAGACACAAGTGACTTATTCCTTAGGCTGCTACTGCTGTACCTGGAGGCTCTGCTGCTGTGTGTCAGGCCTCTGTAGGTAATCTGTCTTTTCTTCTTTTGTGATTTTTCTTTTTATCCTGCTATTCCTCCACTTCAGTAGAATATGCCTGTATGTGGGTCTCTATACTGCTCTGCTTAGAGCTGGGGAATGTTTGTGTCTTCAGCACTTGAAAATCATCAACCATGAATATTCAAGATATTTTACTATGGAGCTTCTCATTTTACCTTTTTTTTTTTTTTTTACCTTTTTCATATTTTTACCATGTCTTGACGTATTGGAGCAAATTGTTCAGTACAATCTTCACAGTTATTATTAATTCTTTCCCTAACCATACCTATTCTGGAATATGTTCTTGATTAAGTTTAAGAAAGAGTTGTTCTTTTGTGTGTAACCCTTGGGTTCCCTTTGAAATTTTTTTTAAATTTCAAAGTTATTTTCAGATTCACTGGAGTGCACTTTCTTGCTTTTCTGCTTGTTAGCTGTATTAGCATTATATTCCTTGAGGTTTAAATATTCATGTGCAAGCTCATTTAGAATGGGAAGTTGCTTTCCTCCCTCTGTTTATACATTGGCATCTGGTTTTCTTTTTTTACTTTTTATTTTGTATCGTGATATATCCAATTAACAAACAATGTTGTGATACTTTCAGCTGAACAGTGAAGGGACTCAGCCATACGTATATTTCTGTTTTGTAAGTTCCTTTGTATCATTTCTTTTTAGATCCCACATATAAGGGATGCCATACAATATGTCTCCTTCTCTGGCTTCACTTGGAGAGAGAGAGAGAGCGTGGCACTCTCTAGGTCTGTCCATGTTGCTGCAAATGGCATTACTTCAGTCTTTTGATGGCTGAGTAGTATCCCACTGTGTGCATGTGCCACATCTTCTTTATCCATTCCTCTGTTGATGGACTTTTAGGTTGCTTCCACATCTTGGCCATTGTAAACAGTGCTGCAGAGAACACGGGTGCGTGTATCCTTTCAGATCATGCTTTTCTCCAGATATATATGCAGGAGTGGGATTGTAGGGTCATGTGGTAGTTCTATTTTTAGTTTTTTAAGGAATCTCCATAATATTATCCATGGTAGCAGTCCCAATTTACATTCCCACCAACAGTGTAGGAGGGGTCCCTTCTCTCCACACCCTCTCCAGCATTTATTGTTTGTGGATTTTTTGATGATAGCCATTCTGGTGGGTGTGAGGTGATACCGTATTGTAGTTTTGATTTGCATTTCTCTAATAATTAGCGATGTTGAACATCTTTTTGTGTGTCTATTGGCCATCATTATGTCTGCTTTATAGAAATGTCCATTTAGGCCTTCTGCCCATTTTTTGAGCATGTTGTTTGTTTTGATGCTGTTAAGCATCATGAGCTGTTTGTAAATTTTGGAGACTAATCCCTTATTGGTCACATCATTTGTAAATACTTTTTCCCAATCCATAAGGTTGTCTTTTTGTTTATTGTTTCCTTTGCTCTGGCATCAGGTTGTCTGAATGCTCTAAATGGGGGACTCAAGGGCGGGGCCAGCACTGGTTCCATGTTGCACTGGGGCCTAGGTTCTCTCGATGCCAGTAACCCTGTCTGAGTCTCAGCCGCAGGGCTGTGTCCACTTTTACCCCATCGCCTCAAGCAAACAGCTGACCCCTGGCCTGAGTCCTGGGCACCTGCCCGGTCTCTTTTCATAAGGGGTGTTTCAGAAGAGTGATGCCCACTAGCCCCAGGCCACCTATCTGTGTACAGGTCCATGTGCGTTAGCACACAAAAATGAAATACAGAAATCACCTACATAAACACAAGCAATTATAAAAAGAACAGGAGGCTAAGGAAAGACAGAGTTACTGGAGATAAACACAGAAATGGCTGAATTGATACACACAAATAATCGAGTAAATGCAGGAGCTAGGTTGTTTTCTGGGAAAAACAGAGTCATGCAATAAATAATCCATTGTCTAAACCAATCGAGGAAAGTATGAAAGGCCAGTTAGCCAAGTAAAACATAGTAGGTATAGAACTACAGGTAAGAAGATGCAGAAAGAACCTATGGAATAGAAAACCAAGTGACGATGAAAAGAATAAATATGTGTATATTTGTTGTAAGGATCATATCTCCAGTATATATTAAGGTAGGTATGTATGTATTTGCTATTATAGAAAAGTAGCCCATAAGAGAAAAAAATTTATCCTGGAAGAAAATGAGAAAATTCTTATATTAGGCCCAGAAAGCTTCACAAATGGTGTTTTAACATATGTTGAATGTTGGTAGAAGTTGCCTCCAGTTCTATTCAGAATGTGCCATTGTCCTGGAAGGGAAGGCTTCCGAGTAATTTTTATAAAGCCAACACAACAAAACCTGACCCAAAACATCAGTGAATACCAGTGAGAGAGTCCTAAAGAAAACGTTAACATGCACAGTACAGAAACACATTAAACAATACAAGCCGACTGTATTTCACCAAGAGATTCTATTTTCCTTCTCTTAACATGACTGTGTCACACCTCTGCTCTCCCTAACCCTCCCCAAGGTCAGCCGAGGCCTTGCTTTGTCTCTTGTGTAGAAGAAACTACACAGGAAATCTTCTCATCTCGGCCCCTTAGCAGCGCCCACGGCTTCCCTCCTGCACTCACCCTTTCCCTGCTTCCCTTCTCCACTGCGTCATCTCCATCAGCAGCACAAGCACATCTTCAGAAGCCCTCCCTTCACCCACCAGCTCCCCACCCACCCCTCTCGTCACCTTCACAGCCAGTGTCCTTGGATAAAAGTCATCTGTCCCCATCAATGTATCATCTACTCACGCTTAGATTCTACATTTCCAGTTTTATTAATTACATATGCACAGGATTTAAAGAGCCAGAAGTACTGCTAGAATTGTTACCAAACATCCCCTGCTGTCTCCTGCCCCTTGATTCCCTGCCCCTTGATCCCTGCTCTCCAAGGTCAGCAGTTGTTTCTTTTGATCATTAACTCCACGGTTCTAACAAAAACAAAACCAACATGCTTATACTGAAAGTTGTTGGTTTTTCAGTTTTTAGGGATTATCTCAGAGAGAAAGCATTGGTTGTTTCCTTACATCCTCTTTATCTTCCTCCATGGAGATAAATTCATTTTTGGTTATATCAAGGTATGTTTACATTATAATTATTATTCCCACTTGGAACCCTTGAAGCTTCTTTAACCTCTTGTATTAGATGGATGTGTGTGTGCACATATATAATTTTAAATCCTTGAATTCTTGGAAAACAGCTTTCATAATAAGCTTTCTCTGGCCTGTGACAGAATCTTCATGGAATTCTCTACCTGGGGCTTGTTTCTGCTTGTTTTCGCCCCTACCGGTGCTTTTTACCTTTTAACTTTTTTATGTTGACATTTTAAACTTACAGAAAAGTTGCCATGACAGTTCAGCAGTTTCCGTACCCTGCACCACCCGGGTCCCCAGGGTTACCATCCTGTACAAACAACTCAGTACAACGGTCAAAACTAAGAAACCAGCATTGGAGCACACTAGTTACTAAAGCACAGAGTCTCTGTGGTTTTCACCCGCTCTCCCACCCTGTCCTTTTTCTGGTCCACCATCCAGTCCAGGCCCCACAGCACACGCTGTTGCGGTGGCTCCCAGTCCTCCCGTCTCTGACTTTTCCTCAGGGCCCCATCCACCTTCCACTGTCCATGACCTTGACCCTTTGGAAGACTGCTGGTCACTCGCTTTGTAGAACATGCTACATTTCAAGGGTTTGTCTGGGTGTTTTCATGATGTGTTTGAGGTTCTGCAGCTTTGGCCCAAATGGCACAGAAGTGAGGTACCTTCTCAGGAGGTATGTGATGTCACACATTACTGGTGGGGACACTGATCATTTTGGGTTAAGATGGTGTCTGCTGGGTTCATCCACTGTACAGCCTCATTTTTTTTTTCTTTCCAATTGTATTTCTTAGAGGAAGGTATTTTGAGACTATGCAAATAGCCTGCTTCTCCTCAAACTTTGACTAATTTTAGCATTTATTGGTAGATCTTGACAGTCATATTACAATAGTGATTTTCTATTTCCTTCTCTCTTGCATTTTCTTCAGTGTTTATTCTTAAATTTACTTTTGGAAGTATAGTTGATTTAAAAATGTGTTAATGTCTGCTGTACAGGAAAGTGACTCAGTTACACACATATACACATTCTTTTAAATGTCCTTTTCCAGTATGGTTTTATCCCAGGGTATTGAATATAGTTCCCTGTGCTCTGCATTAGGACCTTGCGTATCCATCCTGTGAGCAATAATTTGTGTCTACTAACCCTAGACTCCTAGTCCCTCCTTCCCCCACCCCACTTGGCAACCACAAGTCTGTTTTCTTATCTCTGAGTCTGTTCTGTTTCATAGATGTATTCATTTGTGTCATATTTTAGATTCCACATATAAGTGATTTCATATGGTATTTGTCTTTCTCTTTCTGACTTACTTTACTTACTGTGTATCCAAGTTGCTGCAAATGGCATTGTTTCATTCTTTTTTATGGCTGAGTAATATTCCATTGTATGTATGTACCACATCTTATTTATCCATCATCTGTTGGTCAGTTATTTCCACAGCTTGGCTATTGTAAATAGTGCTATTATGAACATACGGGTCCTTTTATCTTCTCAAATGATATTTTTGTCTGGGTCAAATTTCAACTCTATTAAGTTTCCTGGGGAACCTCCGTGCTGTGCAAAGTTTGTAAGTTTGATTTAGTTCATAGGTCCCATTTATTTATTTTTATTTTTGTTTTTATTTCTATTGCCTTGGAAGAATGACCTAAGGAAGCATTAGTGCAATTTATTTCAGAGAATGTTTTGCCTATGATCTCTTCCAGAAGTTTTATGGTATCATATCTTATGTTTAAATCTTTAAGCCATTTTGAGGTTATTTTTGTGCATGGTGAGAGAGTATGTTTCAACTTCATCAATTTGCATGCAACTGTCCAGCCTTCCCAGCACCACTTCCTGAAGTGACTGTCTTTTTCTCATTTCATATTTTTTCCTCCTTTGTGGAAGATTAGTTGACCATAGGTGTGTGGGTTCATTTCTGGGCTCTCTGTGCTGTTCTGTTGATCTATGTGTCTGGTTTTCTTCCAGCATCACACTGTTTTGATTACGATAGCTTTGTAGTATTGTCTGAAGCCTGGGAGGTTTATACGCCCTGCTTTTTTGTTCTTCCTCAGGATTATTTGGCAATTCTGGGTCTATTATGGTTCCATATAAATACTAGGATTATATATTCTCATTCTGTGAAAAGTGTCATGGGTTATTTGGCAAAGGTCGCATTAAATCTGTAGACTGATTTGGATAGTAGTGGTATTTTGAAAATATTAATCCTTCCAACCCAAGATCATGGAATATCTTTCCCTTTCTTTGAATTCTCTTTAATTTCCTTTACTAATGATTTCTCAGCACATAAGGCTTTCACCTCTTTGAGGTTTATTCATAGGCGGTTTTTTATGTGATTTTAAAAGGGATTGTTTATGTTTCTGTTATTTTGTTTTTAGTGTAAGGAAATTCAGCTCCTTTCTGTATCCTGCTACCTTGCTGAATTCGTGTATCAGTTCTAGTAGTTTTGTATGGAGTCTTTAGGGTTTTATAGAGAGAGTATTGTGTTCTCAGTGCATAATGCCAGTTTTAGCTCTTCCTTACCAATTTGCATTCTTTTTATTTCTTTCTCTTATGTGATTGTTGTGGATAGGGCTTCCAGTATTTGTTGAAGAGAAGTGGTAAGAGTGGGCATCATTGTCTTGGTCCAGATTTTAGCTCTTCATAAATAGCTTTTCTTATGTTGAGAGATGTTTTCTACATGCACTTTTGTAAGGGTTTTTATCATGAATGGATATTGAGTTTTATCAATGCTTTTTCTACATCTGTGGGATAATCATGTGGCTTTTGTCCTTTTGTTGATGTGGTGTATCACATTTATTGATTTGCGTTATACTGAAACATCCTTGTGACCCTGGGATGAATCCAGCTTGGTCTCGGTGTAGACCTTTTAATGTGTTTCTGGATTTGGTTTGCTGATGTTTGGTTGAGAGTTTGGGGGTCTCTATTCATCAAAGATATTGGCCTGTAATTTTCTTTTTTGGTAGCATTTTTATCTTTGGTTCTGGTATTAGGGTGATGGTGGCTTCATAGACTGTCTTTGGGAGTGTTCCTTCCTCTTCAGTCTTTAGGAAGAGTCTGAGAAGGATCGATACATAGGTTCATTATAAGCAGGCCTGCTTTTACATTTGTACCGGGCAGAGCAGCACTTCCAGTGTTTAAAACAGACAGGAAAAACACAAGGGAGTTAACACTGCCTTTCCCTGTCTCGGTCACTGCCTCCCCACTGACTCAATCTTCGTTTGACTTTCAGATGTTCCTTTCAGTCCATTTTTATACTTCTAGCTATCTATCCATATGTCTGTTATAAGCAACATACAATATTGTTTCGTTTGCAGCTTTTAAGATGTATATGAATGGCATCTCTAATGTGCACTTTCCTGCATCTCACTTTTCTCGTACTATAGTGTTTAGATGTGTCCATGTTGTGTATATGTGCTGAGCTCCATCAGTGTTTAGACGTGTCCATGTTGTGTATATGTGCTGAGCTCCATCAGTGTTTAGATGTGTCCATGTTGTGTATATGTGCTGAGCTCCATCAGTGTTTAGATGTGTCCATGTTGTGTATATGTGCTGAGCTCCATCAGTGTTTAGATTTGTCCATGTTGTGTATATGTGCTGAGCTCCATTCCATGTCATTTTTTATACTAATCCACGTCTCAAGCGGGGCTTCCCAGGTGGTGCACTCGTGGTAAAGGACCCACCTGCCAATGCAGGACATGAGGGTTTGATCCCTGGGTCAGGAAGATCCCTGGAGGGGGACATGGCAATCCACTCCAGTATTCTTGCCTAGAGAATCCCCATGGACAGAGGAGTCTGGGCTGGGGGTGGGGGGGAGGGCCACAGAGTCTGTGTCACTATAGGGTCACACAGAGTTGGACGTGACTGAAGCAACTTAGCATGCATGCACACGTCTCTCAAATGTCCTGCATTTTCCTTTATGTATTCCTACTAATCTGTGGTGTTCCTTTTCTTCCCCTTTGCTATATTTGTGTTTTCAGCTCCCTTCACTCAAATTATACTTTGAGTGAGACCCATCCATGTTGTTACAGCTTGGTCAGTTGTAGCTGCTGTGTGTGCTCCATTGTGTAAAGACGGACAGTTAACACTTGTGCAGCATGTAGACAGCAAGACTCTCTTTCTGGTTTTGCCTAGTGTGAAACAGTACTGCACACTGTCTTGTACACATCCTAGGGGACTATCTCTAGTATCTGCCCTGGATTCAGCACTCTCAGGACGCTTAAGTCTCACAGTCCGCCCTCCGCACTCATGGCTTCACCACCTGCTGATCAGCCAGTGTGGACTGCAAACGTGGTACACGATCTGAGGTTGGTTAAATCCACAAATGCGGAACTCACGGATTACGGAGGGCCAACTGTACGCAGGAGTAGAATGCTTGCTCATAGGCTACGCACGTGGTAAACATCAGCAGAGTCAAATGTCTTTACAATGTAATTTGCTACCAAATTACACAATCACCAGTTGCTCTGTGTTCTTGCTAACAATGGATAATACTGTTAGGTTTTTCAGTTTTTGTCACTTCAGTAAAAGTTTTTGTGGTATCTTCTTGTCATCTTAATTTGCATTTTCTCTTACAAATAATGGATAGCATTTTTTCATTTGCCTACCTGTCATTTGGATGTGCTCTTGGGAGGTGCTTATTCATGGAATATGCCTCTTCCACTCATGGATTACCGTAGTGTCTAGGAGGGATGGAATCACATTTTCACCAAGATTCTTTGTCAGATAGGTTGTCACAAATATCTTCTCCCACCCTGTCCTGCCTTCCTATTCTCCTCACTGTATCTTTTGAGGAGCAGCAGTCGAGAGCTCTAGTGGAGTCTAGTTTAGCTGCCTCCCTTATCAGGTAGTGCCTTTGGTGTTCTGTTGAAACAACTTTTCCCTACTCTGAGGTTGTGAATTCCTTCTGGAACTGTTACTGTTTTATCTTTTACATTTTGATGTATAATCTAACTGGATTTAATTTTTATGTGTGGTATAAGGGTGAGGTCAGATTTCATGTCCATTGATGATGCTAAAGTAAATTCACCTGACTTAAAAAATTGGTAAAATCGGTCAGTGCTCACAGCCAGTGACCAACTGAGTCGGCACTGGACACAGTTTGCATTTACAGGGACAAGAATCATCTGAATTGCTCCTAGCAGAAAGTGCAGAATCAGAGGTTCTGGTACCCCAAACTTGTATTGTTGTTTAAATTCTACTTCTAACCAGTTATAACATTTTATTTGTTTCATTGTGAATTAAGGGGTTAAATAAATTTTTGGATATGTGTTCACTTTTATGTCTTTATGAGAGTTATGATTTTATTCATTTAAAAGAATGGTACTTTAGCAGTTGTAATTCCTTCTTTGCTTTTTACTTCTCTGTGATTATCTGCTAATGCAGGGGTCTGTCACGGACTGCTCAGGTTTGGGACCAGCGTGACTAGTCCAGGCATCTGCGTATGAGGATGGGGGTGGGGCAGCTCCAGGACATGTGGTGTGGCTCCTGCGCAGGACTTGATGACGGAAAATACAGTGACTGGCAGCTCTAGTGCCCTGTTACTTAGTTGAGAAATACAGGTATTTTTTTAATAGCATTGCCTGTCTAGCTCAAAATATTTTTCCAGTGACTGATGCATTGCTAGTGGTCACATGTTAATTTTAGAAACTTGGGCTTCTACATAGAGTGAATTTTTGCTAAGAGTAAGACCAGTAACCCAGAGAATAGAGTAAATGATAGAAAAACACATAATTTGAAAAGAATTGTACCTGTACCTATCTTGTGACAGAAGTAGTTCTTGTTTTCATATGAGGATGAAAAATTGAATGGTATTTAAAAAGAACAACAAAACAAATTCCTGGACAAATTGCTATATCCAATGAGACCAAATTTTATTAATATTTTTTAAAAATGTGATACAGCCATTTAATTTTCACGTTAACAACTGCCAGCATTTGTATGTACACACAAGCATACACTATTTATATAAAAAAATAAGCTTTAATAATAAACAAGCCTTTACAAATGCAGCTTTCTAAAGCCTATTGAGAAATAAGTATGGACATTTCTGAGATAGGATCACTGTGGAATCCGGCTCTTCAGGAAGAAAATATTTTGAGAATAAAAAGCCTGACACAAATCACTAACTAAAACTCCAGTTTAGTAATTCTGTGTACTTCTTAGTCTAATTATTACCTTTCTGTTGGCTTTTAGGGTTGTCTCCAAACTGTTAGATGTCCCCTAAGGTGAATGTTTATATCTATTCCTTCTGAAAATTAGAAGAACTGGAGCCCCTTTTCAGTTCAGTTCAGTCGTTCAGTCGTGTCCGACTCTTTGTGACCCCATGAACCGCAGCACGCCAGGCCTCCCTGTCCATCACCAACTCCCGGAGTTCACTCAGACTCACGTCCATCAAGGCAGTGATGCCATCCAGCCATCTCATCCTCTGTCGTCCCCTTCTCCTCCTGCCCCCAATCCCTCCCAGCATCAGAGTCTTTTCCAATGAGTGAACTCTTCGCAAGAGGTGGCCAAAGTACTGGAGTTTTAGCTTTAGCATCATTCCCTCCAAAGAAATCCCAGGGCTGATTTCCTTGAGAATGGACTGATTGGATCTCCTTGCAGTCCAAGGGACTCGCAAGAGTCTTCTCCAACACCACAGTTCAAAAGCATCAATTCGGCGCTCAGCTTTCCTCACAGTCCAACTCTCACATCCATACATGACCACTGGAAAAACCACAGCCTTGACTAGACAGACCTTTGTTGGCAAAGTAATGTCTCTGCTTTTGAATATGCTATCTAGGTTGGTCATAACTTTCCTTCCAAGGAGTAAGCGTCTTTTAATTTCATGGCTGCAGTCACCATCTGCAGTGATTTTGCAACCCCAAAAAATAAAGTCTGACACTGTTTCCACTGTTTCCCATCTATTTCCCATGAAGTGATGGGACCAGATGCCATGATCTTCGTTTTCTGAATGTTGAGCCAACTTTTTCACTCTCCTCTTTCACTTTCCTCAAGAGGCTTTTGAGTTCCTCTTCACTTTCTGCCATAAGGGTGGTGTCATCTGCATATCTGAGGTTATTGATATTTCTCTCAGCAATCTTGATTCCATCTTGTGCTTCTTCCAGCCCAGCATTTCTCATGATGTACTCTGCATGTAAGTTAAATAAGCAGGGTGACAATATACAGCCTTGATGTACTCCTTTTCCTATTTGGAACCAGTCTGTTGTTCCATGTCCAGTTCTAACTGTTGCTTCCTGACCTGCATATAGGTTTATCAAGAGGCAGGTCAGGTGGTCTGGTATTACCATCTCTTTCAGAATTTTCCAGTTTATTGTGATCCACACAGTCAAAGGCTTTGGCATAGTCAATAAAGCAGAAATAGATGTTTTTCTGGAACTCTCTTGCTTTTTTGATGATCCAGTGGACATTGGCAATTTGATCTCTGGTTCCTCTGACTTTTCTAAAACCAGCTTGAACATCTGGAAGTTCACGGTTCACGTATTGCTGAAGCCTGGCTTGGAGAATTTTGAGCATTACTTTACTAGCGTTTGAGATGAGTGCAATTGTGCGGTAGTTTGAGCATTCTTTGGCATTGTCTTTCTTTGGGATTGGAATGAAAACTGACCTTTTCCAGTCCTGTGGCCACCGCTGAGTTTTCCAAATTTGCTAAAAGGAGCCCCTTTTAGCCATCCTTATTTCCAAACACAACTATCCTTAGAGATCCTCAGTTAGCCGACTTAAAATTTTATGCCCAGAGACCTCATAAGTGAAGTCTAAAAGTTTTCATCTGAAATAGTTGCAAAGGATCTAAGTACTGGCATGCATAGATACTGCATCTTTGGGTAAAATGGCTACATCTCCCTTTAAATTTAGCCAAGAAGTTCTAAATACAGTTGGTGCTAGACACTATCATCCTTTCAAAAAAGTACACAAAGAATACAAATTTTAATGGTAGGAAATGCCACACTTTTCTTTTTTACTCCCTGAATTTGTATTTTGATTCTATTTCTCCCTCAAAATTTTAGCCTAATTATTCTTGGCTTATATATTGTTTAGTTGACTGTCTGTAACAAAATTCCATACCATCCTACCATCATAATAATGCTCTACATATTTTAAATTTCTTAAGGACTGAGTTTGTTTAATAGATAGAGGACAATTTTAATAAACTACTAAACACGTAAAATTTCATTAACAGTGTATCACTTAATGAGTTGAAGTCTTCTCCTCCCAATTATTTCATCTCTGTATGTTACTATTATTTTTGTTAGAATGGCCACAGTACAGCATCAGTTCTTTTCTCCCTTTTCAATTTTATGTATGGAAATGCTGATGACCCTACTTCAGACAGACAGATGGAAAGAGAAGGAGTTAGTGATAGCAGGGTAAAGCCATCTCCTTCGGAATTACATGCTAAAATAAATACTCAGAAATTTTGATGTTCCTTCAATTTTGTTGTAAGCAAGGAATTAGGGACCAACCAGCATTGCAGGAGGATCTGTATCCTGTTACTATGCTTTCATTTCCAAACACTATGTTTGGAAATTGTATCTTGAGTCCTGCTCTACAGTAAGATGCATATGGGAAATGATCTGCTTTCATCTGTAATGGGAAAAAAGGGCATTTTCTCTGGCTGGTGACTCTTTGAAGAGTGCAATAGAAAGGTAAGGATCTAAAAATGTATCCCCTGAAACTGTTTGAGTCTCTGACTCATTGGAAAATGCTGGTAGATGTAAGGCTGCTGTTGTTGAGTTGCTAAGTTGTGACCAGTTCTTTGCGACCCCCAAGGACTGCAGCACGCCAGGCTTCCCTGTCTTTCACTGTCTCACAGAGTTTGCTTAAGTCCATTGATTCAGTGATGCCATCCAACCATCTCATCCTCTGTCACCCCTCTACTCCTGCCCTCAATCTTTCCCAGCATCAGAGTCTTTTCCAATGAGTTGGTCTTCGAATCCAGTGGCCAAAGTATAGGAGCTTCAGCACCAGTCCTTCCAAAGAATATTCAGGGTTGATTTCCTTTTGGGTTGACTGGTTTGATCTCGCAGTCCAAGGGACTCTCAGGAGTTTTCTCTAGCACCACAGTTTGAAAGCATCAGTTCTTCAGCCCTCAGCCTTCTTAATGATCCAACTCTCACATCCATATATGACTACTGGAAAAACCATAGCTGTGACTATATGGACCTTTGTTGGCAAAGTGATATCTGCTTTTTAATATGCTGTCTAGGTTGTCACAACTTTGCTTCCAAGGAGCAAGCATCTTTTAATTTCATGGCTGCAGTCGCAATCTGCAGTGATTTTGGAGCCCCCAAAAATAAAATCTGTCACTGTTTCCACTTTGCCCCCATCTGTTTGCCAGAAGTGATGGGACCAAATGCCATGATCTTAGTTTTCTGAATGTTGAGTTTTAAGTTAGTTTTTTTTTTTTTTTCACTCTCCTCTTTCACCCTCATCAAGAGGCTCTTTAGTTCCTCTTCACTTTCTGCCATAAGAGTGGTATCATCTGCATACCTGAGGTTGTTGATATTTCTCCAGGCAGTCTTGATTCCAGCTTGTGTTTCACTTAGTCTGACATTTTGCGTGAGGTACTCTGCATATAAGTTAAATAAGCAGGCTGACCATCTACAGCCTGGCTGTACTCCTTTCCTAATTTTGAACCAGTCTGTTGTTTGTGTCTGGTTCTAACTGCTGCTTTTTGACCTACATACAGGTTTCTCAGGAGACAGGTGAGGTGGTCTGGTATTCCCATCTCTTTAAGAATTTTCCAGTTGTGATCCACATAGTCAAAGACTTTAGCATAGTCAATGAAGCAGAAGTAGATGTTCTTCTGGAATTCCCTTGGTTTTTCTGTGATCTAACAGATGCTGGCAATTCGATCTCTGGTTCCTCTGCCTTTTCTAAATCCAGCTTGTACATCTAGATATCCCAGTTTAAAAACTACTGGCTTCAGTGACTTAAGTTTAGATTTAACTATGCTTTCATAAAGCATAGAAATTATTAGATTATGTCACCTTCCTAATAGAGCCTCTTGTCCTTAAATGTACTCTGTTGTAACTAGTCCTGTAATTTGTTTCTTGGCAAATGGGTTCTGAGATCTGTCTGTGTCTTTTGGTTGGTGCATTTAATCCATTAACGTTTAAGATAATTATGGATATCAATAGACTGGGCAGATGAAAACGTGTGCAAGTACGCACTTCGACTTAGCACGTCACTCTATTTAACCCCCAAATTAAATGTAATTATTTTTTAGGTTAGTCATGTTTGGATTATGGCTTGCAATTGTAATTATCTTTTTTTTTTTTTTTTTAGTCTGGCTATTGATTGTGAAAACAGACATCTTTTACGATTGTAATTATGTAACTATTATTTGGAGAAGGCAATGGCACCCCACTCCAGTACTCTTGCCTGGAGAATCCCATGGATGGAGGAGCCTGGTAGGCGGCAGTCCATGGGGTCACACAGAGTCGGACACGACTGAGCGACTTCACTTTCACTTTTCACTTTCATGCATTGGAGAAGGAAATGGCAACCCACTCCAGTGTTCTTGCCTGGAGAATCCCAGGGACGGGGAAACCTGGTGGGCTGCTGTCTATGGGGTCGCACAGAGTCGGACATGACTCAAGTGACTTAGCAGCAGCAGCAACTATTATTTAATACCATTGCATCATGATTTTGAGCAGAACCTTACTAGCATGGGAAATGAGCAAAATTGTCCAGTAGTTTAAACATTCTTTGGCACTTCCTTTCTTTTAGATCGGAATGAAAACTGACTTTTTCCAATCCTATAGCCACTGCTGAGTTTTCCAAATTTGTTGACATACTGAGTGCAGCACTTTAACAGCATCATCTTTTAGGATTTGAAATAGCTCAGCTGGAATTCCATCACCTCCGCTAGCTTTGTTCATAGTGATGCTTCCTAAGGCCCACTCGACTTCACACTCCAGGATGTCCGGCTCTCAGTGAGTGACCATACCATTGTGATCATTTGGGTCATTAAAACCTTTTTGTACAATTCTGTGTATTCTTGCCACCTCATTTTAATCTCTTCTGCCTCTATTAGGTCCTTACTGTTTCTGTCCTTTATTGTGCCCATTCTTGCATGAAATTTTCCCTTGATATCTCCAATTTTCTTGAGGAGATCTCTTGTCTTTCCCATTCTATTATTTTCCTCTGTTTCTTTGCATTGCTCATTGAATAAGGCTTTCTTATTGCTTCTTGATATTCTCTAGAATTCTGCATTCAGTTGGGTTTATCTTTTCCTTCCTCCTCTACTTTTCACTTCTTTTCTTTCCTCAGCTTTGCAAAGCTTCCTCAGACAACCACTTTGCCTTCTTGCATTTCTTTTTCGGGGGATGGTTTTGGTCAGTGCCTCCTATACAGTGTTACAAATCTCCACCCACTCTATCACACCTAAGCCCTTGAATCTATTCATCACCTCCATTGTATAATCATAAGGGATTTGATTTAGGTTATATCTGAATGGCCTAGTGGTTTTTCCTTGCTTTCTTCAATTTAAGCCTGAATCTTGCAGTAAGGAGCTGATGATCTGAGCCACAGTCAGCTCCAGGTCTTGTTTTTGCTGACTGTATAGAACTTCTCATACTGTTCATACTGTTCATGGGGTTTTCAAGGCAAAGGCAACAATACTGAAGTGGTTTGCCATTCCCTTCTCCAGTGGGCCACATTTTGTCAGAACTCTCCACCATGACCCATCCACCTTGGGTGGCCCGACACGGCATGGCTCACAGATTCATTGCATTAGACAAGGCTGTGGTTCATGGGATCAGTTTGGTTAGTTTTCTGTGGTTGTAGTTTTAAGTCTGTCTTCCCTCTCGTGGAGAAGGATAAGAGCCTTATGGAAGCTTCCTGATGGGAGAGACTGACTGAGGGGGAAACTGGGTCTTGTTCTGATGGGATGGGGCCATGCTCAGTTCAGTGCAGTTCAGTCTCTCAGTCGTGTCCGACTCTTTGCGACCCCATGAATCGCAGCACGCCAGGCCTCCCTGTCCATCACCAACTCCCGGAGTTCACTCAAACTCATGTCCATCGAGTCGGTGATGCCATCCAGCCATCTCATCCTCTGTCGTCCCTTTCTCTTCCTGCCCCCAATCCCTCCCAGCATCAGAGTCTTTTCCAATGAGTCAACTCTTCGCAAGAGGTGGCCAAAGTACTGGAGTTTCAGCTTTAGCATCATTCCCTCCAAAGAAATCCCAGGGCTGATCTCCTTCAGAATGGACTGGTTGGATCTCCTTGCAGTCCAAGGGATTCTCAAGAGTCTTCTCCAACACCACAGTTCAAAAGCATCAATTCTTCGGTGCTCAGCCTTCTTCACAGTCCAACTCTCACATCCATACATGACCACAGGAAAAACCATAGCCTTGACTAGACGGACCTTTGTTGGCAAAGTAATGTCTCTGCTTTTGAATATACTAACTAGGTTGGTCATAACTTTCCTTCCAAGGAGTAAGCGACTTTTAATTTCATGGCTGCAACCACCATCTGCAGTGATTTTGGAGCCCCCCAAAATAAAGTCTGACACTGTTTCTACTGTTTCCCCATCTATTTCCCATAAAGTGATGGGACCAGATGCCATGATCTTCGTTTTCTGAATGTTGAGCTTTAAGCCAACTTTTTCACTCTCCTCTTTCACTTTCATCAAGAGGCTTTATAGTTCCTCTTCACTTTCTGCCATAAGGGTGGTGTTATCTGTGTATCTGAGGTTATTGATATTTCTCCCAGCAATCTTAATTCCAGCTTGTGCTTCTTCCAGCCCAGGGTTTCTCATGATGTACTCTGCATGTAAGTTAAATAAGCAGGGTGACAATATACAGCCTTGACATACTCCTTTTCCTATTTGGAACCAGTCTCAGTAAATATTTAATCCAATTTTCTGTTGATGAGTGAGGCTGTGTTCCCTCCCTGCTATTTACCTGGGGCTAACTGGTGGCTCAGAAGGTAAAGCATCTGCCTGCAATACGGGAGATCCGGGTTCGATCCCTTGGTCGGGAAGATCCCCTGGAGAAGGAAATGGCAACCCACTCCAGTATTCTTGCCTGGAAAATCCCATGGATGGAGCCTGGTAGGCTACAGTCCATGGGGTCGCAAAGAGTCGGACACAACTGAGCCACTTCACTTCACTTCAAACTATGGTGGAGGTAATGAAGATAATGGCGACCTCCCTCAAAAGATCCCAGGCATGCACTGCTACACTCAGTGCCCCCAACCCTGCAGCAGGCCACCACCGACCCACGCCTCCACCGGAGACACCTGGACACCCACAGGCAGGTCCGAGACAGTCTCTTGTGGGGTCACTGCTCCTTTCTCCCGGGTCCTGGTGCACAGGGTTCTGTTTGCGCCCTCCAAGAGTCTATTTCCTAGTCCTGCGTAAATTCTGGCAGTTCTGTGGTGGGTTAATGGCAACCTCCTCCAAGAGGGCTTATGCCATACCCAAGACTGCTGCACCCAGAGCCCCTGCCCCGCAGCAGTCCACTGCCGACTTGTACCTCCTCAGGAGACACCCAAACACAGTCTGTCTCAGTCTCTGTGGGGTCCCTGGGTCCTGCACACAGGTTTGTTTGAGCCCTCTGAGCACCTCTGGCAGAAATGGGGTTTGATTCTAAATGCAAATTTGCCTCTCCTACCGTCTTTCTGGGGCTTCTCCTTTGTTCTTGGACGTGGGGTATCACCTCACGGCCTCGCCAGTGCCACACAGCCACTGCTCGCCGCTCCAGCACGTGCAAGTTGGACCATAAAGAAAGCTGAGCACCTAAGAATTGAT
Source organism: Bos indicus x Bos taurus (assembly GCF_003369695.1). Classification (NCBI taxonomy): domain Eukaryota; kingdom Metazoa; phylum Chordata; class Mammalia; order Artiodactyla; family Bovidae; genus Bos; species Bos indicus x Bos taurus. Next base: position 57,302,723 of record NC_040093.1, read on the forward strand.
GCTTTTGTACTGTGGTGTTGTAAATACTCTTGAGAGCTCCTTGGACTGCAAGGAGATCAAAGCAGTCCATCCAAAAGGAAATCAGTCCTGAATATTCATTGGAAGGACTGATGCTGAAGCTGAAACTCCAATACTTTGGCTACCTGATGCAAAGAACTGACTCATCTGAAAAGACTGTGCTGCTGGGAAAGATTGAAGGTGAGAGGAGAAGGGGACGACAGAGGATGAGATGGTTGGATGGCATCACTGACTAAATGGACATGAGTTTGAGTAAACTTCAGGAGTTGGTGATGGACAGGGAGGCCTGGCATGCTGCAGTCCATGGGGTCACAAAGAGTCGGACACAACTGAGCAACTGAACTGATAAAGCTTCTCCATCTTGAGCTACAAAGACTAATAATCAACCTGATTTTGGTATTGACCATCTGGTGATGTCCGTGTATAGAGTCATCTCTTGTGTTGTGGGAAGAGAGTATTTGCTATAACCAGTGCATTCTCTTGGCAAAACTCCGTTAGCCTTTGCCCTGATTCATTTTTTTAAATTTAAATTTATTTATTTTAATTAGAGGCTAATTACTTTACCATATTGTATTGGTTTTGCCATACATCAACATGAATCCGCCATGGGTGTACACGTGTTCCCAATCCTGAACCCCCTTCCCACCTCCCTCCCCATACCATCCCTCTGGGTCATCCCAGTGCACCAGATCCGAGCATCCTGTATCCTGCATCGAACCTGGACTGGCGATTCGTTTCATCTTAGAGGAGAACATAGGAAAGACACTCTCCGACATAAATCACAGCAGGATCCTCTATGACCCACCTCCCAGAATATTGGAAATAAAAGCAAAATAAACAAATGGGATCTAATTAAAATTAAAAGCTTCTGCACAACAAAAGAAACTACAAGCAAGGTGAAAAGACAGCCTTCAGAATGGGAGAAAATAACAGCAAATGAAGCAACTGACAAACAACTAATCTCAAAAATATACAAGCAACTCCTGCAGCTCAATTCCAGAAAAATAAACGACCTGATTCATTTTTTAGTCCAAGGCCAAACTTGCCTGTTACTGCAGGTATCTCTTGACGTCCTACTTTTTGAATTCCAATCCACTATAATGAAAAGGACATCATTTTTGGTGTTAGTTCTAGACGATCTTGTAGGTCCTTGAAGATCTTGTGGTTCTATGAAGAACTAGTCAATTTCAACTTCTTTAGCATTACTGGTTGGGGCATAGACTTGGATTACTGTGATGTTGAATGGCTTGCCTTGGAAACGAACCAATATAATTCTGTCATTTTTGAGATTGCACTCAAGTACTGCATTTTGGACTCTTGTGGACTATTTCTTCTCAGGGATTCTTGCCCATGGTAATAGATATAATGGTTGTCTGAATTAAATTTGCCCGTTCCAGTCCATTGTAGCTCACTGATTCCTAAGTCGATTTTGACTCTTGCCATCTCCTGCTTGACCACTTCCAGTTTACATTGATTCACGGACCTGACATTCCAGGTGTCTGTGCAGTATTGTCTTATTTTTCTTAATACATATATTTTACTGAAGGAGAGTTGACTTACAGTGCTTCAGGTGCACAGCAAAGTGACTCAGGTATCCACACACACATGCATTAGTTTCAGACTGTTTCCCACTATAGGCTATTACCAAATATTGACTGCAGTTCCTGGTGCTATACAGTAAACCTTTGTTGCTTATCTGTTTTTTTTAGTTAGAAATCTAGCATTCTATTCATGCTAAGTCAAACAAGTGTAATCAAAATGTCATAAAATTTCTAGTTAGGCAAAAATCCATACGTTTTCTAAAATATATGTATATATTATACATATCACTTTTCACTTTCATGCATTGGAGAAGGAAATGGTAACCCACTCCAGTGTTCTTGCCTGGAGAATCCCAGGGACGGGGGAGCCTGGTGGGCTGCCGTCTATGGGGTCGCACAGAGTCGGACACGACTGAAGTGACTTAGCAGCAGCAGCAGCAGATGTATACAAAAGTTTTTCTACTATGCTTGATAAAGGCTTGAGAAGGAACATCAAAAAAAAGAGATGGAGAAATTGGAGAACATAAGCTAAATGAAATGGGAGCACTGAATATGAAATAGAAAAAGTGAAAATAACCAGATAAAAGTAAAAGATGCTCATATAGTCCAGTTGTTTTTAAACATGGCTGCTCATTAGAAACACATTTGGAGCTCTGGAGAAAAAAAAGCATTTGCTATTTTTCAAAAAATTCCAAGATAATTCTGATATGATCTGGATTTTAAAGTGATGACAGGATTTTCTATTAAATGTTAGTTTTGTTGATAATTCTATTTTTTTGTTGTTGGCAATCATGATACAATGCTATTAAGTGAATAACAGTTACATAATCACAATGGTAAAAGATGTTTACCAGTTTTCACAATTGATAGCCAGACAAAAAATAAATGATAATTACAATTGCAAGCCATCACAGGAACATGATTAACCTAACAATATAAAATGCTGCTGCTGCTGCTGCTAAGTCGCTTCAGTCGTGTCCAACTCTGCGTGACCCCATAGACGGCAGCCTACCAGGCTCCGCCATCCCTGAGATTCTCCAGGCAAGAACGCTGGAGCGGGTTGCCATTTCCTTCTCCAATGCATGAAAGTGAAAAGTGAAAGTGAAGTCGCTCGGTCGCGACCCCATGGGCTGCAGTATAAAATAATTACATACAATTTGGGGGGGAATCAAGCAGAGTAAAATGATAAGTGAAAGTACATATGTGCGTATGTTTTCATCCGCCCAGCCAGTCAAGGTCTTTTGGTTGGTGCATTTAACCTATTTACATTTAAGGTAATCATCAATACATATAATCCTATTAGGGCTTCCCTCATAGCTCAGTTGGTAGAGAATCTGCCTGCAATGCAGGAGACCTGGGTTTGATCCCTGAGTTGGGAAGATCCACTGGAAAAGGGAAAGACTACCCACTCCAGTATTCTGGCCTAGAGAATTCCATGGACTGTATAGTCGATGGGGTTGCAAAGAGGTGGACATGACTGAGTGACTTTCACTTTCACTTTCATGATCCTATTACCATTTACTTAGTTGTTTTGGGTTTGTTTTCTGTAGGGCTTTTGCTTCGCTTGTGTTTCCTGCCTAGAGAAGTTCCCTTAGCATTTGTTGTAAAGCTGGTTTGGTGGTGCTGAATTCTCTTAGCTTTTGCTTGTCTGAAAAGCTTTTGATTTCTCCATCAAATCTGAATGAGAGTCTTGCTGGGTAAAGAAGTCTTGGTTGTAGGTGCTTCTCTTTCATGACTTTAAATATATGGTGCCATTCCCTTCTGGTTCATAGAGTTTCTGTTAAGAAGTCAGCTGATAACCTGATGAGACTTCCCTTGTATGTTGTTTGTTGTTTTTCCCTTGTTGCTTTTAATATTTTATCTGTCTTTAATTTTTGTCAGTTTGATTACTATGTGTCTCAGTGTATTCCTCCTTGGGTTTACCCTGCCTGGGACTCCATGTGCCTCCGGGACTTGGTTGACTATAGTCCTTTCACATGTTGGGGAAGTTTTCAGCTATTATCTCTTCAAATACTTTATCAGGTCCTTTCTCTCTCTTCTACTTTGGGACCCGTATATCACGAATGCTGGTGTGTTTAATGTTGTCCTAGAGGTCTCTTAATCTGTCTTCATTTCTTTTCATTTTTTTTTAATTAATTTTATTTTATTTTTAAACTTTACATAATTGTATTAGTTTTGCCAAATATCAAAATGAATCCGCCACAGGTATACATGTGTTCCCCATCCTGAACCCTCCTCCCTCCTCCCTCCCCATACCATCCCTCTGGGTCGTCCCAGTGCACTAGGACTATATTCTATATTCTGTTCTTTGGTAGGGATTTCTGCCATCCTGTCCTTCAGGTTATGTATCAGTTCTTCTGCCTCAGTTATCCTACTGATTCCTTCTAGGGTATTATTTATCTCTGTTTGTTTGTTCTTTAGTTCTTCTAAGTCTTTGGTAAACATTTCTTGCATCTTCTCCATTGTTTTCCCAAGATCCTAGGTCATATTTACTACCATTATTTTGAATTCTTTTTCTGGAAGGTTGCCTTTCTCCACTTCTTTTAGTTGATTTTCTGGGGTTTTATCTTGTCCCTTCATCTGAGACATAACTCTCTGCTTTTTCATGCTGATTCAGTCCAGTCCAGTTGCTCAGTCGTGTCCGACTCTTTGCAACCCCATGGACTGCAGCACGCCAGGCTTCCCTGTCCATCACCAACTCCCAGAGCTTACTTATGTCCATTGAGCCGGTGGTGCCATCCAACCATCTCATCCTCTGTCATCACCTACTCCTCCTGCCTTCAATCTTTCCCAGCATCAGGGTCTTTTCAAATGAGTCAGTTCTTTGCATCAGGTGGCCAAAATATTGGAGCTTCAGCTTTAGCATCAGTCCTTCCAATGAATATTCAGGACTGATTTCCTTTAGGATTGACTGGTTGGATCTCCTTGCAGTCCAAGGGACTCTGAAGGGTCTTCTCCATCACCACAGTTCAAAAGCATCAATTCTTTGGCACTCAGCTTTCTTTATAGTCCAACTCTCACATCTATACATGACCACTGGAAAAACCATAGCTTTGACTAGATGGACCTTTGTCAGCAAAGTAATGTCTCTGCTTTTTAATATGCTGTCTAGGTTTGTCATAGCTTTCCTTCCATGGAGTAAGCGTGTTTTAATTTCATGGCTGCAGTCACTGTCCACAGTGATTTTGGAGCCCCAAAAAATAAAATCTGTCACTATTTCCATTGTTTCCCAATCTATTTGCCATGAAGTGATGGCAAATACTGCCATCATGCTGATTAACTTTCTGTAATGTGATTTTTGTTCTAGCTGCTGTGGGATTGTGATTCTTCTTGCTTATTCTGTCTGCCCTCAGATGGAGGAGGCTAAGAGGCTTGTGTAAGCTTCCTAATGGGAGGGACTGGAGGTGAGAAAAACTGGGTCATGCTCTAGTGGGCAGGGCCTTGCTCAGTAAAGCTTTAATCCAGTTATATACTGATAGGTGGGGTTCCCTCCCTGTTAGTTGTTTGGCCTGAGGTGACCCAGCCCTGGGGTCTGCTGGGTCTATTGTAGGGATAATGGCACCTCCAAGGGGAACCTTCCAGGACTGCTGCTGCCAGCGCCCCTGTCCCTGTGGTGAACCCCTGCTGACCCACGCCTCCACAGGAGGCCCTCCTACACTGGCATGTGGTTTGGGGTCGGTCTCCTGTGGGGTCACTGCTCCTTTCCTCTGGGTCTCGGTGCATGCAACATTTTGTTTGTGGCCTCCAAGACTGGAGTCTCTCTTTCCCCCAGTCCTGTGGAAGTCCTGCAGTCACATCCCACTGGACTTCATGGTCTGATTCCCTGGGGATTCCTAGTCCCTTTGTCGAATCCCCAGGCTGGGGAGCCTGACATGGGGCTCAGGACCTTCACAACAGTGGGAGAACTTCTTTGGTATTACTGTCCTTCAGTCTGTGGGTCACCCCCCACAGCGGGATGTGATCGGGATTTGATCTTATTGTGATTGTGCCCCTGCTACTGTCTCGATGCAGCTTCTTCTTTGTCTTCGGAGGTGGGTATCTGTTTTTGGTGGGTTCCAGCATTCTCCTTTCAATGGTTGTTCAATAGCTAGTTGCGATTTTGGTGCTTTCCACAATTGTTCTTTATAGCATTGGACATTATTTTCACCACCACACGTATCCACAACTGAACATTGTTTTCTCTTTGGCCCAGTGGCTTCATTCTTTCTGGAGCTATTAGTAATTGCCCACTGCTTTCCCGGTGGCTGAGACAGTAAAAAAAAAAAAAAAAAAATGCAACTGCAATGCAGGAGACCTGGATTCCATCCCTGGGTTGGGAAGATCCCCTGGAGCAGGGAATGGCTACCCACTCCAGTATTCTTGCCTGGAGAACTCCATGGACAGAGGAGCCTGGTGGGCTATCTATGGGGTCACAAGGAGCTGGGCACGACTGAGTGATGAACACTTTGACTTTCATACTTCCCCGGTAGCACCCTGGACACCTTCCAACCTGGGAGACACATCTTTCAGAGTCGTATCTTTTTGCCTTTTTATACTGTTCATAGGGTTATTGTGTCAAGAATACTGGAGTGGTTTGCTGTTCCCTCCTCTGGTGGACCACCTTTTGTCAGAACTCTTCACTGTGACCCATCCATCTTGGGTGACCCTGCATGGCATGGCTCATAGCTTCACTGGGGTTACACAAGCCCCTTCACCGCGACAAGACTATGATCCAGGAAGGGACTTGGGATAGAGTTTGGTGTGTGGAAGTACTTGATAAACTTGTGTGGAATGGAAGGAGGGGGGTCTTCTGATCACACAGAGCTTGGCTGGCTTCAATAGACTCTTCTAATGATACAGGCACTTTAAGCCCAAGATAATAAGGGGAGGGCAGAATGCGTTCCTAGGACCCAGTTCCATCCAAGTAAAGCCACCAGGCTGACTGCCAGTTGGTTCCTCCCCAGGGCAGTCAATTTTTTCCCATAGTTAAACCTCTTCTCTCCTACATCAGTTCTCAATTCATTCTGACTATGTTGTGCCTCTGCTGACCACCCCCAACCTCACATTTTCGCTTTGAAAGAGCCTTACTAAGCATCACACTGTAAATCACATCATCAGTCAGTAAATAGCATCCCAGGATGTAGACGAGTATCATCTTGTCCTCGGTGGCTCTGCCTCTTCGGGAGTGGCTGCACCTGAGATTTTCTGTCATTCCCTAAAGCTTAGCTCACTGCTCCAGGAAACTGGGACATCCAGGGAGCTCACCCTGTCTCACCCCGTGTGAGCAGTGAGTGAGCCCGCGGCCCCATGGCTGTGCAGACCAGGGAGTGTGCAGACCAGGGAGTGGACAGGCCAGGGTGGGTAAGAAGCTAGCCAAGCCTTCACAGGGCTCTGCTCTCTGAGAGGCTTGTAAGTCAGAGAGCCCCCAGATTGCCACCCTTGACCCCACTCACCCAGCGAGTCCCTGTCCTAATGGACGGCCCCGCCCCACCCCTCATGTGCAGCTGCAGGCGGGTCCAGCTGCCAGAGGGAGTTCAGGTGCTCTGAGCTGGGGCAGGACTGGGTCTCCTCTCCAGGCCTGGTGAAGTCCGAGGCCTTCAGTGTGAGATCATTTACCTTTTAGTTCAGATCCTTTTCAGAATCTAATGAGTTAGTTCCTTACAGACCCAGCTCATCTTCTGTAGAAGTCAGTTACCTGGGTCTTTAGAGGCCAGAGAAGGAATCCTGCTCACTCTACAGCTCATGCACAGAAGGTCACTGATCGAGTTTCACTGCATTTATTCAGGGAGGTTTGGAACGTGAGAGGCCTTGTGTGAGCACATTTTGGGATCCTCTTTAGAGACTGTAAGTTAAGAAAGTGTCCAAGATGAAAAGGTTACCCCAACTCATGCTACTTGGGTCTCCACATATGTCATCTCGGTGACAGGCTGGAGGAGTGACGACCTCACACGTGAGCATGTTCCCAGGGTCTGAACAGAGCACACGCTCCTCCATGCAAGCTCACACGCATACACGACATGCTTACACATGGACCCAGCTTCTATGAGTAAACTTGCTGTTGCTGACTCTCTTCTCTTAACCTGAAATAAGACAGATTTCACTGTCATCCATTAGCCTAGGATTTGGGCCACAAGCTGAATCCCACATTTCCCTGTGCTCACAGTTGCAGAATATTCAGGGCTGGAGGGTACAGGACAGAGTCAGAGAAGTGGGTCCCTGGCAAGATGGGTAACTTCTGCAAATCTGTCTCCTCACTGTTCATGTCCTGGGGTCACTGCTACTGTGCAGGTGTCGCCAAGATGAAACGGGAATAACGTGGGGAAGGCATCTCCATGCCATCTCCCAGGGAGATCACTACTGACATTTTCTTGCAGATAGTTTTGGTGGAGCAGGACTCTGGCATACCTGGCCGTCTGTCCTTATGTGTCGGTAGCACAACTCAGAGCACCCCTTGTTGGAGGTGGGGAGATTCTGGTCAATAGGACCCCTGGACTAGTCCGTGCTTGGGAGGGTGAGAAGGGCTCCTTAAAGAGTAATGGTGATTGCTTATTTTCACTCTTAACATGGACGTGTCCTTCTCGTGAGGACAGTTCAGCCCAGGGAAGGTGCAGACTCCTCAGCCTGTGTGGGTGCTCAGTTGCTTCAGTGGTGTCTGACTCTTTGTGACCCTGTGGACTGTAGCCCATCAGGCTTCTCTGTCCTTGGGATTCTTGAGGCAAGAAGTGGGTTGCTGGGTCCTCCTCCAGGGGATCTTCCCAACCCAGGGGTCAAACCTGCATCTCATGTCTCCAGCACTGGCAGGCAGGTTCTTTACCACTAGTACCACCTAAGCTCTTACTGTAAATAATTGATGGAGCCAAGAGAAGAGGGGTCAGGGCTCAGGCTTTCTGAAGGGGGAGCCTTGCCCTCCGCCCTGGCCCAGGCCTGACCTCACAGTGGCTGCAGGCTGTGACCCACCTGCGGTTGCACTTCTCCTGGTACAGCTGCAGCTGGTTCTCATTGACGTTGAATTCTCTCACCAGGGCATTGCGGTTGGCGCTGTGCAGGTTCTGGTGGGTGTCGTACAGAAAGAGCTGGTTGTTCAGTTCTTCTTGCCGCCTCCGAAGCTGGTGGCAGGAGGAATACAGCTCCTCTTTGCTCTCCTGGAGAACAGACGGGACAACAGCCATGGGGGATGTGCCGCCTGGAGGGGAGACTGCAGGGAGCACGGGACACACCCGATCGTCTTCGGGGATCTTCCCAGAAGAGCCAGGATCTGTTTTAAGCAAAGATGAGCTCTCAATCATTTACTCCATGGACAGCAGCAGTCTAGAAAGCTATGGCTGCCAGTTAAGGGGAGCTTTATCGTGAAACACTGAAACAGCAGCTGCATTGCCAGGTGATCCTGTTTCTTAATCCAATCTGGTTTTCCATGGGTCTATGTCGCCTTCTGGTTCTCATCCAAATACAGAGGTCCTGTGCTCACAGTAGACACAGCAGTGAGGGAGAGGGCAGCCTGGATGGAAAGCAGACTGCTGGTGGCCTGGGGTGGAATGAGTGGAGACAGATGAGCAGGAGTGGCTCTTTGGGGTGATGGAAATGTTCCAGAATTGGTAATAGTGATGGTTACTCAACTCCAAAGGGGCTAAAAAACAGTGAATCATACAAGTGGGTGAAATGCATGGTATAAGAATCATCTCAAATAAATCTGTTACCCACTTCCCCCCGCTCCTGCCAGAAGACCCAGGGAAACATGGGTTACACCCCCAGGGATGGGCATGTGACTCCAGCTGGTAATGCTGACTTCCTCCCCTGGCACCACCACCTCCAGGCACAAGACCCAGGTCAGGTTAGTGGGCGGTGTCCATGGGAGTTGTTTGGTGCTCTTGGTAAAGAGAAAGTTTCTTTTCTGGTGGATCGGTGGAGAGAGTGATGAGTGTCTTCAGTCGCTAATGGTCCTTCTGCCATCGTGTGGAGAAAGAGGGAAACAGAGCCACTGGGAGAGCGCCTGGATCCAGCCGTGACCGAAACAAGCCCTGCCCTATACTGTGCCGTTATCTGAGCCAAAACAGCACCCCCGTTATGCTGAAAACCTTACAGGGTGAGGACTGTGGATTTTAGCACGGGAGGATGAGCGTGTGTTACCTCTGATGTTTGTAGAAGATCTCTATTGTGCAAAGGACGGCTCCTCGGGAGGTCAGTCTAGTGGCTGTTACCACTGATGCAGTGATTCCAGTGAGAGACTCCAGTGCTACAAAAACATCCATTGGTAATCACAAATGTGCTTCTTTGGTTCTTTATTTTTAACAAAAACTGGGCTCAGACTACTTTGGTCTGAAATTTTTTTCCCCAGCTTAACAACCTTATGCCCTGGGATAATGGGTTGAATGAACTCTGACTTTTGAGGGGGGGAAAGCTCTGGTAAAGGTTATTCTGACCACTGGCCAAGGTGCAGAGAAGTAAAACAATGACTATCTTTGCACAAGGAGTAGAGGTAAATGGACAGTCCTTGGTAACTGATTCCGTGTACTGAGTGAGTCACGGAGAAGAGTCAGTGGTTACCTGCCTTAAATGTTTGTTTTTCCGCAAGGAGACCAGCTTCCTTTTCTGTTAAGACTAAAGCAAACAAAACAAAAGTACGTAAAAGTCTTAACACTGTACCATGAATCACCTCTTTTCATCTTCTCTCCACCTGAAAGAAAACAACTTCTGTGGCTTTCACATGTATAATGACTGTTTGTGATCTGGTTGGGGTAAAAAATTCACTGTTTCCACTAATGCTTCGATATAATTGGAGGCCTGTCCTCCTGTCCTGAATCCCAAATCATTTATAGCTGTTATATAGTTCAGTCTGTAGTACTGCATATCTATATAGAAGAAACATTCAGATAAGTACATAAACATATATATAGTTTAGTGAATAACTATAAAGCAAGCAGCCATGGAATCATCAGCAAGTCTAGAAATAAAGCATTGTTCATGCTGCGTACCCCTCCCAATCAAGACTCCCTCTTCCCTTTTAGAATTTTGTGATAACTATTTCCTGGCTTTCTTTTGAGTCTGAATTGTTACCAAAAATTTTAGTTTTATTTTCTATTCCAAGTCCATGATTATTTCTGTTTTGTTTATATATATATATATATATATATATATATATATATATAACTAATTTTTCTTACCATTGCTTTTGTATTGCATTCTTTCTTGCTTACTATGATCATTCTTTAAATCTGTCTTTGGATGTTTGAAAATACTTCCATTCTTCCCTCTGCCTTAAAAAGCAGCTATTAGGATATAAAATACCTAGACCTACAGCTGTGTGTGCAAGGCATTTTGAAGGTATCCCTTACTCTTGAGGCTGCTCTCGCTGTACATAGAAGCACTTCTGTGGAGTGTCAGTCGCCTGTAGATAATCTGTCTTCTCTTCTTTTACAGTTTTCTCTTTATCCTGATATTCTCCCACTTCAGTAGAATATGCATGTATGTGGGTCTCTACACTGCTGTGTTTATAGTTGGAGGATGCTTGTCTCTGCAGTGCTAGAAAATTCTCAGCCATGATTTCTTGTCGTTCAGTAAGTCGTATATGACTCTTTGCAACCCCATGGACGGCAGCACACCAGACTTCCCTATCCTTCACTATCTCTCTGAGTTTGCTCAAACTCATGTCCATTGAGTTGATGATGCCATCCAACCATCTCGTCCTCTTTCACCCTCTTCTCCTCCTCCCTCAATCTTTCCCAACATCAGGGTCTTTTTCAGTGAGTTGGTTCTTTATATCAGGTGACCAAAGTATTGGAGCTCTAACTTCAGCATCAGTCCTTCCAATGAATACTGAGGGTTGATTTCCTTTAGGATTGACAGGTTTGATCTCCTTGCAGTCCAAGGGACTCTCAAGAGTCTTCTGCAACACCACAGTTCAAAAGCATCAATCCTTTGGCGTTCAGCCTTCTTTATGGTCCAACTTTCACATCTATACATGACTACTGGAAAAACTATAGCTTTGACTGTATGGACCTTTGTCAGCAAAGTGATGTCTGATTTTTAATATTCTGTCTATGTTTGTTGTAGCTTTTCTTCCAAGGAGCAAGCGTGTTTTAATTTCATGGCTGCAGTTACCGTCTGCAGTGATTTTGGAGCCCAAGAAAATAAAGTCTATCACTGTTTCCATTTTTTCCCCATCTGTTTGCCGTGAAGTGATGGAACCAGATGCCATGATCTTAGTTTTTTGAATGCTGAGTTTCAAGCCAGCTTTTTCACTCTTCTCTTTCACCTTCATCAAGAGGCTGTTTAATTCCTCTTTGCTTTCTGCCATTAGGGTGGTGTCATCTGCATATCTGAGGTTGCTGATATTTCTCCCACCAATCTTGATTCCAGCTTGTGCTTCTTCCAGCCTGGCATTTTGCATGATGTACTCTGCATATAAGTAAATCAGAAGGGTAACAATATACAAACTTGACATATTCCTTTCCCAATTTTGAACTAGTCTGTTGTTTCATGCCCGGTTCTAACTGTTTCTTTTTGACCTGCTTCTCATAAGGCAGGTCAGGTGGTCTGGTATTCCCATCTCTTTAAGAATTTTCCAGTTGTTGTGATCCACACAGTCAAAGACTTTAGCATAGTCAATTAAGCAGAAGTAGATGTTTTTCTGAAATTCCCTTGCTTTTTCTATGAACCAGCAGATGTTGCAATTTGATCTCTGGTTCCTCTGCCTGTTCTAAATCCAGCTTGTATATCTGGAAGTTCTCAGTTCATGTACTGTTGAAGCCTAGCTTGAAGGATTTTGAGCATTACCTTGGTACCATGTGAAATACACACAATTGTGCGGTAGTTTGAACATTCTTTGGCATTGCCTTTCTTTGGGATTGGAATGAAAACTGACCTTTTTCAGTCCTGTGGCCACTGCTTTTTCCAACTTTGCTGGCATCTGAGTGCATCTGAGTGCATCACTTTAATAGCCTCATCTTTTAGGATTTGAAATAGCACAACTGGAATTCCATCACCTCCCCTAGCTTTGTTCGTACTGATGCTTCCTAAGGCCCACTTACTTTGCCTTCCAGGATGTCTGGCTCTAGGTGAGTGATCACGTTGTGGTTATCTGGGTCATGAAGACCTTTTCTGTGCAATTCTTCTGTGTACTCTTGCCACCTCCTCTTAGTATCTTCTGCTTCTGTAGGTCCATGCTGTTTCTGTCCTTTATTATGCCCAGCTTTGCATGGAACGTTCCCTTGGTATCTCTCATTTTCTTGAAGAGTTCTTTCCCATTCTATTGTTTTCCTCTATTTCTTTGCATTGTTCACTTAAGGCTTCTTATCTCTCCTTACATTGGAACATTATCTCCCTTATTTCTCCTTTCTTATCTCTCTTACATTGGAACTTCTCATTTTACTTTTACTTTTTTTTTTTTTTTTTACCATTTTAATATTTATTTTATCTTGCTATATTAAAGCAAATTCTCCAAACACAGTCTTCACATACGTTAATCCTTTCCTTAACTGTACCCATTCTGGAACTTCCCACTTACTAAGGTCTAAAAAAATTGTTTCAAGACTTTTCAACTCAGAGTTCCAGAGATTTCTCTCCTGGTCCTTTCATTCCTGCATCTTGATTGGGTTTAAGGAAGGTTGATCTTTTTAAAATGTGTGTATCCAATAGGACTCTCTTTTTTAAAACTTTTTTGTAATTTCAGTGTTATTTCATATGCACTGGAGTCAGTTCTCTTGTTCTTCTGCTTGCTAGATAGATTAGCATTATATTCCTTGAGGGTTAAAATTTCTGTGTGCAGCTCATCTGGAATGGAAGTGCCTTTCCACCTCTGTGTGTACAGCAGCATCTGGTTGTCTGGAAGCTCTCAATGGGGGACTCCCAAGGGCGAGGCCAGCAGTGTTACCGTGATGGACTGGGGCACTAAGTTCTCTGGATGCTACTAATCCTGTGTCCCGGCCACACAGCTGTGTCCACTTTCTCCCATCCTGTCAAGAAGCAACTGACCACTGGCCTGAATCCTAGGTACCTGCCAGGTGTCTTTTCTTGACGGGTGTTTCAGAAGAGTGACGCCCACGAGCCCAGGCAGCCTAGCTGTGTACAGTTCCATGTGCGTTAGCACACAAAAGTGAAATAACAGAAATCACCTAACCAAACACAAGCAATTATAAAAAGAACGGGAGGCTAAGGAAAGACTGAGTCACTGGAGATAAGTGATAAACACAGAAATGGCCGAATTGGTCAACCCAAATATCAAATAAATGCAAGAGTAGGTTGTTTTGTGGGAAAAGCACAAACACAGAATCAGGGAAGTAGATAATCCATTATCTAAACTAAACCAGGAAAGTGTGGAAGGTAAACTTGACAAATAAAACCTAACAGGTATAAACTAAAGATAAGGAGATGTGGCAGGAGTGTATGAAGTAGAAGACTGAGTGATGATGGAAAGAGTAGGTACCTGCGTGTAATTATTTTAAGGCTCTTATGTCATCAATATATATTTTAGATATGCACATACATAATAGCTATTATAGAAAAGTAGCCCATAAGAGATAATAAATTGTTTTATCCTAGAAGAAAATGAGAAAATTCTTAGGCCCCAGAAGCTTCACAAACGGTGTCTTTGTTGTGTGTTGTAGGTAAGTAGCAGTTGCCTCCAGTTCTATTCAGAATGTGCCATCACCCTGGCAAAGAAGGCTTCCGAGTAATTTTTATGAAACCAGCACAAAACCTGACCCCCCAAAAAAATCAAAGAATACCAGTGAGAAAGTCCTAAAAACACAATAACACATACGTTATAGAAACACGTGAAACTATGCAATCCTACTGTATTTCACTAAGAAATTCTTTTCTCCTTCTCTTAAGATGATTGTGTCACACCTCCACCCTCCCTGTGTGTGCACGCTAAGTCGCTCAGGCGTGTCCGACTCTGTGTGACCCCATGGACTGTGGCCCGCCAGGCTCCTCTGCCCACAGGAGTGTCCAGGCAGCAACACTGGAGTGGGTTGCCATGTCCTCCTCCAGGGGATCGTCCCCGCTCAGGGACCAAGCCCGCGTCTCTTAGGTCTCCTGCGCTGGCAGGCGGGTTCTTCACCACTAGCACCACCTGGGAAGCCCTAACCCTCCCCAGGGTCAGCCGATGGCCTTGCTTTGTCTCTTGTGTAGAAGAAATTACACGGGAAATCTGCCCATCTCGGCCCCTTATCAGCGCCCACGGCTTCCCTCCTGCACTCACCCTTTCTCTGCTTCCCTTCTCCACTACATCGTCTCCATCAGCAGCACAAGCACATCTTCAGAAGCGCTCCCTTCACCCACCCCAGCTCCTGACCCACCCCTCTCGTCACCTTCACAGCCAGTGTCCTCGAATAAGTCATATGTTCCTCATCAGTGTATCACGTACTCACGTTCTGCATTTTCAGTTTTTATCAATTGTATATACACAGAGTTTAAAGAGCTACTAAATACTCCTTGGAAGAAAAGTTATGACCAACCTAGATAGCATATTCAAAAGCAGAGACATTACTTTGCCAACAAAGGTTCGTCTAGTCAAGGCTATGGTTTTTCCTGTGGTCATGTATGGATGTGAGAGTTGGACTGTGAAGAAGGCTGCGCGCTGAAGAATTGATGCTTTTGAACTGTGGTGTTGGAGAAGACTCTTGAGAGTCCCTTGGACTGCAAGGAGATCCAACCAGTCTAAAGGAGATCAGCCCTGGGATTTCTTTGGGAGGAATGATGCTAAAGCTGAAACTCCAGTACTTTGGCCACCTCACGTGAAGAGTTGACTCATTGGAAAAAACTCTGATGCTGGGAGGGGTTGGGGGCAGGAGGAGAAGGGGACGACAGAGGATGAGATGGCTGGATGGCATCACTGACTCGATGGACGTGAGTCTGAGTGAACTCCGGGAGTTGGTGATGGACAGGGAGGCCTGGTGTGCCTCGATTCATGGGGTTGCAAAGAGTCGGACACGACTGAGTGACTGAACTGAACTGAACTGAAGAGCTACTAGCATTATTACCAAAAAAAACCCAGCTGTCTCCTGGGCACCATGCCCTGCCCCTTGACCCCTGCTCCCCAAGGTCAGCAGTTGTTCCTTTTGATTATTAACTCCCACAGTTCTAACACAAAAGAAAAACCTGCATTTATACTATAAGTTCTTGGTTTTTTCGATGTTAGCAATTATCTTCAAAGAGAAAGATTTGACTATTTTCCCCACATACTCTCTTACCTTACTCCATGGAGGTAAATCCATTTAGGTTATATCAATTCATGCTTACATTGTGATTTTATTATTATTACCAACTTTGAACTTGTGAATCTTCTTTGACCCCTTGTTTTAGATTGAAATACAAAACAATCCCTGTGTTCTTAGAAAACACCTGTGGTGAGATGTTTGCTCTGGCCTGTGACAAAATCTGCGTGGAATTCGCCATCTTTGGTTTTTCTCTCTTTGTTCTCTAGCACCAATGCTTTTCCCTTTTCATTTTTTATGTTGACATTTTAAGCTTACAGAAAAGTTGCAGTAAGAGTTCGGCAAGTTCCATACCCTGGACCACCCAGAGTCCCCAGGGTTACCATCCTGCCCAACCACAGTCCAGCTGTCAAAGCTAAGACGGGGCATTGAAGCCATGCGAGTAACGTGCAGATTTTATTTGGTTTTCACTGGCTTGTCCACCGTGTCCTCTTTCTCGTCCAAGACCCAGTCCAGGATCCCACACAACATGCAGCTGCTATGGCTTCCAGTTTCCTCCAATCCGTGGCTTTGCTTCAGTGCCACTGCCACTGCTCCCCACCCCCCACCCCCCCGCCACCCCGCCATGTATGACCTGAACACTTTTGAAGACTGCTGGTCATTTGCTTTGTAGAACATCTTGCATTTCAAGGGTTTGTCTGATGATTTGTTTGAAGTTGGTGGCTCATACAGTAAAGAATCCACCTGCAATGCAGGAGACCTGGGTTCGATCCCCTGGAGAAGGGAGTGGCTATCCACTCCTGTATTCTTGCCTGGAGAATCCCATGGACAGAGGAGCCTGGCAGGCAACAGTCCATGGGGTCACAAAGAGTCGGACGTGACTGAGCGACTAACACTTTCACAGAAACGAGGTACCTTCTCAGGTATGTGATGTCACGGTGGTGACACTGATCATTTTTGGTGTGATGATATCTGCTAGGTTCATCCACTGTAAAGCTCTTGATTTTCTTTGTACAATTATATTTCCTAGAAGAAGGTATTTTGAGACTGCAAATAACCTGCCCTCCTCAAACTTTAACTAATTTTAGCATCATGTGTAGACCCTGACAGTGGGTGGTAATCTGTTTCCCTCACACCTGTGTTTATGCTTTCCAAGGTTTATTTTTTATTGTAGTTTATTCTTATGCAAGTGTAGTTGATTTATAATGTATCAATTTCTGCTATCCAGTAAAGTGGCTCAAATATACACACACATGTATATTCTTTTCAGCATTTTATCCCACGGTTTTATCCCACGATATTGAACATAGTCCCCTGTACTACACAGTAGGATCTGGTTGTCTGGCCATCCCATATGTAATAATGTGCATCTACTAACCCCTAATGTCAACACCATCCCTCCTCACCCTCCCTCCTGCTTGGCAACCACAAGTCTTTCTGTTTCATAGCTGTGTTCATTTGTATTGTTTTTAATTCCACATGTAAGTGATGTCATATGGTATCTGTCTTTCTCTTCAACTTATTTCACTTAGTATAATAATTTATAGTTGCATCCATGTTGCTATAAATGGCATTATTTATCATTTTAATGGGTAAGTAATATTCCACTGTATACATGAACCAGTGAAGTTGCTCAGTCGTGTCCAACTTTTTGCAATCCCATGGACTGTAGCCTACCAGGCTCCTCCATCCATGGAATTTTCCAGGCAAGAGTACTGGAGTGGATTGCCATTTCCTTCTCCAGGGGATCTTCCTGACCCGGGAATTGAACCCAGGTTTCCCACATTGCAGGCAGATGCTTTACTGTCTGAGCCACCAGGGAAGCCCCTGTTTACATGTACCACATCTAATTTATCCATCTTCTGTTGATGGACATTTAGGTTTTTCCAAGAGTCATGTCTGACTCTTTGCAACCCCATGGACTGCAACATGCCAGGCTTCCCTGTCCTTCACTATAACCCAGAGTTGGTTCAAACTCCTTGTCTATTGAGTCAGTGATTCCATCCAACCATCTCATCCTCTTTCAACTCCTCCTCCTCCTGTCATCAGTCTTTCCCAGCATCCAGGTCTTTTCCAATGAGCCAGCGCCCAAGTATTGGCACTTCAGCATCAGTCCTTCCAATGAATATTTAGGGTTGATTTCCTTTAGGACTGACTGGTTTGATCTCCTTGCTGTCCAAGGGACTCTCAAGAGTCTTCTCCAACACCAGAGTTTGAAAGCATCAACTTTGTGTCACTCAGCCTTTTTTATGGTCCAACTCTAACATCCATACATGACTACTGGAAAAGGCTCAGAGGTTAAAGCATCTGCCTGCAATGCAGGAGACCTGGGTTTGATCCCTGGGTCAGGAAGATCCCCTGGAGAAGGAAATGGCAGCCCACTCCAGTATTCTTGCCCGGAGAATCCCATGGACGGAGGAACCTGGTGGGCTGCAGTCCACAGGATCGCAAACAGCTGGACACGACTTCACTTTCACTTTCACTTTTGACTGTATAGACCTTTGTCGGCAAAGTGATGTCTCTGCTTTTTAACATACTGTCTAGGTTTGTCATAACTTTTCTTCCAAGGATCAAGTGTCTTTTAATTTCATGGCTGCACTCACTGTCCATAGTGATTTTGGAGCCCAAGAAAATGAAGTCTGTCACTATTTTCACTTTTTCTCCTTTTATTTGCCATGAAGTGATGGGACCAGATGCCATGATCTTAGTTTTCTGAATGCTGAGTTTTAAGCTAGCTTTTTCATGCTCTTCTTTCACCTTCATTGAGATGCTCTTTAGTTCCTCTTTGCTTTCTGCCATTAGGGTGATGTTTTCTGCATATCTGAGGTTATTGATATTTGTCCTGGAAATCTTGATTCCAGCTTGTGCTTCATCCAGCTCAGTATTTCCCATGATGTACTCTGCATATAAGTTAAATAAGCAAGGTGACAATATACAGCCTTGATGTGCTCCTTTCCCGATTTGTAACCGGTCCGTTGTTCCGTGTCGGGTTCTGACCGTTGCCTCTTGTCCTGCGTGCAGGTCTCTCAGGAGGCAGGTCAGGTGGTCTGGTGTTCCCATTTCCAAGGCTGGGCTGTTGTAAATAGTGCTGCTGTGAACACAGGGCCACATGTATCTTTTCAATTTACAGTTTCGCCTGGGTATATGCCCAGGAGTAGGACTGCTGGATCAAATGGCACCCTATTATAGTTTTTTGAGAAACGTCCATACTGCTGTCCATAATAGCAGCACCAGTTTACATTCCCAACAACGTTGTAAGAGGTTTCCCTTTACTCTACACCCTCTCCAGTGGTTTTTGTGGAATGTGAAACAATGGCCTTACTGACTGCTGTGAGGTGTTGCCTCAGAGTCGCTTTGATTTGCATTTCTCTAAATAACTAGTGGTGTTGGGCATCTTTTTGTGTGCTTGTTGGCCGCCTATATATCTTGTTTGGAGAAATGTCTATTTAAGTCTTCAGCCTGTTTTTCTACTGAGTTGTTTATTTTTGTGTTGTTGTGTGAGCTGTTTGTGTATTGTGGAGATTAAGCCCTTGTGGGTCGCATCATTTTCAAATATTTCCTCCTGTTCCATAGACTGTCTTCTCGCTTTGTTTGTATTTTTCTTTTGCTGTGAAAAAGCTTGCAAATTTGATTAGGTCCCATTTGTTTATTTTTATTTCTATTGCCTTGGGAGACTGACCTAAGAAAACACTGGTATGATTTATATGACATAATGTTTTGCCTGTGATCTCTTCTAGGAGTTTGATGGTGTCCTATCATAGGTTTCTAAGTCTCTAAGCCATTTTGAGTTGATTTTTATGCAATGTGAAAGGTTGTGTTCCAACTTCACCAATTTACATGTCCAGCTTTCCCAGCACCACTTCCTGAACTGACTTTTTCTCATTTTAAACTCTGCCTCCTTTGTGGAAGATGGATTGACTGTAGGTGTGTGGGTTTTCCTGAGCTTTCTGTTCTCTTCCGTTGATTCATTTGTCTGCTTTTCTGTCGTAGTGCACTGCTCTGATTACTGTAGGTTTGGAGTATCGTCTGAAGTCCGGTAGGGTTATCCCTCCCGCTTTGTTGTTCTTCCTCAGGATTACTCGGGCCATTCCGGGGCTGTGACGGTCCATATAAACAGAAGGCGTATTTGTTCTAGTTCTGTGAAAAAAGTTATGGGTAATTTGACGGGGCTAGTATTAAATCTATAGATTGATGTGGGTAGTATTGTCATTTAAAAAATATTGTTACAATCCAAGAGCATGGGCTCTTTCCATTTTGGGAACCCTTTAATATCCTTCATTAACGTTTTGTGCTTCTCAGCATATTCGTCTTTCACCTCCTTGGTGAGATTTACTCCTAAGTTTGTGTTTTGTTTTGATGAGATTTTAAAAAGGATTGTTTGTTTACCTTCCCTTTATGATATTTCGTTTTTAGTATAAAGAAATGCAATTATTTTCTGTATGTTATTCTTATATTCTACTACCTTGCTGAATTCATTCATCAGTTCTAGTATTTTTTTTGTATGGGACCTTCAGCATTTTCTATCTACATGATGTTGTCTGCATATTATGACGATTTTACTCTTTTCCTACCAATTTGAATAACTTTTACTTCTTTTTTTTCTCTGATTACTGTGGGTAGGACTTCCAGTAGTGTGTTGACGAGAAGTGGTGAGAGTGGGCATCCATGTCTTGGACCAGATTTTAGCCAGAAGGCTTTCAGCTTCTCAAGGTTGAGTCTATTGCATATGGTTTTGTCATAAATAGCTTTTCTTGTGTCGAGATATGTTCCCTCTGTACCCACTATGGTAAGGGTTTTATTGTGAATGGATGAATTTTATCAAGTGCTTTTTCTGCATCTATGGAGAGAATCACGGGCTTTGGTTGATGTAGTTTATTACATTGGTTTACATATGTTGAACCATCCTTGTGACCCTGGGATGAATCCAAATTGGTCATAGTGTATGACTTTTTTGGCAGGAAAGTAGGGTTTATACAGGTGGGCATGAGTAAGGAGGGGACAGGCCCAAGGCTCTCATGAGTGAGTGCAGGGCCCACCATTTGTTCTGAGGGCATGATGAGGGATGGATTTGACCTCACTGCCGTCTGGGATGAGCCGCTTTTCTGCACAATGTTTTCAAATTCATCCACATTAAACTTAGTAAATCCCCAGTTCTTGGAGATGTGGCTCTTCTGGAGACCAGGGAACTTGAACTTGGCCCCCCGTGGAGGGCCTTAATCACAGGTACCTTGTTGCAGATGGTAGCTTGGTGCAGATGGACATGATGAACTGGGCAATGTGGACCCTGGCCAGTGTGCCCTGGGGCTTTCCAAAGGCACTGTGCACACCTGTCTGGAGTCTAGCCTGGGGACAGCATGCCAGTCATGCATGTCCACTGGAAAGGGCTGTCTCCAGGCCCCTTAGGGCAACTGGAGCAGGCCATCAGGCTGCATACCCTTCTGAGGCTGCCGTGTGTAGCCATCGCACACTGGGCCCCATGGAGAAAAGAGTACAGTCGGCTACACTGGCTGCTGTGGCTTATGGCCTTTGCTGTGTATGGTTGGCTTCAGTTTGCTAATACTTGGTTGAGATTGGTTGGATCTGTAGTCAACAAAATGACTATCCTGTAGTTTTCTCTTTTGGTGGAGTCTTTGGTTTTGGTATCAGGGCCATAGTGGCTTCATAGAATGTCTTTGGGAGTGTTCCTTCCTCTTCAGTCTTTAGGAGGAGTTGGAGAAGGATCGGTATAAGTTCTCTGTAGGCAGGCCTACTTTTACATTTGTACCGGCCAGACCAACACTTCCAGTGTTTAAAAAAGAAACACACAACCGAGTTAGCACTGCCTTTCCCTGTCTTGGTCGCTGCCTCCCCATCGACTCAGTCTTTGTCTCGACTTTCAGATGTCCCTTTCAGTCGTTTTATACTTCCGCCTCTCTGTATGTCTGTTCCACGCAACGTGTAATATTGTTTGCGTTTTTTTAAATGTGTACAAATGGTGTCACTGAGTGCACTTTTCTGCATTTCACTTTTCTCACACTTTTCTCACAGTGTGAGAAAGCATTTGAATGTATCCATGTTGTATGTATGTGCTGAGCTCCATTCTGCGTCACCTTCTTATACTAATCCATCTCTCAAATATCCTACATTTTCCTGTATATCCGCCTAGTAATTTGTGGTTTTCCTTTTTTTTTTTTTTTTCTTTGCTGTTTGTGTTGTTAGCTCCCTTCACTCAAATTATACTTGTGCGATCCATCCATGTTGCTTATAGCTCAGTCATTTTGAGGTTGCTGTGTGTGCTCCATTGTGTAGACACAAGGTTAACACATACAGGAGAGGGACAGCAGGACCCTTCAGGTTTTGCCTGGTGTGAAACGGCACTACAGACAGTCTTGTACATGTCCTTAGGGGACACAGGGATGCGCTTCTAGCAGGCACACTGGTGTCTCGCAGTATCCGTAGGGGACTGTCTCCAGGATCTGCCCTGGATTCAGCACTCTCAGGACGCTTAAGCCTCATAGTCCGCCCTCCGCACTCATGGATTCACCACCTGCTGATTCAGTGTGGACTGCAAACGTGGTACACGATCTGAGATTGGTTGAATCCACAAATGCGGAACTCACGGATTACGGAGGGCCAACTGTATGCAGGAGTAGAATGCTTGCTCATAGGCTGTGCACGCGGTAAACATCAGTAGAGAGTCAGATGTCTTTACAATGTAATTTGCTACCAAATTACACAATTACCAGTTGCTCTGCATTCTTTCTAAGAACTGATAGTACTGTTAAGATTTTCCAATTTTTGCCACTCCAGTGTGTTAGTGGTATCTTCTTGTGGTCTTAATTTGCATTTTCTCTTACAAATAATGAGTAAGCATCTTTTCATTTGCCTATCACCCATTTGGATGTACTTTTATGAGGTGGTTATTCATGAAATACCTTTTACCCTAAAGGATGATCTTACTGACTTGGAGGGGTGGAGTCACATTTTCAATGAGACTTTTTGTCAGATAAGTTTATTAGAAATTCTTCTTCCACCCTGTGGCTTGCTTTTTTATTATCCTCACTGTATCTTTTGAGGAGCAGCAGTCATGAAGGCTAGCAGAGTCTAGTTTCGCTGCCTTCCTTGCCAGGTGAAGCCTTTGGTATTTTGTTGAAACTTTTCCCTACTGTAAGGCTGTGATACTGTTTGATCTTTTACCTCTTGATCTGTAATCTAACTTTGGTTGATATTTGTGTGTGGTATAAGGTCAGGGTCAGATTTCATGCCTGTTAGTGATGTTAAAATAAATTTGCTCAACAGATTAAAAAAAAAAAAGAAAAAAAACTTGGAAAACTGGTCAGTACTCAGAAGCCTTTGGTATTTTGTTGAAACTTTTCCCTACTGTAAGGCTGTGATACTGTTTGATCTTTTACCTCTTGATCTGTAATCTAACTTTGGTTGATATTTGTGTGTGGTATAAGGTCAGGGTCAGATTTCATGCCTGTTAGTGATGTTAAAATAAATTTGCTCAACAGATTTAAAAAAAAAACAAACTAGGAAAACTGGTGAGTACTCAGAGCCAGTGACCATCCTGTCTTCACTGGACACAATCTGGGTTTCTAGGGATAAGAATCATCTGAACTTCTCACAATGAAAGGTGTAGAATCAGATAATCAGGACCACCAGGTAGCCTAACTGCATGTTCTTCTTTGACTTGTCCTTTGAAACAGTTATGACAGTTTAATCATTCCACGGTTAATGAAGGGGTTAAATAAAATTAGACAGGTGTTCACTTAGCATCTTTATGAGAGTTATGATGTTATCCACTTTTAAAAAGTGACCTTTCAGCAGTTTTAATTCATCCTTTGTTCTTTTCTACTCTCCGCGTCTCTTCTACTGCAGGGCTTTGTCACAGACTCAGGTTTTGGGCCAGGGTGACTAGTCCAGTCATCAGAGGCTGAGGATCGGGGTGGGGCAGAGTGGCCTCCTGTGCACAGGACTTGATGACAAGAAAACACAATGACAGTTCTGGCGCGCCCTCGTGCTTAGTGGAGAAACAACAGGTGTTTTTACTAACATCATTGCATGACTAGCACAAAAAATTCTTCCAAAGACCAACAAACTGCAGAGTTGTCATGTATTAACTTTAGAAACTTGGGTTTCTACATGGAGTGAGGTTTTGCTTAAAGAAAGACTAGTAACCGAGGGGAAAAAGGAAAGGACAGAAAAGCATTATTATTTTTTTTTTATGGTAACTGTGTCATCGCTGGCAGGCCTATATCCTAGTTTATAGAAGAACAAAAAATGAATAGTTTTTAACAACAAAAAATGATTCCAGACAGACTGCTAGTAATCTATTGAATGAGATAAAGTTTTATTTTTTTAAACTGTGATACAGCCATTTAATTCTCACATTAACAACAGCCAACATTTATGTGATACATTCACATGATTCTCTGTCTACACACAAGCACACACTATTTATATAAAAAATAAATTAAGCTTTAATAATAAACACACGTTTACAAGTGCAGCTTTTTAAAGCCTATTGAGAAATAAGTATGGACATTTCTGAGACAGGATCACCATGGAACTGGTTCTTCAGGAAGAAAATATTGTGAGAATGAAAAGCCTAACACAAAATCAGTGAGTAGTTTTCAAATGCCAGTTTTATAATTCTGCGTATTTCTTAATCTAATGATCAGCTTTCTGTTGCTAAGAATATAGCTTTGAGGGTTGTCTCCAAAAAGCTGGATATCACCTATTTGGAAAGTTCATCTACACTTCTAGAAATTAAAAGAACTAGAGCCCCCTTTGTCCATCCTTCTTAAGTCCAAATAAAACTCACCCTTGGTGGCCCTGGATCAGTCTCCTTAAAATGTTACGCTCAGAGACCTCCTGACTTTGGAAAACTCGTGGGTCCCCTTACACATTTCTACACTGATGTCTAATGCTTTCATCCTGAATAGTTGCAAAGGTGTGTGCGGTACATGGTAGATACCGCATCTTCCGGTAAAATATTTCCATTTCCCTTTAAATTTAGCCAAAGGTTCTAAATACACTTGGTGACAGACACTACCATCCTTTCAAAAAATTCTACAAACAAGGGAATTTTTAATGGTAGGAAGTGCCACATTTTTTTTTTTTACTCATTGAATTTGTATCTTTATTCTACTTTATAAAATTGTAGCTTAATTCTTCTTGGCTTATATATTGTTTAGTTACATATCTGTAACAAAATTACACATCCTACCTACACTAATCATTTAAAAAGGCTCCACATATTTTAAATTTCTTCTGAACTCAGCTTGTTTAATAAACAGAGCACACATTTAATAAAGAACAAAACACAGTAAAATTCCACTGGCAACGTAATGCGTCAAAGAAGGCGTCTACTTTGGTCCTTTGCTCTCTGTGTAGAGTACTATTACCTTTGGCAGAACGGCAGCGATACAGTGTCGATTCTGTTCTCCATTTTCAGTTTTACAAATGGAAATGCGAATGATCCTTTTTTCACACAGACAAATGAGAACAGAAGGAGTTAGTGGTAGCAGGGTAATCTCAGGATACTCAGAAATCTGGGTATTCCTTCAGTTTTGTTGAAAGCAAGGAACTGGAAACCACCAGCACTGGAGGAGGACCCGTATCCTGTTAAGAGGCTTGCACTTTCCAGACACTATACTCAACTGTATCTTGAGTCCTGCTCTAGAGTAAGACTGAATGTGGGGAGAAGACCTACTTCCTTCTGTAAGGGGAGAAAAGGGCATTTTCTCACACTGATGAATCTTTGGGTAGAGTGCAACAGGAAGTTGAGGATCTGAAAATTGATCCGCTGAAAAAATGAGTCTG
Organism: Bos indicus x Bos taurus; assembly: GCF_003369695.1. Lineage (NCBI taxonomy): Eukaryota > Metazoa > Chordata > Mammalia > Artiodactyla > Bovidae > Bos > Bos indicus x Bos taurus. Next base: position 57,328,218 of record NC_040093.1, read on the forward strand.
TGGCTCCTTGGAAAGCTCTGGTAGACTGCTAGGGGTAAGGCTGGCCCAGTTTAAAAACCACTGGCCTTGGCTTAAGTTCAGCTCTAACTACATCGTAAAGCATATAAAGTATTAGATCATGTCACTGTCTTTAATAAAGAAGCAGGTCCTCAAATGTGTTCCTATGTAACTAGTCCTGTAAGATGTTTCTTGGCAAAAGGGTTCTCAGATCAAACTTAGGAAATGTGATATTCTAACCCCTCTTCAGTGTGCACGTTAGAATAGCCAAGTTTACAGCAGAGAAATTAACTTTGTCCAACCTAAATTTCCCAAACTCAAATGATCTAACCAGCTTCATCTATTTCGTTTTCCATGTAGTAACTAATGTTCACCATTTCCCTTATTCAGTAGAATAAAGACAGTTGTGCACACAGGCAGTCGTGGCCATCTTTCACAGCGTTCCTGTCACTCTCCTGCTGGATCTGAATCGGCTGTGCTCTTCACCTGGCTGTGAGAGCACAGTCTCAGCTAGGTATTTATACTCAGGTTACGTGGCTTCCAGGCAGACTCAGGGAAGAGCAGCGATGTCATCTGTGCCCCTCTTTCTCTGTGCATCCTCATGGAGAGACTCCTAACACCAACACGACCAGACTCATGTGTTACCCTATCATGGGGAGAACGGTGGTACCAAGGCAAATACCCAGTGATGCTGAATCGACATCACTGTAGCACCTGAGAGGAGGAGCCAATCTTTCGGGGCGAGGGTTCTTCTCAGCACTGTGGAGAATGTCAGCACCCCCCTCAGCTGCTCTGCTCCACTGCACTCTGCGAGGATGTGGCTGGGTGTGGATTCTACAACAAAGCAGCTGAACAGATGCTGAGCCTTCTGTCTTCTATGCTGCTACTTCATCATTCCTTTGACAAAGTAGCAGATAAATGCATTTTAAGCAGAAAGGGGACCCAGATCTTAGCTTTTGAGCTTTTAAATGGAGTAAAGTGGGAAAGTGTTATGTCCTTTACACACCCCAGGCTGCAAAAAGGTAATGCCATCGACACCTGAGCTTGTAGGGAAAATGACGGAGCCAAAAGCAGCTTGAGCTGAGGCTCCACCGGCTGCCTGGCCAACAGCTAACAGGACGCTGTGCACTGTGGCTGCCCTGCAGCACCCAGCTCAGTGCCGGTTTCATCTGAGCGTTCTTGAAAGGTGCTTTAAACATTTTTACCACCAGGAATACTCGTCCCTCGGTTGCCAATGCCAAATAAACTAGCAGCTTCGACTCAGGAATAACTAAGAGCCCCACCTTGGTCAGTCTGCTCTCGGGTGTGTTCTCCTGGCCTCATGGGAGGAAAATGCGTTCCTTTAGAAGCACATGGTGAGGTGCCATGAGGCCAGGATAATGGCTGTTTTTTCCTTAACATTTTAAACACATGGTCTCCCCTGATTTTACTGCTTGCTGTGTGGAAGTCCTCAGTAAATTTGTGTGGAATGGAGGAGGGGGTCTTCTGATCGCACAGAGCAGGGCTGGCTTTAATGGACTCTTCCGCTGATACAGACACGCTAAGCTCAGGACCATAAGGGGAGTGGGTTTCTAGGACCCAGTTCCATCCAAGTAAAGCCCCTAGGCCGACTGTTAGTTTGTTCCTCCCAGCATTTTTTTTTCCCCATAGGTAAACCTCTTTTCTCCTAAGTCAGTTCTCAGTTCACTCTGTGTTGTGCCTCTGCTGACCACCCCCGCCCCCCACCTTCTGCGCTTTGAAAAAGCCTTCCTAAAGCATCACATGTACAAATCAGTAAATAGCATCCCAGGATGTAGACGAGTATCGCCTTGTCCTCGGTGGCTCTGCCCCTTCAGGGGTGGCTGCACCTGAGATTTTCTGTCATTCCCTAAAGCTTAGCTCACTGCTTCAGGAAACGGGGTCACCCAGGGAGCCCACCCTGTCTCACCCCGTGTGAGCAGTGAGTAAGCCCGCGGCCCTGCGGCTGTGCAGACCAGGGAGTGGACAGGCCGCGGGGGTAAGAAGCTGGCCAGTCCTTCACGGGGCTCTGGTCTCTGACAGGCTTGTAAGTCAGAAAGCCCCCAGCTTGCCACCCTTGACCCCACTCACCCAGCAAGTCCCTGTCCTAATGAATGGCCCACCCCACCCTTCATGTGCGGCTGCAGGCGGGTCCAGCCACCAGAAGGAGTTCAAGTGCTCTGAGCTGGGGCAGGACTGGGTCTCCTCTCCAGGCCTGGTGAAGTCCGAGGCCTTCAGTGTGAGATCATTTGCCTTTTAGTTCAGATCCTTTTCAGAATCTAATGAGTTAGTTCCTTACAGACCCAGCTCATCTTCTGTAGAAGTCAGTTACCTGGGTCTTTAGAGGCCAGAGAAGGAATCCTGCTCACTCTACAGCTCGTGCACAGAAGGTCACTGATCGAGTTTCACTACATTTATTCAGGGAGGTTTGGAATGTGAGAGGCCTCGTGTGAGCACATTTTGGGATCCTCTTTAGAGACTGTAAGTTAAGAAAGTGTCCAAGATGAAAAGGTTACCCCAACTCATGCTACTTGGGTCTCCACATATGTCATCTCGGTGACAGGCTGGAGGAGTGACGACCTCACACGTGAGCATGTTCCCAGGGTCTGAACAGAGCACACGCTCCTCCATGCAAGCTCACACGCATACACGACATGCTTACACATGGACCCAGCTTCTATGAGTAAAACTTGCTGTTGCTGACTCTCTTCTCTCTTAACCTGAAATAAAACAGATTTCACTGTCATCCATTAGTCTAGGACTCAAGGATACATGGCAGACTTGGGGAAGTGGACCCCAGGCAAGAAACCTCTACAAATCTGTATCCTCACTGGTCTTTGTCCTGGGGTCACTGCTGCTGTGCAGGTGTCGTCAAGATGAAATGAGAATAACATGGAGAAGGCATCTCCATGCTGTGTCCAGGGAGGTCACTACTGACATTTTCTTGGAGATAGTTTTGGTGGAGCAAGACTCTGGCATACCTGGCCGTCTGTCCTTAAGTGTCTGCAGCACAACTCAGAGCCCCCCTTGTTGGAAGTTGGGGGGATTCTGCTTTAATTTAGGACCCTGGACAAGCCCAGGCTTGGGAGGACAAGAAGGGCTCCTTAAATGGTAGTGGTCATTGCTTATTTTCACTCTTTCCTGGGCGTGCTCAGGAGGACAGTTCAGCTCAGGGAAGGTGCAGATGCTTGAGCTCTTAGTATAAGTAACTCATGGAGCCAAGAGAAGAGGGGTCAGGGCTCAGGCTTTCTGAAGGGGGAGGCTTGCCCTCAGCCCTGGCCCAGGCCTGACCTCACAGTGGCTGCAGGCTGTGACCCACCTGCGGTTGCACTTCTCCTGGTACAGCTGCAGCTGGTTCTCGTTGACGTTGAATTCTCTGACCAGGGCATCGCGGGTGGCGCTGCGCAGGTTCTGGTGGGTGTCGTACAGAAAGAGCTGGTTGTTCAGTTCTTCTTGCCGCCTCCGCAGCTGGCGGCAGGAGGAATACAGCTCCTCTTCGCTCTCCTGGAGAACAGAGGGGACAACAGCCATGGGGAGACGTGCCGCCTGGAGGGGAGACTGCAGGGAGCACGGGGCAGACCCGATCGTCTGCGGGGTTCCCAGAAGAGCCAGGGCCTATCTTATTCAAAGCAAAAAATGGTGCTTTTAAAAGATCTCTAAGGGATGGCTACTCAGGAGGTCAGTCTAGTGCTGTTATACCGATGCAGTGGACCGAGTGAGAGACTCCAGTGCCTCCAAAGCGTGCGTGGATATACACAGGTGGGCTTCTGCTGACGCTGATTTCTACAAGTGGACTCTGACCATACACTGGTCTGAAATATTTTTCCCAGGTTAACGACCTAACAGACTGCTGTGGGCACCCCCCCGAGCAAACAGGCAGAACTCTAACTTTGGAGGTGGGGAGAGCGAGGGTGAAAGTTATCCTGACCACTGGCAGAGGAGCCGTGGAATGAAATGGCGATTGTGTTTGCACAAGGGGTGAAGATAAAGGGACAGTCCTTACTAACGGACGCAGCCAGTGAGTGAGGCACTGAGAAGGGCCAGTGCCGACTGTGCTTAAGTGTCTACTCTTCCTCAAAGACACCAGTTTTCCTTCCTGCTAATACTAAAGCGAAACAAAGCAAGAGCCATGTTGACGTCACAACACTCAGCTACAAATGGTCCCGTCACCTTCTCTCCACCTGACAGAAAACAACTTCTTTAGACTTCATATATGTAACGACTGTTTGTGATCTGTTTGTCTGAAATTCATCTTTCCTGCTAATGCTTATATAATTGGAGGCCTTCATCTCTGTTTCTGAATCCCAAAGGATTTATAGATGTTATATAATTTAGTCATTAGTAGTCCATATACATGTGATATAACAAACATCCAGGAAAGTAAATAAAGCATATATACAGTTTAGTGAGTAACTATAAAGCAAACAGCGGTGGAGCCACCAGCAAGTCAAAAAGTAGAGCGTTATCCACTCTGCGAACCCCTCCCAATCAGGACTCCCTCCTTCCCTCTTAAAATTTTGTATCAATTCTTTCCTGGCTTTCTTTGGAGTCTTGAGTTATTTCCAAAAAACTTACTTTTTATATTCTAAAGTGAAAGTGAAGTCGTTCAGTCGTGTCTGACTCTTTGCGACCCCATGGACGGTAGCCCACCAGGCTCCTCTGTCCATGGGATTTTCCAGTCAAGAGTACTGGAGTGGGTTTTCTCCAGCGGATCTTCCCGACCCAGGGATGGAACCCAGGTCCCCCGCATTGCAGACACACGCTTTACCACCTGAGCCACCAGGCCAGTCCATTGTATACTAAGGCGATGGTTATTCTGTTTTGCCATACGAGTATCTTTGTCACCACTGTGTTTGCACTGCATTCCTTCTTCCTTACTATGGTCATTCTTTTAGCAAAGTTTATTAGTAGTAAATCAAGTCTTTTTTATCTGAAAATACCTTCATTTTCCCCCCACTCTTGAATGGTAGCTGCTGGATGTAGAATCCCCGACCCACAGCTGTGTCTACGGCCTTGCGAAGGCGCCCCCTCAGCGCTCAGGCCGCTGCCGCTGCACATGGAGACATGCTGCTCCATGCCAGTCCTCTGCAGGGATCTGTCTTTCCTCCTTTCCACACTGCTGTGTTTATATTGGAGGATGTTTCTCTCTTCAGTGCTAGAAAATTCTCCTCCCTGAATATTTCAAGTATTTTATGTTGGAGCCTCTCATTTTACCCTATTTTTTCCCCTTTTAATATATTTTTCTTGTTTTGCTGTATTAAAGCAAATTCCCCAAACACAATCTTTACATTTATTGTTTCCCTTAAAGGTACCCATTCTGGAATTTCCCACTTACTAAGCTTTAAAGATTCCCCCAACCCAGGATTTTTCAATTTGTATGTTCCAGGATTTCTTTTTTCCCCCAAACTTTAACCTTTTTATTTTGTATTGGGGTATAGCTGATTAACAATGTTGTGGTCGATTCAGGTGAACAGCGAAGGGACTCGGCCATACATATATTAATACATGCATCCGTTCTCCCCCAAACCCCGCTCCCGTCCAGGCTGCCACACAACATTGAGCAGAGTTCCCTGTGCTGTATATACAACAGGCTCCAGAGATTTCTTAACTGGTCATTTCATTCCTACATGTTTTTGATTAAGTTTTTTAAATGTATGTATCCACTGGGTTCTCTTTTTAAGAAGTATTTGTTTTCAGTTATTTTCAGAGTCACTGGAGTCAGTTCCCTAGCTTCTGTGCTTGCTGGCTGTGTCAGCGTTATTTTCCTTGAGTGCTAAGACATTCCCCTGCAGGTTCGCCTGGAATGGCAAGCTCCTCCCTCCCTCAGGCTGCACACTGCCCTCTGCCCTCTGCCCGGCCCGGAAAGCTTCTGTGTCTTAACGTGTGTTGTATGTAGGAAGCAGTTCCCTCCAGGTCTATTCAGAAGGTGCCATCGCCCTCAGAAAAAAGGCTTCCGAGGAATTTTTATGAAGCCAGCACAAGAAAACCTGACCCAAAACATCAGTGAGTACCAGTGAGAGAGCCCTAAAGAGAACGGTAACATGCACAGCACAGACGCTCGTTAGACAATCAAGCCTACTGTGTTTCATTATAAAATTCCTTCCTCCTTCTCTTAAGCAAGCAGACACGCCCTTTCTCTGCTTCCCTTCTCCACTGCGTCGTCTCCATCAGCAGCACAAGCACATCTTCAGAAGCTCTCGGTTCACCCACCAGCTCCCCACCCACCCCTCTCGTCACCTTCACAGCCAGTGTCCTCGAATAAGTCATATGTTCCTCATCAGTGTATCATGTACATCATGCATATCATGTTCTGCATTTTCAGTTTTTATTAATTATATATACACAAAGTTTAAAGAGCCACTAAGAGCTACTAGGATTATTACAAAAAAAAAACAAACCCAGCTGACTCCTGGGCCCCACCGCCTGCCCCCTGATCCCTGCTCCCCAAGGTGAGCAGTTGTTTTTTGGTGATTAACCCCACAGTTCTAACAGAAACAAAAACAACGCACTTACACCGCAAGTTCTTGGTTCTCCAGGTTTTAGGGATTATCTTGGGAGAGGACGATTTAGCTATTTTCTGCACACATTCTCTTATCTTCCCCCATGGAGATAAATCCATTTAGGTTATACAAATTTATGTTTACATTGCAGTTTTATTATTATTCCCACTTTGAACCCTTCCATCTTCTTTTACCCCTTGTTTTAGATAGATTGTGTGTGTGTGTGAATTTAGAGTTTAAAAATCCTTGAAATCTTGGAGAACTCATGTTACTAATAAGCTTTCTCTGGCCTGTGACAGAATCTTCATGGAATTCTCTACCTGGGGGTTGTTTCTGCTTGTTTTCGCCCCTACCGGTGCTTTTACCTTTTAACTTTTTTCTGTTGACATGTAAACTTACAGAAAAGTTGCCATGACAGTTCAGCAGTTTCCGTACCCTGCACCACCCGGGTCCCCAGGGTTACCATCCTCTACAAACAACCTCAGTACAACGGTCAAAACTAAGAAACCAGCATTGGAGCACACTAGTTACTAAAGCACAGAGTCTCTGTGGTTTTCACCCGCTCTCCCACCCTGTCCTTTTTCTGGTCCACCATCCAGTCCAGGCCCCACAGCACACGCCGTTGCGGTGGCTCCCAGTCCTCCCGTCTCTGACTTTTCCTCAGGGCCCCATCCACCTTCCACTGTCCATGACCTTGACCCTTTGGAAGACTGCTGGTCACTCGCTTTGTAGAACATGCTGCATTTCAAGGGTTTGTCTGGGTTTTTCTCGTGATTTGAGGTTCTGCAGCTTTGGCCCAAATGGCGCAGAAGTGAGGTGCCTTCTTGGGAGGTATGTGATGTCACATATTACTGGTGGTGACACTGATCATTTTTGGTTAACATGGTACCTGCTGGGTTTATCCACTGTACAGCCTGTTTTTTTTCCAATTAAATTTCTTAGTTCGAGGCACTTTATGTAAATAACCTGTTCCTCTCAAAGTTGAACTTTAGCATCCGTTGATAGATCTGGACAGTTGTGGTTCCATGGTGATTTTCTATTTCCCTCATCTTGCATGAATTTTTTTTCAGTGTTTATTTTTTTTTATTCTTAATGGAAGTATAGTTGATTTACAATGTTCATTTCTTCTGTATAGGAAGAGACTCACTTATATATGCATTCTTTTCCGTATTCTTTTCCAGTATGGTTTATCCCAGGATATTGAATTTAGTTCCCTTTGCTGTACAGTAGGACCTTGCTGTTTATCCATCCTGCATGAAATAATTTGCATCTACTACCCCAGACTCCGTCTGTCCCTCCTTTGCACCTTGGCAACCACGAGTCTGTTCTTTTTCTGTTTCTTAGGCTCACTTGTGCCGTATTTTAGATTCCACATGTAAGTGATATCGTGTGGTGTTTGTCTCTTTCTGATTGACTTCACTCAGTATGCTAATCTCCACGTCTATCCATGTTGCTACAAATGGCATTATTTCATTTATTTTTATGGCTGAGTCATTGGAAGAACTGATGCTGAAGCTGAAACTCCAATACTTTGGCCACCTGATGCAAAAAACTGACTCGCTGGAAAAGACCCTGAGGCTGGGAAAGATTGAAGGCGGGAGGAGAAGGGGACAAGAGGATGAGATGGTTGGATGGCATCACAGACTCAATGGACCTGAGTTTGAGCAAGCACTGGGAATTGGTGATGGACAGGGAGGCCTGGCGTGTTGCAGTCCATGGGTCACAAAGAGTCAGATACGACTGAGCAACTGAAATGAACTGAATATTCTGCTGCGTGTGCGTGTGTGTGTACTACATCTTCTTTATCCATCTGTCCATGGACATTTCATTCGCTTCCATGTCTTAACTATTGTAAATAGTGCTGCTATATGGTAAGGGTGAATGCATCTTTTTGAATTAGAGTTTTGTCTGGATACATGGCTAGGAGTGGGACTGCAGGATCACATGGTAAGTATTTTTAAAGTTCTTGAGGAAGCTCCGTACTGTTCTCTATAGTTGCTGCACCAGTTTACACTCCCACCAGCGATATAGGAGGTTTCCTTTCCTTCACATCGTCTCCAGCATTTACTATTTGTAGACTTTCTGATGGAGAAGGCAATGGCACCCCACTCCTGTACTCTTGCCTGGAAAATCCCATAGACGGAGGAGCCTGGAAGGCTGCAGTTCATGGGGTCGCTAAGAGTCGGACATGACTGAGGGACTTCACTTTCACTTTTCACTTTTATGCATTGGAGAAGGAAATGGCAACCCACTCCAGTGTTCTTGCCTGGAGAATCCCAGGGACGGGGGAACCTGGTGGGCTGCCGTCTATGGGGTCGCACAGAGTCGGACACGACTGAAGCAACTTAGCAGCAGCAGCCTTTCTGATGCTGGCCATTCTGACTGGTGTGATTTGCATCTTTGTGGTTTTGATTTGCATTTCTCTAGTGACGTTGAACATCTTTTCATGTGTCTTGGTCATCTGTATGTCTTCCCTGGAGAAATGTCTATTTAGATCTTCTGCCCATTTTTTGGTTGGGTGCTTGCTTTTATTTTTAGCTGCATGTCTCTCATTATTAAACACTCACATGTCCATGGTTATAATCCAGTACCATTATTTTGCTACTCAAATTGTTCCAGTTTTGGCCTTTGAGAGATTTAGACGTGTCACCATCCTTTCTTGATCTCTTCTTAACTCACTGAAATTTCAGTATAATCCAGGCTCATATTCTATCTGTCCCAGCTTTCAGAGTAACCATTTGTCTTCAGAGCTCTGATTTCTTTTACTGGAGAATGACATTTAGAAAGGAAGATGTGGGTGCTTGGATGTGCTCGTTGCTACTGGGGTGTCAGTTGTTCTAGAGCTGGGGTATGTATGCACATACGTATAGTTACTAATGCAAACATGTTCATTTCTCTTACCTGTGTATGTATTTTGAGTTTATACTGAAACTGATGATTTCCATCAAACAAACATTAATTTTGGAAGGCTTGGTATATATTTCTGCTTATCAGGTTGGCTTATGTCTTCCAGTAAGATTTCATGCTTTTCCCCCATAGGCCCTATACTTTTCTTATTTAAATTCCTTCTGCCATGTGACAGTCTTTGTCAGTATCATGAGTGATGTTTCCCAGCTGTCCCTACCTCCCATCCCATTTTTCCAACTGTTATTTCTAGAATACAGTGACTTAATAAATTGGGGTCCTTTTTTAAAACTATATAGCCATAGTTTGTGAGCAGAAAATTTTATCTCTTTACCACACTTTATATTGTTTCTTTTAATTGGTCACATTTGTTGTATCTAAATATTATTTTGCTCTCTCTGTTGCTATCTGTGTTAGTGATAAACCATCCTTGCATTATCATCTTTGCATTCTTGTAATATATTGTTCTTCCAGTAAATAGCTGGAAACTACTAATTTTTTTAGAATTTTAGTCTGTATTCATACCTGGCATTGATCTATGGGTGGAGGAGGCGGTGTACTATTTCCAGTTTTGATACGAAAGTTCTACAACTTCAAGACAAGCTAACGGCAGCACTTCTGGTTTTCTGTTGCCTTCAGCAGATTAAAATTGGAATTGTGTTATTTAAACCCAGATTGAATACAGCTCTAACACCATCCACTACCTGATAGGTGCTTTATTACCCTTCAGGCGTTTTCTATAGGACTTTGTAGCCGAGGTTTCTACTGCTTCTTGACACAATTTTAGCCCATTCTTCAAGGCAGTCACCCATTTGCCCTAGGTTTTCAAACTTATTTATCTCACTCTTTGGGGCTCAGTCTCCTTTTCGATATTTACTCTTGTATGTTTTTGCCCTTACCTTGTTCCTTTTTATTAAGCAGGCAAAGGGTTTATTTAATCAATCTTTTCAATGAATCGGCATTTGTTTCATTCAGTTGACTTATCCTTACTCTTTTTTTATTTTACATATTCAGTCTCTATGCAGTTTCAAGGCAAGGACTTTCCTAAACATCCTTACGGCATAAAATGTTTCACTACTTTTGGGTAATCTACTTGATTTACTTCATCTCAGAATTCCTTATTTTCAAATAGGGAATATTTTGACCCTCTTATTTCCATCTTATTACCTTTCCAACTTTATCAGGTTATAATTTATTCAGGTTTTGTGGCCAAGAACTCAGTCAAGTTTGAGAAACAGAAGAAAACACTGTACATTACCCACATGTAGAACCTACGTGTGTATCTCTTTAATCCAGCTTGTTAGTCATTAGTTTGATCATCTGTCCTTGGTGGTTTCTTTTATATACTAGACATCCAAATTCTGAAAGATGTTTTGAGTCAGGTGAACTTTTATTGTATGAGCTTTCATTTTCTATGTTTAACACAGTAATGATGGTTTCTAATTAAACATCTATGACTTTTGCATCCTTTTTGTAAACATTCTGTCCTTATATATTGTCCCTCTTAATGCTCTTTAGCACTTTCTCCCTTAAATTCTACTTTGGCATTAAGTTTTTCCTCACAGTTTTTCCCAATAACTCTTCATTCCTGTTTGTTTGTTTGTTTGTTTTGGGGGGGGGACCTTTTTTCAGACTTAAACATCACACTGCTCCATTTCTTTGCTTCTTCTCTAATAGAATCCAGGCCATTCACCTAATCAAAGATGTTATATCCATTCCATTTTAATTGTTATATTTTTCTTTAATTTCTATCATCGTTTTGCATAATTTTTACTCTCTTGGTCAAGTTTCTATTTTTTTTTTCTCTCCTCTGCTTTTCAATTCTTATAATGGTTGCTTTCGGTTTCTTAACATTTCCTTTGTACATCACAATATCAGAATTAACTGTCCCCGGCAGGATGCTTTCTCTGCCTACTGACCTCACAGGCATAAATGTTAAAACCTTTTAGGATGCCTGTATTTTAATCCCTGGGTGTTGCTGGTACATTTGATTATTCTCGGTTCTAGACCATCAGGAAATCAGGCTCTCCCCCGAGCGGGACACACACTGTGTCTGAAGCCTCGCACGTCCACAGAGCCGTCTCTATTGCCCTGATGTGTCCAGAGTGTAGCACCCCTGCTCACCCTCCAGGAGTGTGCACCCGTTAGCACTTCTCCACGTGGTACGTGTGAATCCACACATCTGCTCCAGCTGAGCCTCAGCGGGAAGCACAGATTCTGGTCTTTCCAACAAGGCCACCCCACCCCTGTATCTTTGCTCCACGCAGTCCACCCAGGGATCCGTCCTGAAAGGTCCCGGGGTGGCCAGTTTTCTCAAGCACACCCTCCAGCTACGGTCATCTTGCCCATCGATGAGGACAGGGTGACTGTTCAAGGTTCCATGCTGTCTCATGCCCGTGCTTCCGAATCTCACACGTTTAGCTCACCTGAGTGAAAGAGGCCCTTTTCAATTAACAGCAGGATTGGAGATCATACAACTGAAAAGAAACTATTCCAGAGAACAAGTTGACATGGATCCAAAAATATATGGTCTTTTCCCCGCCCCTCCCTATTTGAGCTGTTATTCCATTACAAAGAGCTACCCTCAGAAAATAATTTTTAATCAATGATATATGAAGATCTTCATTATTTATAAAGTAAAAAAGAAAAGTACAGAACAATGTACCTGTCCATCAGTGGGAGAAAGGCTAAGTGAATTAAGGACTTCTACCCAATGAAGTAGGGGTTTAATGGCTTTGACAATCATAGTAACATGGAAAATTTATTAGCATCATTTGTGAAGTGGAAGAAGGGCACATATTCATACATATTATATGAATCCAACTATGAAAATATCATGTGCAAAAAAATGGCCAGGCAAAGGAAGGACACCAGAATGCCAACAGTAGTGATGTGCAGGTGGCTTGCGGCTTTCCCAACGTCCCCCTTTCTTCCTTTCCCTACTTGTCAAATTAAACATCAGAGGTAATAAAATGGTGTCAGAAATACTTTTTGTAAACCATGCATACAGCTAACAGAGTAACAGAATTGATAAGTGATTGTGACATTTAAATGGCTTCTTCAGAAAGGGCTCAATGTGCTTACTGACAGTTTTCTGGGGCTTTAAACTCTTTACCTCAGCCAATGTTTCATGAGTAAACTCCATCTCAGCTCTGCTGGATCAGTCATTTGCTCAGACAAAGCTTTTTTATCCTTGGGCACCCAGAACGCCCAGGTCTCCCAAACACACCCCTCGTCAGTGTGGGCAGAGACACCCAGTGGTGCCCATGAGTGCCTTACAACCAGGTGACACATGGAGTTAAAAGCTCGGGAACCCGCAGCAGCGATGAAACCCGCACCTTCTCAGACAGCTTTTCCCTGGGAACCCCACACAACGCCCCTTCTCCCCCCTGCTCCCCTCTCAGGGACCTCCACAACAGAAGCTTCCCTCACCAAGGGTCAAACCTGAATACACACATTTTCTTTTAAATATACTAATTTGACCTGCTGCCAGCGATCCCTAGCCTTTAAATTCTTTACAGTGCTTCCAGATTGTTTATGACAGCTTTGCAGAGCAGGGTGCACACAAATGCTCAACAAGGACCACCAGGAAAGGAAGGACTTGAAAACTGTCCTGTCCAAGCATTTCTATCACTTAGAATCATGACAGGTGATTTTTTTTTTGATCCATAGTTTAAGGCTCAAGTGAAAACTATAATTTTCATATAAACAGTACATTTACTTTGACAGAGTCTAAAACACTAACACTTAAAATTTGTTTCAAAACGGAAAACCTTCCATTATCCATCCCTTTATCCTTTTCAGACAATTTCATCACCAGGAGCTTATTGTATACCAATGAACTGTCACTGAGGTTCTCTGGCCCCTCCCTACTGTGCTTTGTATTTGTCATCCTCTTCCGTCTTGATACTTCTTTTCTTTTTTTTTTTAATTTTATTTTATTTTTAAACTTTACATAATTTCATTAGTTTTGCCAAACATCAAAATGAATCCGCCACAGGTATACATGTGTTCCCCATCCTGAACCCTCCTCCCTCCTCCCTCCCCATACCATCCCTCTGGGTCGTCCCAGTGCACTAGCCCCAAGCATCCAGTATCGTGTATCGAACCTGGACTGGCAACTCGTTTCTTACATGATATTTTACATGTTTCAATGTCATTCTCCCAAATCTTCCCACCCTCTCCCTCTCCCACAGAGTCCATAAGACTGTTCTATACATCAGTGTCTCTTTTGCTGTCTCTTACACTGGATTATTGTTACCATCTTTCTAAATTCCATATATATGCGTTAGTATACTGTATTGGTGTTTTTCCTTCTGGCTTACTTCACTCTGTATAATAGGCTCCAGTTTCATCCACCTCATTAGAACTGATTCAAATGTATTCTTTTTAATGGCTGAGTAATACTCCATTGTGTATATGTACCACTGCTTTCTTATCCATTCACCTGCTGATGGACATCTAGGTTGCTTCCATGTCCTGGCTATTATAAACAGTGCTGCGATGAACATTGGGGTACATATGTCTCTTTCCCTTCTGGTTTCCTCAGTGTGTATGCCCAGCAGTGGGATTGCTGGATCATAAGCCAGTTCTATTTCCAGTTTTTTAAGGAATCTCCACACTGTTCTCCATAGTGGCTGTACTAGTTTGCATTCCCAGCAACAGTGTAAGAGGGTTCCCTTTTCTCCACACCCTCTCCAGCATTTATTATTTGTAGACTTTAAACGTAAGACCAGAAACTATAAAACTCCTAGAGGAGAACATAGGCAAAACACTCTCTGACATACATCACAGCAGGATCCTCTATGACCCACCTCCCAGAATATTGGAAATAAAAGCAAAAATAAACAAATGGGACCTAATTAACCTTAAAAGCTTCTGCACATCAAAGAAAACTATTAGCAAGGTGAAAAGACAGCCTTCAGAATGGGAGAAAATAATAGCAAATGAAGCAACTGACAAACAACTCATCTCAAAAATATACAAGCAACTCCTACAGCTCAACTCCAGAAAAATAAACGACCCAATCAAAAAATGGGCCAAAGAACTAAATAGACATTTCTCCAAAGAAGACATACAGATGGCTAACAAACACATGAAAAGATGCTCAACATCACTCATTGTCAGAGAAATGCAAATCAAAACCACTATGAGGTACCATTTCACACCAGTCAGAATGGCTGCGATCCAAACGTCTTGATACTTCTAAAATGCTTTGGAGTGGAAAACTCTCAAGGTTGTAAAAACGGAACGGAAGGCAAACAGGTATGCAGACAGCCTGGCTTTCTCTCTGAGGTTTCGCAGTGTGGGTGGCGGCTCTGGCTGTTCACAGGCACCCCACCCCTGCCATCCCCTCCCCACTGGACGTGCTCAGCTCCACAGGCACACCTGGGAGACCGCCGCAATAAAGCGAGTCACACACACTTTCCGGTTTCCCAGTACATACAAGAGTCACCTTCCCACTGTACTATATAGCCCATGAATTACGTCTTTAAAAAATATATACTTACCTTCATTGAAAAGACTACACTGCTAAAAAAAAAAATGCTAACCATCATCTGAGCAAGGCACAGTATCAGTGGTTAACAGCCAAGGTCACTCACCACTGTAACAAGTACAACAGTAAAGGGGACTGTGAAGTAAGAGAATCATCAAAGTGTGACCCAGACACGGAGAGAGCAGACACCGCTGGAAAAACGGTGCCAACAGACCTGTCACAACCCTGCAATTTGTTTAAAAAAAACCAAAAGTGTGATAAAACGAGGTAGAAGCACTAACCAGGTTACCGGAGAACTGGGGTGGCCGCAGACTCACCTGGCCCATCCTGAGTTTTGTGGGAAGGGAATGGAAGGGTCCTGTGAGACTGTAGTGGCCACACGTGGGCCCTTGTGGGTTTCATTTTATAGGAGCGGCCGTCGGGAAAATTCCGAGGCTCCAGAATCACCATGCGTGTGTGTATGTGCTCAGTCACTCAGGCGTGTCCGACTCTTTGTGATCCCATGGACTGTAGCCCACCAGGCTCCTCTCACCATGAGATTCTCCAGGCCAGATTACTGGAGTGGGGTGCCATGCCCTCCTCCAGGGGATCGTCCCAACGCAAGGATCGAACCCACATCTCCTGCACTGCAGGCGTGTTCTTTACCACTGAGCTACCAGGGAAGCCCCCAGAATGACAACACACACCATCAAACCCAAAACCTGAACTACCCACTGCTCGGTGTTACGTTCTTAACCTTTTGTCCGACCAACCTTATCTCATCCTCTTTCATAGTTCAAATAGGCCAAGCCCTTTCCACCAAACCAACCCAAACCGGTTCATCAGCATAGAGACTGTATCTTCAAGGCCTCGACAAACCAAAAGAACCAAGAAGGCAGGCTCCACCAACCTCCCTATGGGAGGTTGACGCCTGTGAATTTCCTTCCGCAGGACAAGCCATAAAAAGACTCCATGGGACACTTGCAGAACTCTGGAAGGAAGTACCAGAGTACCAGGTGGAGGAAAGCACGCGGAAGGGCAAGTTTACCCAGAAGAGCATCGTCTTGCCCAGCTCTAGCTGAAATGAAAGCATGGAACTTCCAAAGAGCTTTCCTCTTTCCAACAACACAACCCTATTCACAGACCCGTCCAGCATCCTGCAAGAAGACAGGCTACTGGAAGGAAAACCGGAGGACCTCGGAGGAAATCTGTAGCTAAAAGGATCCCTCCTTTTACTGTGTGGCGCGTTTGGCTAGATGATTCTCAAATGTGTTCCAAGTCCTTCAGCCACACTCAGTGGTCGTCTCCACCTCCGCCCCCCCCCCCCCCCCCCCCCCCCCCGCCGCAGACGTGGCTCTGCGAGCACCCACTGGTGTTTCTCCACTCACCAGGACTGGCCGCATCTCACAGAAAACCAGGAGGGACGCCAGCTCAATGTCTTCACTGTAGCCGTTCTTCAGAGGAACAGATCTAAATCCTGCAGGTCGGAAAAACAAACCAGTTCACGTCAGATCTCTGCTTTTCTTGCAGTACCCAGGGATCACGTGCCCAGTGCATGGACCAGAGAGGTCAGGGCCCCGTGCTGGGGGCTGACTTCCTTTCTGGAGCCCAGAGGTTCCCCCCTCCACCCCCCACCTGATGGTTGGGGAGTGGGGCTGCGAACACAGCCCTGACTGCCAGGTCCAGCTGGAGAAATGAAGTTAAAAATGCCTGCCCTCTAGAAATGCAGGTGACTTGGAAGAATTAAAGCCCACAGAGCACTGCACACTGAATTTAGACCCTCTACAGCTGTGGTTTCAGTCCCTTAAATATTCCTGAGCCCAAAAGACGCAAAGGAGTGATGAATCCCCACGTCCATCTTCTTCACTCAGCCCTGTACAAAGCTTGGGACGAGCAAGTGTTTTTAAAGATTTCCAGTGGGAAGAAATCTTTCCGTCCCTTGGCAGTTTTCCCTGTTGATCATCCTCCCCTAAAAGCCATTCCCTATTTGTAGTGAGGACCTGTGTCTGCCAGTCATTTAAATGTTTCTTTTTATTGAGGGAGAGGGTTAAGATGGGGCTGTATTTCCCCCACCCCTCCCCAGTGAGTAATGTTTAAGGCAACGCATCTTAAAGGTTGGTTGTTTGGCTTGTTTTGATAGAGTAGTAGAACCGAATAGATAGCAGAAATTAACATCTCATACCACCCACTCATACCTCGTATTACAGAAGGAACCATTGTTAACGGCTTTCCAAAATCATCTATGCAGTGTGTTTCCCTTAAAATCACAGAGAATAGTACCCCAACCAGCCATTCTGAATCTTACAGGTTCCCCTGAACACTCTATCTTAGGGATTCACTACGTAGCCCTAGTTTGACTTGAAAGCTTTTTCTTAAATGGAAACGTAGTTGACGTACAATGTAATATTAGTTTCCAGCGTACTGCACAGTGATTTGACATCTGCATGTGCTATGAAATTATCCCAGTAACTCCAGTAACCATCTTCCCGAAGTAAGTACAGTATTACCACACTCCTTATGCTGTTACACAGGACATCCCTGTGGCTTATTAGTAAGTACAGATTTGTGCCTTGAGAGCTTTATATTTGCCTTCTATCTACTGATTTTCTGGGACAAGCGACGCATAAAGTGCCTTCTGCCAGTCAGGTTTTGGCTTGTTTGATGATTATCCTTCTATCGCTTAGAGAACCTTTTAGTCTGTTAGCTGATTTACCATCTTTAAATAATATCTATTGACTCTCTCTGTGCCACTTATGTTGAGGACACTGGCATGCTATAGCATCTCTCCCTTTCCCTTCCCCAATTGGGTAAACTGTATTATTATTTCTACATTGACATAGTATGTAATATTAGCATTCCATTTTGTAACCATGATCCTCCCACAAAGAGAGGCTTAGTTTTCCTTAGTTCCCTTAGTTTTTGGCAAAAGCCAAAAAAATACAGTAAGGAACGCCTGAACACCCACGACCTGAATCTCACATTAACCTTCCACTTACGCTTATCCACCCACTAATCTAGCGGGTGATACTCACTTCCTGTTTCAAAGAAAGATGAAGGCATCTATACACTTCTTCTCTGTCAGCATGAATCTCATGAACAAGAACTCCGTATTTGTTCAGTGTCCTTTTTGTGACGTAAAACTTACACACAATGATTTTTTCTCAATGTCCAACGCTCACCACCTCCTTACTGATCTGACCTTTTTCCATTAGGTATTCTGGCTGGCTAAAACTGTCTTTTGAGATTTTCAGTACGAGCTCATGGAGACATATAATCCCTGGACTGTGCCTGTTTGAACATATCCATCCTTTGATTTTACACTTGAGTGGGCACAAAACTCTCAGGTCACACTCTTCTCGTTGAAGGACTCTGGGGGACCCTGCTCTCCTTGAATTCTGCTGTAGAGAAGTTTCCTGAGCTGTTTTCCCCTTGTTGGGAATTATGCTAAGATGTGAATCACCTCTGGATCTTGTTAAGATGCAGATGCTGACTCCAGAGGCCTGGGACAGGGCCAAGGTTCCACACCTCTACGGAGCTGGTCTCTGTGGAAGCTGTCGGTGTAGGTGTTGATCGACTGCCAGGACGCACTGCGGCGCCGAGTACCCTGCCCATGCACCCAGAGCGGCCCCGCCCAGTGCCCAGCGCGGCCTCCCCGTTCGGGGCAGTGAGCTCCGCCCCTCCCGAGGGACGACTCCAGCTCCACAGACATCCTGCCACCGCCCAAGTCGCGTTGCTACCTGCAGCCCTTCACGTGGACGGGGCTGAAAGGTGCTGGCCAGGTTCACTAGAAACTGATGCCACTTTTCTTCTGATTGACACAAGCAAGACCCGAGAGGAAAGGGAAACGGAGACACCGCTTGAGGCAGCATCAGTGTTTGGCTGGTCAGGAGTCGCAGCGGCCCCGAGGGTGGCCGGCAGAGTAAGAAGAACATGGGGTTTGAAGTCAAGACATTCCCGGGTCTGAATCCCAGGCTCTGGCCGGACAGGTGTGTGACCCTGAGCTAGTTAATTAACATCTCTTGGCCCCAGAGTGCTTATATTTAAAAAGCGGAGATGATAAAAACTCTGTTCACAGGACTGCTGCGAGGATTGAGAGAGAAGAGTTTTGAGGCGCCGAGCACAATAAATGCTGTTTTCCCTCTTTGCTGAGCTCCAGCTGGCTTAAAGGCTTAAGTGCATCCCTGCTAACAACAGGCAGGGTTTATTTTCGAGTTCAGAAGGCCCCGAAGCCTTATGCACAAAGGCATTGTTATTCTGTGGCATGCCCTCCATGAATATGGATGTCCCAGGCAGGACGGGGAGAGAAGGTCTTCCTGGGAGCATCTCACAGCCAGTCACATTCTGTATCATCCTTGAGATGTTATTTGTGTTCTAAATGCCCCCAAGCTCAGTCACAGCTTTTTGGAGAGGAGTCCACACAGTTAAGGCGGCGGCTCTCTCTGAGTCCTGGAGGGGCTCCAGGGCTCCGTCAGGACCCCATCTGGAGGGGACACGGCAGAGCCCCTGCACCGTGCGGGATGCGTCCGGCGGGTGCCGTGTCCAGACGGGGAGGGCACAGCTACCACAAAGAAATCCGACACCACCTGATGCGAAGAAGTGACTCATTTGAAAAGACCCTGATGCTGGGAAAGATTGATGGCAGGAGGAGAAGGGGACGAGAGAGGATGGGATGGTAGGATGGCATCATCGACTCAATGGACATGAGTTTGAGTAAACTCCGGGAGTTGGTGATGGACAGGGAGGCCTGGCATGCTGCAGTCCCTGGGGTTGCAAAGAGTCAAACATGACCAAGCGACTGAACTGGAACTGGAATCCCCTACAATGTGGATTTTGTGTACGTGTGGCAGCTCTGCACTACATGTGTGATCTTAGTTCCCTGAACAGGGATCAAACCCATGCCCCCCTGCAGTGGAAGCATGGAATCCTCGCCACTGGACCACCAGGGAATGCCCCTTACAATGTTCTTGTCTATTTACCCTAATACTCTTATAATTTTTAATTTACAAACATTGTTGCCACATTATTTATTGCAAAAATATACATTATTGTTTATGGGGGAAAAAAAATCCGTTGTAAGCCTGACTGACTTGGCTGATGTGAAGGAGGTGAATTGCAGAGTGAAGAAGGCCTGTGGCTAACTAGCTGAGTTTAATGTCATTTGCTGGGAAGTACGGGCAAGTTAACCCAGAGGACTGGCAAACATCAGGTCTGTCAGACTTACGAACGAGTATGCACTACTTTTCCCAGATTAGGGGAACGGTGTGGCATTTCTAGCCAGGCCAGTGTGTCTCCAGGGGGGGCGTGTCCTCAGAGGGGCAGCCGAGGCCTCGCTCGGTCTTCTCCAAGTGCCAGCTGAGCAGCTGGCTCCACGTGCAGCTTCCTGGGCCCCGCCCCGGAGGGGCTGAGGGAGGACACCGTGGCACAGGCCCAGGAACCTGCATTTCCCCCCACCCCACACACTCACCTAGTTGTAGAAATGATCAAAGGCAGATACAAAGAAAGGTGCAGAAATTTAGGGAGTATCTGATATGTTTCCAAGTTGAAAAGAATTTTAAAAAAAAGACCCAAGGTTTTCAAGCAACATCAAGAGAAAAGACTATCTGTGTATACAAATTACTAAAAGGAGAGTGGTCTTTTTCTCTCGAAAAAATGATCCTTGAAAAACAGGGACCAGTGACCTCATAAAGAATCCAGAAGGATCTGTGGCTGTTTTTCTCAGAAATACAGGGCCCTTTTCCAGGCACACAGGGGGTTGTGTTTTCCTCAGAATGGGAGACAATCAGAAGTGAATCAGCCCACCTCAGAGAAGAGGAAGGTGAGGCTCTGACAGCCCAGATGACTTGCCCAGGACGAGGAGGGGAGAAGGGACCTAAGACCGTGGCTCTGGGCCTCGTCCTCCCCTCCAAGCACCTAACCAGCCCCTGAGCCTGCCTGAGGAGAGGCCAACAGAGTGTAAGCTTCCAAAACAAAGTCCAATCACAGTGCCGAGTGGACCGCCAGCTAGTAATCCAACGTTGGATGCAGGAGCCCCCTGGAGCCCCCAGCCCCCATCCTGCCTCCCTCCCCTGTCTCTGTCCTGCTCACAGGACTCCCACGAGGACCCACTGCTCAGCCTACCCACGATTGAATACAAACCAAGACAAAGGCACCATTCTTTCCAAAAGCCGGCAACGCAAACCAAAAGACGATGCCAAGAAAAACTGAACGCTGTAATTAAAACGGGCCTTACCTGACTTGATTCCTTTAATGGGGTACGTGGCATGGGCCAGAAAGTTGGGATCGCTGAACATATCTTCCTCATAAACCACAAAGCGCAGAAATGCAAGGTTGGGGTCATAAATCTCAAACGTCACCTTCTCCTGCGTTGGGGTCCAAACAGGGCTGAGGCCATTGTCATCTGGAAGAAGATCCAGGCTCTTTCAGGGGCCCCATTTGTCCTGCTCCCTCTCAGTTCACCATCTCTACACCCGTCAGCTTTGGATCTCCTTAGCAGCCGTGTAAATACACATCTAGGCCAGGATCTGATCCTTTTTTTTTTTTCAGTGGCATCACAGACCTGACCCTCAGTAAGCAGAGGAGATGGGACCACCTCTCCTCAGACTCTCCCATCTCAACTCCCTGGGAGTGGGAGGGATGGGAGGTGGACCACAGAACAACAGCAGATTTGTAAGGAAGAAAAGACGCGCTGGGGGCCACATCGCTCGTCTGATAGGGGAGGTGGGCCAGGCTCTGAACAGGTGGTGGGTTCTGGAGTCACTGGGGAGAGTCACTCAGGGAGCAGAGAAAAGAGGCAACCTTCACCAGCCAGTCTGTGAGCTGTTTATCCGGCTGCATTTTGCCAGGCGCCCGTGATCCCAAGCCTAGAAAGGCCCCAGTTCAGTTCTTCCCAGGCTTCAAATGGCAGAACAAGCCATTTCTCTGGGCCTCCCCACCCGCTGTGGGGTCAGATCACCCAAGTTTGGCTGCAGCCCTGGGGGCGGGTCAGCCGCATCCTCTCTGAGCCCTGGACTTAGGTGGGGGCTGATACATAGAGGGGACACCCCGGAGTGACGGGCATAGGGCGCTGCAGCCTCACCCAGGCCTCCTGAGGTGGGTGACGGGCTGAGAAACACCACAGTGGGTCCAGCTCTCAGGTCCCATGGCCCTCCATTGCCCCTCCGAGCTGCCCACAGAGGGCAAGGGGGACGAAGGGAAAGACCTGGCCACCAGCGCGTTAGTGAAGCCCCGCTGACCAGCATCTCCAGCGTGCGGCCCCACTCGCCTGAAGTCTCAGTGAGGAGAGGACCCAGGCAACTTACTCACAACCGTCGTCTTAAACTTGTTGCTGTCGTACTCCGCTCCGCATATCTCCACCTCCACGAAGGGGCACGCGATGCTGCGGCCGGGCTTGGGGAGGTGACGGGCCCCCAGCACCTAGGGCCCCAAGAGGCAAGTGTCAGAATTCCGCCCACCCGCACTCCCTGGGCAGAGCTGGAGAGTGCTACATGGGTGGGCTCTCGTGTCCTCATCACTGGTGACGTGCTACACCCTCTGGGAGCGCACACCCCCACCGCTTCCCTGTTGTGGATGCGGGAAATAGTTTCCAAACAGGAGAAAACAGACTCTTAACAGAGACAACGCAATGTCTAAAAGTTGTGTCAGTTTTAAAATGCTTCCACCCCTCAAAGTGGCCATTGCAGGGATAAGCCCTCTCCTCAGTAAAGAGCAGAGCCGTGTGACCAGACGCTGACCCTGCTAACCCAGCAAGAGGTGGATCTGTAACTCGCCGAACCAACAACAAGGGGAGGTGACCACGATGGACCTGGGGAGACGCCCTCCTGCCTCTACGCCCCTGCAACGACCCTGGCGGGCACCACAGTAAAGACCCTCAGCTGCGTCTGGGGGCTGACGGTTTACACAAGGAGCCCAGGCAGAGGGTGGGGCCTTACCTTGACCGTCAGGGTCATCTGGATCTTCCTCTGGGACTCGGGTGGCATGGGGTCGTACTTCTCCGCCCTCATGCTCTCAGGCTGCAGGACGTAGCCCGTCCGCCCGTTGAGGGAGAACAGGGCGTGGTTCATCTGCATGTACTTATCTGGGGAGGAGAGAGCTGCTGCTGAGAGCGGGGCAAGAAGGGGGCCGAGGGGCTGGGTAGGGGAGGACTTAGACCTTCTTCCAGAAGTAACGTGAGGCGCACCGACAGATGAATGGATAAGGAAGATGTGACACACTCATACAACGGAATACCACTCAGCCATAAGTCAGGAACAAAACTGGGTCATCTGTTGCGAGGCGGATGGACCCAGAGTCTGTCATCCAGAGTGAAGTAAGTCCAAAAGAGAAAAACGGGCATCACATATATGCATGTGGAATCTAGAAAAATGGCACTGAGGGCCCTAGGCCAGGAACAGAGACACAGATGCAGGGAAGGGACACGTGGACACTGGGAGGCCAGGGCTGATGCCCGCTCCCTGCCATCTATCAGACAGACAGCTAGTGGGAAGCTGCCGGGTAGCCCGGGGAGCTCTGCGCGGCGCTCTGCGCTGACTGGGAGGGCTGGGATGGGAGGCCCAAGGGGGAGGGAGGGGTGTGCACGGAGCTAACTCACCTGACCGTACAGCAGAAACTAACACAACATTGCAAAGCAACTATACCCCAGTGGAAGATAAAAATAATGTGAGCTGGCTGTGAAAATAGGTATCTGACTTAAAACTATGGGTTTAAAAATTCATTAGAAACTCATGTTATTGGAAGAAAATTGGATTAAAAAAAAAAAAATTCACACTGGGGACAACTTTCCGAGTATGATACAAAGTCCAGAATGTACTCAAAGCTAAACATTTTTACACAGGACAAAATTTCCATAGAATCTGACATGCTTTAGAAAAATCTGTTTCACTCCACTGACAGGTAACTTTAACCTGTTAAGAAATCTGATACCTGTTTGCTGAGAATACCTACACCCCCTTAGAAAAATAAGAAGCACAAATATAGCCTGCAGAAAAGAAAATGCCTATGTTTCTTAAGGATATGAAAACCTGGTTCACTTCTCTGTTACTCAGAGAAGTTACCAATAAGGAAAGCTCCGACTACAGTGTGACACCAGTTTTCACTATCAAAGACTGAGGCACTTGCTGAAACTAAGTTGGTGAAGTGAAGCCAGAAAGAGTTTCACCCGTTTGCATTCCCGCCCAGTCTCCATGGAGTGCGGTCTGGCGGAGTATCTTGGCCCAGACACTCCTGGATACAGGGGTGCAGTGGTTTCGCTCGGGGCCAAGTTGGTCAAAGCTGTTGGATCCGCCCTGCACCACAGGTGCTCCCACGTGTGAAGGGAGGTTCACACAAGGTTACGGGGAGCAGCGCCGTCTGCAACAGCAATGAAGGGAGTCACCTCGGGCCACCGCAGCAGGGCGCCAGTTGAGGACATGATGGCTCCACTCAGTGGAGTGTGACGCAGGCACAAAGACGATATAAAGGAGGCAGCACCGATGAGCAGGCCTCCAAAGAGGCTGAAAGAACCACCACGGCGCCTCTGCGCCGTGCTGCCCTTTGCACGAAGAAGGTGGGCATGCTGGCTTTTTCCAGCAGAGGATTATCTCCAGAAGAGAGCCCCAGCAGAAAGCCGCCAGAGAGGGATGGCCCCAAAGAGGAGGGGGCCGACATAGCCACTGGACACCTGGATGCAGCTGTGCCTGAAGCTCCACTCCTAGACTTTTAAATTACGGGAGCAAACGCATTTCCTTTTCTCCCTGAAACCAGACTGACCATGTCTGTCACTTACCATCGAGAAGCCTGCCAAACGCAAAGGTCTGGGTGCCCAGTGGTCCCTCCACCGCACCATTCAAGGGATGGGACCTCATGCTAGCATGCTGGCTGAACTCTGACGGCTCCTAAGAAAAACTACGTGCTCCAGCCACCGCATTGCACCAGTGGCCCCAGAAGAATGTGCCTGGAATGATGCCCCAGCATAGGTTTACTGGCCACAGTCGGCCCCCTTTACCTGGAGTCTGGAAATTGAGTGCCACCATCTGGGAGCCGCACAGCCAGAGGCGGAAGGGGTCATAGTTGGACGAGTCCACCCGCTGTCCTTTGGGGTACACGCGGGTCAGGCCCTTTTGATTGTATTTCAGGAGATCGCTGGGCTTCTGTCTGACGATACTGTCAGCCTTCGTCTCCACGAAGGAGCGGATTTCTCGGAAGTCAGGGTTTTCTGCACAAAGAAAGGGAGTCAACATTTATCCTGTGTCTTGCGAGTTTTTCTTAACGCCACCGGCAGGATGTGCAGGTCGTCAAAGGCAACCCGGAACCTCTCTTGGAGAAGTTCACGTGGCTGTGACGGTCCCGTCGTAACTGGTTCTGCAGCGGGCTCTGGCCCTCTGTGGAAGTCTCAGAGATGAAAAGGCAGCCCAGGGTTCCCATTGTCTCTTAGTCTAGGATTAATATAATCTGTTTTTTTTGTTTAAAACTACCAGCAGCCTTGTGCAGGAAACCACCAAAGCGATACAGGATACAGTTATAGAAAGGTGTGGTGCAGGAAGGGGTCAGCAGGGAGGAGATCTGAGGAGTGGGAGACGCAGGCAGGGCCCTGGCTTCCTCAGCGAAGGTGTCGCAGGCGTGAGATGAGTGAACCCATGATGGAAGGAGAACCGCCCACCTGCAGGAAGCAGGGATAGAGAGAGGAGACGGGGTGCCTGTGGAGAGACAATGAATGGGAAGCAGCATAGAGGGAAACGCAAACAATTCTTGAACTGTTTGGATAAAGCTCTACTCTAGGTAGGACAGCTCCTAAACTCGCCAGGCCTGGCCGACTCTGGTTAAGAGCTCCAGCCTCTTGCCCTGGACATCAAGAGGTGCCCAGGGACCAGCCTCCCGATGACCATGAACACCAGGGCTTAGGACTGCCTCTCTCTCTGCCCTGGAATTACAAGCAACCACAGGAGCCACTTGAAAGGGAAAAGAAAATGTGACTAGGACCATTATTAGCGCAAAGAACCTGCTGCTTTGGAGAATGTGGTCAAAGATCCACTTTTGAATTCTCCTGCAGCAGGCCTCCAAAGATACCCAGGTCCTGACCTCTGGAACCTGTGACTATGTTCTTTCAAAAGGACTTGGCAGATGGCGGGCTTGAAGTGGGGAGATCACCTGGCCCTAAATGAAACCACAGTCTTTGCACTTGCGAGGTTGAGGGAGATGGGACTACAGAGAAGAGAAGGCAACGTGACCACAGCGGTGGGGACTGGAGTGACATGGCCAAAAGCCAAGGAATGCCAGCGGCCACCAGAAGCTGCCAGAGGCCAGGACCAGATCCTCCTCTGGAGGGAGCGGGGGCCCTGCTGACACCTTAACTTCAGCTCAGTGATACTGACTTAGTCCACGACTATGAGTGAATAAACATATGTTGTTTCTGCCACCAAATGTGTAGTAATTGGTTACGTCAGCAGAAAAAAAAAAAAACAATCCACCCTTTAAGAGGGTTTTTCCTCCTAAAGCTACCAGGAGGGCCTGCTTCACCAGCGTCCTGGCCCCGAGGACACTCTGACGGGGAGGTTCCCACTTGGCACACGGAGGATGAGCAGGAACCACCATCACCATGCTGTGTGACAGTGCCAGGCTCGGAAAGGAACCCGTGTTCACCGAGGCGGGGAGGCGGGGTGACGGCAGACGGTACCGAGGTTGTCCTTGGTCTTGCTGGTTGGCTTGCAGTAGACGACCAGGTCCGAGAGCTCGATGGCGATGGACTGGTTCTTCTCCCAGTACTTCATGTTGTTCTCCTGTGTGGAGCCAACCGTCTTTAGTTTCAGCTCTCAAGCTGGCCCCTGGGAAACCCCATTCTTCCAGCTCACCTGGCGGGCGCCCTCCTCCTCTTGAGTCTCCCCCCACCCCGTCTTTCTGCTTGGCCCTCGCACATGTGCAAATCGCAGTGGTGGAGAGTTTCCCTCCCCCGACCCCTGCCCCGCTCCCTTGCTTCCTCTGCCTGTGGAAATTCTCCACCACGCCACCTGGACCCAGGAGCGCCGTGGAGCTCAGTCTCCGACCACGGCTCTCGAGAATACCAGGGACAAGGGCTCTTCTTTATCACCGCCTCTCTCCTTAACCCTCTTGCTCTCACCCGCTGCCCTATCCAGCCCACTAAAATCACTCTGTCACAGCTCATCCAAAATTCTAGTTGTCCCAGTTCGGGATCTCTGTAGACCATGGCAGCTTTGTGCTCACTCGCTGTCCCCTGAACCATGCACAGCTCTGTGCAAAGGGCTCTGGGGACCAGACCACACGCCGTGGACTTGGGAGCCATTCGCCCCTGGAGGACCCTACAGTCAAGTCCATCCCCGTGTCACAGACAGGCCACTCACTCCACTCCAAACCAGGCCTCCCTCTCAAGCCCTGCCAACCTCGAACTCATCCCCCCAGGGGCCACGGTGGGGACGGACCCCCTGGGAGGATTATCACGTACAGGTGACAACACTCAGCACAGGGGCGGGGGGTTGGGGCTGCCTGGCTCCAGGCATCACACACTGAGTGCTTGACGGATACTATCTAAGCCCACCCACCCCCGGGAGGAAGACTGTATCTCTGTTCTCCAAAGAACCCGCAGCACACAGACAGGTGAGCGGCTGATCCAGGCCCCGCAGCAGGTCCCCGCCAAGACCAGAGGCCTGCGCGGTGGCCTCAGCCGTGTCACCGCCCTCGGCGCTTCTGCACCCTCGGCCACCGGGTGCCGGAGACCTCACTGCAGCGCCCCCAGGCTCACAGGCCAGGTCCCCCTGAACCACAGCGCTGCCCGTCCTGGCCCCTCGCCCTCCTCCCTCCTCGGCAGGCCCGTGGGTCCCTCTTCCTCTGGACCCCCCCGCCTCACTCCTCCAGGACGCCTTCCTGGAGACCTCCATCCGGGACGAGGAAAGAGACACTGCGTCCCCTACACCTTCCAGAATGCCCACGGCCTCCCCCAGCCTTGCACCGTCCCTCATCCGACTGTCCCACGCTGGTACCTTTCAGCACGAGTGTCCAGACGCGTGTCCCCCCACCCCACCTGAGACAGGTCCCTGGGAAGCAGGACCTCCCGCTGGTGGCGAGTGCTCAGGTGACAGGTGGTGACAGGGGTGTCACAGCGGTTACCCGGCGGGGACTGGACTCGGGGGCGGGTCTGAGAGCTGGCTGAGTTGCTGGCTTTGCCCAATGGGCCGGCCGTCGAGCCCCTCTGCCTCCGTCTCCTCATCTGCACGGTGGGCTAACCCGAGTCCGTCCTCTGCCTCATCTCCTCATCTGCACGGTGGGCTAACCCGAGTCCGTCCCTGCTGCAGCTACCGTGCTAATTCAAGGGGGCGGCCTCTCCCCTCGCTGGGCACGAGAGAAACGAGGGTGCCACGGATGCCCCAGAGACGCCTCTCCAGGTCAAGGACAAGTGCGCCCACTTTTTAAACAAGCGGGGGAGGACACCCCGACTTCTGTGAGAATGCCTTCGCCGAGGACTGCTGACAAACGTCCCAAGGCCCCAGCGAACCCTAGCAGTGACCAGCAAACGAGCCTGTCACCTGAGCTCGGGCAGCAACCCGCTCACTGGGGCAGATCGGAACATGAAATTTGCCAGAGTTCATCTAAGCACGCCAGCTTCCTCCAGCCGTTCCCACATGCCCTGAATCTCCTAGGCACCAAACAAGCTGCAGCAGTAAGGCTCCAAGGGCTGGCACGGAGCAGGGAAGGTGTCAGTCAGTCCGCGGCCAGTGCTTCAGGGAGACTGAAGCCTTGGCTAAGCTCAAACCCCCGGTGTGCTCTCCTGATCCCTGTGTCAACGTCTTCTTGGTGCACAGTCTTCACCACACGCTGTTTGGGGAGACGAAACCCTGGCAACGACACAGCTCGCTTCTAATGATGATACGACTGCTTTAAAGTCTGGGTGGGGTGAGGCAAGCCACACCTGTGTCATAGGGCGGGGACCTCTGGCCTCACAGAACACAAAGCAACCAAAGATTACAGAGCATCACTTTTTTCTCAGCTTCAGCAGAAAGCAGATCAGTTCAAGATGAAACACCAGCTGCTGCTTCAGAACTGTGCAGCAGCTCCTTTCCAGACCCGCAGAGCTTTGCCCAGAGGCTGTCCCAGAGTCTGGCATCACAGCACACTTCCTTGGTCAGGCTCTGGAAACTAGACAGACCTCAGTGACTGGTCTTTTGCCATCGACCAAAGGAAGCCAGAGAGGATGTAAAATTACCGGGCCCCGGGCAGGTTCTCAGGGCCTCGGCGAGAAGCTCCCAGGAGTGCACTGAGGGCACAGTGCACGTTGGTTTCCCGGTGGCACCAGCCACTCCCACAGCTGGTTGTGCCCAGCACAGAACCTTGGTCACTTCTGCTGCCTCCTGTGTTTTGGTTTTGTTTTTTGAACATTCATGATCATATGAGAAGGCTCCTCTGTCCATGAAATTCTGGACTTCTCCAGGAAAGAATACTGGAGTGGGATGTCATTTCCTTCTCCAGGGGCTCTTCCTGACCCAGGGATCGAACCCGGGTCTCCTGCATCCCAGGCAGACGCTTTACTGACTGAGCCACCAGTAGAGGACTTAGAGCTGTAAAAGCTAATTTAAAAGGAATGTAGATCAAAGGCAAGAACGGCAGGCTTGAAGAGCTAGGCTTAGTTTCAAAACCCTTCCTGTGGTGGGGAATGAGGGGGACAACCTTCCAGTGAAGTCACGTTTTCCTCCAGAAGAAACGGAGAGAGCCAGGGGCTTCCCAGGTGGTAAAGAACCTGCCTGCCAATTCAGGAGACCTAGGGGACACGGGTTCGAGCCCCTCGTTGGGAAGATCCTCTGGTGGAAGGCGTGGCAACCCACTCCAGAATTCTTAGGCCTGGAGAATCCCCGTGGACAGAGAAGCCTGGCGGGCTACAATCCATGGGGTCGCAAAGAGTCGGACACGGCCGAAGCAACTTAGCACGCGGGAAGCACCCGGCCAGAGGGTGTCACGGCCACGCCCTCTGCCCTCCCAGCCCCACACGTGAGTGCCTGAGAATCAGTCTGCAGGGAACGGTGGCTAAACGCTCTCACTAGGCTGCTTCTCTGTTCTCAGCCAGAGGGGCCCAGAACGTCACACACTAGAACATGCTCAGGAGGACCACGGCTGGCAAGCGGCGCCATCCAGAGCACGATGACAACCACTCAACCTACACTGAAGAACACATCTGGAAGGAGACGGCGGAGACTCTCTCTCAGACGAACCCCGGACAGCGGGCCCCACCCGGAGCCTCGGAGGCGCTGCGCTGGAGGCGCGAGCACATGGATGAGACGGCCACACGGAGGCGGGGCAGCCTCGCTGGCCACAGGCTCGCGGGCCATCCCGAGTGACTGATGTGACGGCGTGACAAGCCTTGCAGAGAATAAGGACCGTACGTAAGGCCTCGTGATGAGGATCTGGGATGGGAGGAAGATGGGAGGCATGCCAGGGAAGGTGCCCGTCTGAACAGCCCTCGACACAAAGTCTTGAAAAGAAGAGGACTTTACTCCGGGGTGTTGAGAAGATGAGTCCCGGGGCCTCTGGTGACCAGAGACTGGCCAACTGTGAAGTCGCCCCCAGTGCGGGGAAGAAAAGGTCAGGCCAAGTACACTGGAGGAGGGAGACTCGTCGCCTGTAAGCAGAGGTCAGAGGGGTCCAGGAGAACCTGAGGAAGTTCCCGGGTCAGTCCTTTGGGTCAGGATCTGCCTGAGAAGCAGCCAGGCACATGGGGAACCTTCCTAAAGCTTCTTCCCGGCTCTGTGGCCACAAGAAAGACCAGACAGCACCACGCTCCATCACCCAAGAGACGGCAACACCTCCAGGCCCTCCAGGCACGACAAGTGTGGTGGTGAAATGCCACCGCGACTTCAGGCCCTGCTGAGTGTCAGGCGTGGCCTGTGGTATCCACCACTGCCCCACCTCGTCCTCACCGCACCCTGGGACTTAGGTACCCGGCTCCCCGTTTTACTGACGAGGAAACCGAGGCCCAGAGGAGTGTGGTTACCTGCCCAGGGTCCAGCCACGCCAGGAGGCACACTCCAGTCGGCCTAGTTCTAACCCTCCTGTTCCTACTAGAACCTCACCCTTCTCAGAAAACCGCCAGCGGTTAGGACTCCGCTTCCAGTGCGGGCCGTGTGGGCTCGACCCCCTGCCCAGGATCGAAGATCCTACCTGCTGCGGGGGCGGCCCCCAGAGTAAAAACTGAAACAAAATAAAGACCTTTCAGGATAAATCCCCAAAAGCTCATGCCCATCTGGAGTGGAGGTTCCCCCACAAGAACAGAAACTTCTGGAAGGAAGGGGCTGGGTCTTATGAATTCCAGTACACCCAGGGCCCTTTCCAGTCCAGGGAGATGAGCTCAGTGAATGCACGGGAAGGATCCAGGCTGCTTTATCCCAAGTATTTAGATGGTATTTAGAGTATTAGAGAATAGTATTTAGAGCAAGATAACATTTAAAAGAGGACGGCAAAGCTTTATTGTTAAGATACACGGGGCCGAACAGGCCTCAAACATCAAGGGTCACCACGCACACGCTGAACCTTCAAAGGTTTCACACAAGACGCAGCCCCCACAGGAAGACCCAGCGCCCCCTTTCTCTCCGCTCCTGCTGTCTGAGCTCCCTCCCTGCCCCACCCCCCAAATTCTCTGTGGCTGCGGCCTGGACCCACCCGCACCTCGGCAGAGGACTGGAAGCCGGAGGACACCAGGCTCAGTGGAGCCCAGGTGCCCAGGCTTACCTTGGCGTCCATCTTCCAGGTGATCTCCCGGATGCTCTGGAACCACTCAAACAGCTCCTCCACGCTGTCCGTGGCAAACTCTACCGGAGGGTCGCCCTGCTTCTTGGGCTCCAAGATAAAGACGAAAGGCTTCTGGTTCTTCCCATGTGGGGCTTTTACTTTGGGAAAAGGATAACAAAAGTCCTGATCAGCCTGACAGAAGGCCAAGATGACCAGACTTCTAGGTCCCAGGCCACTTCTCTTAGGACCCCAAGCCGACCATCACTGTGGATGTCGGCGCTGACTGGAAAATCTACCTTGGATCAGGTAGCGGTCTGGGTTTTAATGCGTGTCTTAAATGTGAATGTGACCTTATCTGGAAATGGGGGTCTGGGCAGATGTACAGAAGGATCTCAGGAGATCATCCCTGCCTTCCAGGTGGACCCTAAACCTGAGAACCAGTATCCTCATCACAGGAAGGAGAGGAAAAGGGAGCCCGAGACACCAGGGAGTCAGCTGGCCATCGAAGATAGAGACAGAGACTGGAGTGATGGGCATAGGGCACGCATGGCCGGCAGGCCCAAGAAGCTAGGCATGGAATCAGTTCTCTCTGAGGAGAAAGTATGTTCTAGACAGAGAAAATGATGGCTACAAAAGGAAAAATTATCCACCAAATAATCCCCTCAGCTAAGATCCCTGGGCTCATCTGCCAGGCGGTGCTCTAAGCAGATCACATCCCACTGTATCTTATTAATCCTCGTCGCCCTTTCTGGGGTGCTACTCCCGTTCTGCCCGTTTCACAGGAGAGAAAACAGAGACTGGTTGAGGCGGAGTAGCCCACGGAAGGTCACAGAGCTGGCAGCGGCCAAAGCTGAGGCTCAACTCAGACCTGAGTCCCCTCCCCACTCACCACCCTGAGCCACAGGCCTGTGCTCTGAAAATGCAGCGCAGGGTGATACAAAGGGCAAGGGAAGGGAGGACAGGATGCCCTAGATCCAGTGGAGATGCTCAATCCTGTCCAGCTCTTTGCAACCCCGTGGACTGTAGCCCGCCAGGCTCCTCCGTCCATGGGATTCTCCAGGCAAGAATAGTGGAGTGGGTTGCCATTTCCTTCTCCAGGGGATCTTCCCGACCTAGGGATCGAACCCAGGTCTCCTGCATTGCAGGCAGATTCTTTACCATCTGAGCCACCAGGGAAGTCCTGGATCCAGCCCATCCCATAATCGCAGTGGAACCTCGGGCAGCTCCCGTGGTCACTACAGGGCTTTGTTTTCTCATCCGTCAACTGGAATGAGAGTCGTCCTCCCACTTGCTGAGCTGATGGACTGATGGGCTGCGGTGGGGTGGGGGTCGAGGTGGGAGGGGCAGAGGACACAGAAGCCAGCTCTGGAAACCTGGGCAGCCCCCGAGAAGCGAGCTGCTCCGGCTTCCTGCCCGAGAGCCTCTCCTCACTGCCCCCAGCCCTTCCATCTTACAAGACCCAGAGAAGCAAGCTGCTCCCGCTTCCTGCCCGAGAGCCTCTCCTCACTGCCGCCAGCCCTTCCATCTTACAAGGGCCCAGGAAGCCCTGTGCAGATCACACCCCTGCCACCACGGCCTGCCCCAAGCTCCGAGGGGGAGGCCAGGCTTCCTGATGCCCAGCTGAACTGAAGGCAGCTGCAGCCTCGGGGGAGTTATGACAGACGCAGGGTCTCGCAGGGCCTGAGAGGCAGAGCTGGGCTAAGAACCAACACCCCCAACTTCACACTCCACTGCACGGATGTCTCGGCTCCTCCCAGAAAAGCCCGGGGAACCCAGGCGGGCCCCTGAAATAAGGATGACGGTGTTGGGAGTAACAGCAGCCCATGCCCGTCCAGCACCTGTTATGTACGCAGCAGGCTGTTTTCTCACTGTAGAGATGTGAATAGTATAGCAGTTTATGAGACGTAAGATGAAGTCATTGACCAGCCTGGCCCAGTACTCAGCTTCAGTACTCAAGCTGAGGCTAGAAAGCCCCACCCCTGCCTGGGGCAGTCCAAAGGCCAGGCTCTGGGGGTGGGGGGTCGGGGGGTGGGGAGGTGGGGGGTTGGGGGGGTCGACTTGGGTGGGAATCCAGGCTGAGACCACGGGTGCACATACCAACATTATAGATGTTGAGATTCAGGATTCCTCTGCAAAGGGACCCTAAGGGATTGTCTTCAATAATCTGTGAAGAAACAGGACATAACTCACGTTCGTCTTAACGGGAATAATAAAAAGATAACAGTTTCCAAAGCACACCGTTTAGCAGAGACAATGCCTGTGGAGCTGTTTAAAATGCATTTCCCTACATCCGTGGGGAGAGAACCAAATAATGAAGCCTGTTGCTGACAGGGACCCAGCGGCGAGTAGGTGCCGGCAGGTTCAGCGTTTCATTTCCCACCTGTAAAAACACGCTTTGTGCTGTCTAGAGCAGGTTTCAAGGCGTTTCTGCAGATCCGGTTTCAAAAAAACACCCTAGACCCTTTCTTGTGATGTTATTATGAAATGGGACTGGCCTCCTTTTCCAGCCCAGCTCCAGAACCTTCTGTGGCTCCCTGTGTCCTACGGAACCCACACCTAAGCTCTGCAGTCTGGCCTCCGGGCTTTCTGCTCCACCAGCCAGCTCTTCCTTCCACTGCACATCTGAACCATCCCAGAGGCCAGAGGAGATGGGAGTATCTTGGTCTCTGAAAAGTTGGTAGAACTGTGTATCTGCCCACTGCATGGACTCATCCCCACCCTCCACCAGGCTAATGCTGACCGTGGGTAAAGGGCAACATGGGGCAGACACAGCTGGGAGGGCCACGTCTCTGCCTCAGGCCGAGCACAGTGAACTGTGTTTCCACCACCACACTTTGGCTCAGGCTGTATCTCCCACCTGGAATTCCCTCCTGCCAGTCTCTCGCTGTTGGACTCTAACTTGACTTTTAACGCTCAAAGGCCCCTTCCTCCATGCAGCCTTTCCAGACTGTCCCAACTCTCTTAGAAGAAAGTCTATGATTTCAGCCTCAGAGCAGTGCTGTCACCTTGAAAGCAGCTGCTCTTCAAGCTTTCTGAGCAAGAGGCAGTGAGCAGAAACCAGGTTTGCAATGTCACCAGAAGAGCCTCCCCTCACCCCCCACGTGCGCCAGCTTGCTTACTCACACGGAGCACGTTCTGAACGTCTGGCTGGCCAAGCTAAATGTGTTTCATCTGCAAGCTGGTTTAAGCAAAGGACAAATTCCCCGTCTGGCCATTTTCACTCTGGAGGGAATCCTCCTGCATACGCAAAGCCTTCCGGCCCAGCACAACCTGATTTAAACCTGACTATCTGGTCACAGTGACTTTCACCCACAACTCGGGGACAGTCCTGATTTCCCCATCCCTCTGCTGTCCCTGGTCTGGAGCTCAGGGCAACATATGCAAAAACGTGTCCACGGAGCTGGCTCGGCAGAGCCCTCAGAACAGGATCGATGGGTTCCTCCCTGCAACGAACGATGGAGACTCACCTGCTTATCCACCTCCTCCCCTTCTGTTGGTGAAATGTCCTCGACGTAATTGGACGGGAAGTACTGCTGGATTCTGGTCCCATAGTCTCCTTTCCACCTATGGAAACACAGAAGGCACTGTCAGGGGGCCTCGGCCGAGCGCTGTTAACCCTCATCACTGCTCGCTAGCTCCCTGCTGCTGGGGCGGGGGGAGGGGCCAGTGACCGGGCCAGGAATTCCTGACCCCCCCGCAGGGTCCTCTGCTGTTTCCCCCCGCAGTGACTGCTGGGGCTCGCCCTCCCCTGGCCGTGACCCTCGTGTTCGGCAGAGCCCCTGAGTCCACAGTTTCAGTGCTTTAAGTGGACATCAGATACCACACAAGACAAAAGCTTGGCTCCAGCGGAGGCCCAGGCCCTTCAGGGAGGGCTGTGAATGTAGAGATGGGGGTGGGAGTAAGGGAGGGTCTGCCGTCAGACGGCCTGGACTCGAGTCCCAGCTCCTCCACCAACCGCAGGGGTGTCCTGAGCCTCAGACCCTCCATCTGGGTGTGGGGGCAGTCCCCATGTCCCCCTCTAAGGATATCACTGGGGCCATAGGAGTTAACATCGTCTTGCGTTTACACATAAAGCACTCCACAGTGTTAGTTCTTGTCATTCAGCTAAAACTGTGCCCCCACCCCTGACCTTCCCACCTTGGTAGCAACACTAATAACATGAGACATTATCAACTTTGTACATGTCTTGATTCAAACAAACTGGCCGCACCTCCAAGATACCCCCAAGTCTGATGCCTGGGCTGGATCCTTCTCTGAGCCCTCCCGTGGCCCACTTCCTGCAGCCAGGGGGCTCCTTCCAGAATGCTCTTCTGACCCCACCACACTGAGGCCTTCAAAATCAAGCCAAAACTGTGTAGCCTGGCCATCGTAATGCTCTAACCCAGGGACCTCAACTCCTGCCTCTCTCTGACTTGAACCTGATATTCATTCCAGACCGTCTGTGGCCCACTCCCCACATGGCCCCGCCATGCCTGTCTACCTTCTCTGCCGTACCCGATGCCCTCTATAGAACCACCTAACAGTGTAAGACTCAGCCGGGGTCTTCCTCTTCCAAGGAGCCTTCCCTGACTGCCACCAGGCTGAGAGCTCTTCCTCTCTGCTCCTCGGCATCTTTCCCCACAGCTGTCAAAGCAGTCCACACCTTACATTAACTTACAGTTACCTATCAGTTTCCCTTCTACATGTGACCTTCCTCAGTCTTAATCAAATCTACACTCGGGGTGCTTAACACATTACTGACTGGAAACATATTAACTCCACAGGCATTAGTTTCTGCAAAAAGTCCCTGGTCAATAATGTGTTAACAAATGTTTGCTGACCTGAATAAGCAGAGAGGACTGACTGTCCCACGGCCTGGTGGAAACAGAACTGCCAGCTGTGAGCCCCTGTCACATACTCTTTTCAACCTTCATTTCTCCAGCCGCATCTCCAGCAAAGTCTGGCTGTATGGGCAATTGTATGGACCATGTGCCCAGAACTGGGTAGTTGACACCTGCGGCCCAGGTGTAATTATTAACTATACCTTCCCTTCACTCTCAAATGCATCCCGGTTTAAACAAAAACGATGTGGTCCTCTAATCTGGAAGGATGCAAAAATGTGGTTCGAGTCAGGCATCCCACTAGGTGGCGACACTGAGACCAGGGGGAGGGTAAGCAAGGAGGGTGCCTCAGGAAGGCCTACGGTTTACCCCAGTCCCTCGCCAACAGCACTCACTCCAGTCTCTCAACCCATCTTGAGACAAAACCCTCTGCGGATCCAGGTAAGCAGTGGGTTTGTTAAGAGGGTGTTCTCCAAATTCAAAACAAAACAAAACAAAACTGGTAAACCTCTGGATCTAGCACATGAGTGAGTAGAGTGTGGCCCCTTGAGTCAGAAGGCCTAGCTTCAAATCTCAGGCTGCTATGTGACCCTGGACAAGTTACTGCCTCTCTGTGCCTCACTGTCCTCACCTGTGAAATGCAGGGGAGAAAAGAAGCAACCTTACAGGGTCACTGTGTGGATCACATGAATGCTTTCAAATGAAGTCCTTAAGACGGAGCTCGGCACTGCTCCCTGTGAGTCACTATTCAGATCTCTAAGTCAGGTCCGGCTGTCTTCCAAGAGGAAGAAGCACCAGTTTTGTGAGGTGCCTGAGTCTGCAAGGGCTCGTGGTCATCAATCCTTACTAACAATCCTTACTGCTCTAAGATAGGAACCATCCCATGAAACCACCTGCTGAGGGAACCTATGGGTGGGCAGAGAATTCTTCTCCCTGGGTGAAAAAAAAGGGGAAGAGATAACTCAGCTGTCACACATCCAGGTGCCTTTGGCCTGGGTGCACCTCTTTAATTAAATGCACCTCTTTAATCCACGTCCGGGCCACTGCACAGGGCATGGGGCTACGCAATAGCACAAGAATTTGAATTTAAAATGCACAGGCTTGCATAATGGGAAGAGCCTGTGGTTTTCAGTCGCTGAACTTTGGAAAGCCTCATTCACTGCATCTATTGCCCACGGGATTCTCCAGGCATGAATACTGGAGTGGGTTGCCATGCCCTCCTCCACGGTATCTTCCCGATCCAGGGATCGGACCCACCACATCTCATGACTGTGTTGGAGGCAGGTTCTTTACCACTAGTGCCACCTAGGAAGCCCACATAAAGCAGAGATAATCGCAGTCAAAACCCTGCAGGGCTGGGACAAGAATTTGCTTAGATAATGTATGAAAGCAATTAGCATAGTGCTTGCCACACAGTAAGACCTCAATAAATAGCAGCTGCTATTACAATTAAAATAATATTTAATATAATATATATTAATAAATGACATTATCATAATTGCTATTGCTCTTTACCCACTTTTGCAAGGAGAGCATGTATCGGTCACCTTCCCAGAGAAAGCATGACAGGTCAAAGCCAGGCCAGAACAGGAGATAAAGGGGTCAGGGTTCAGCCAGCGCTTGAGCCTCACCACTAGAAAGGGACAGGTCGAAGGGCCAAGCTCCCCTTAGCCTTACCAGCCCCCAGGCTCCTTGGAGACGTTGTGGATGAGGGCACCGCGGCAAAAGCTCAGCTCGTCACTCTGCTTGGCCCTGTAGTCATACAGAGCTTTCACGGTTCTCTGAGGCTTTCAGGGAAAACAAGAAGGTAAAGGGTCAGGCCAGGCAAAAGAAGAGGGAGGTGGCTGCACTTTCTGGCACATTTGGTTCGTCTCAAAAGAGAGGGCGGCTTTTGTCCAGGGTTATGGCGCCATCTGGTGGCGAAGGGCTTGCATTGCCAGGGAGCCACAAGGGGAACTGGCCTAAATCAGAGCCTAGGTTTTTCCAGTAGTCACGTACAGATATCAGAGCTGGACCACCGAGAAGGCTGAGCACTGAAGAACTGATGCTTTCAAACTGTGATGCTGAAGACTCTTGAGAGTCCCTTAGACAGCAAGGACATCAAATCAGTCCATCCTAAAGGAAATCAACCCTGAATATTCACTGGAAGGACTGATGCTGAAGCTGAAGCTCCAACACGTTGGCCACCTGATGCAAAGAGCAGACTCTGTTGGAAAAGACCCTGATGCTGGGAAAGACCGAAGGCGGGAGGAGAAGGGGATGACAGGATGAGATGGTTGGATGGCATCACCGACTCAATGGACATGAGTTTGAGCAAACTCCGGGAAATGGTGAGGACAGGGAAGCCTGGGGTGCTGCAGTCCATGGGGTCGCAAAGAGTCGGACACGACTGAGCGACTGAACAACGAAGGGCGCCTCAGAGTAAGTCGGTATTTCCACGGGAAGGACACGCCTTTCAGCGAAACCACGCCCACCATCTCGGAAGTCCTCACAACTCGCTCAGCAGTTCAAGCTCAACACCGTTTCTGGCGGCCCCCGAGCCTCACCAGCATTTTCACTGGTGATGCCCTGACACGCCCTGGGATGCTGGCATTCTCCAAGTGCCCGAGGTGCTCTTCCATGAAATCATTAAGTGCGGCCTCTGCAGTGGCAGAAACAAGACAGAACTGAGGGCGGAACTCCTCCTCCGTGATTTGCTGCTGGGCGAGCACAAGTCCACCGCAAGATGAACACCCACACAGCAAGCAAACGCTGAACAGGAAAACCTCCAAGACTGCCAGCCTGCTTAGATCAGCAGCTTCCCCTCCTCCGACACAAGGAAATGGGAACGGGGCTTTTCACAAGGAATCCATAAAACTGCTCCTCAGGAGCACGGGGCTCTGGAGTCAGACACGTGGCTCAAGTCCTCAGTTTGCCCCTTCTGTACAAGAGCTATATAATCTTGAGGCTCTCTCAGCCTGTTTCCCCATCTGTGAAACAGGAATTAAAACACCACATACTTCACAGGCTCATTGAGACTATTGAGTGAGATAACACACGCAAGGATAAAAACGACGACAGCGAGCATTTCTTAAGTTCTTCCTACAGTCAGAGCCCTGTTTTAGGCCTTTTACCTACAGTATCTCCTCTAATCCTCATAATCCTAACAGGCAGGGAGTAGAGATGGTACCCCATTTTACAGATGAGGAAATAGAGGTCCAGAGAGATGAAGCATCCTTGGCCAAAGTCAACCAGCTGGCAAGTGGCTGAGCAGAGGAAGACTCCATTAATATGAGTTACCACCATAGTCTGTGATGCTTCCAGTGTGGGTTCTGTGAGCTTTGCCATGGGAACTCCAACCGGAGCTTTTGACCTGGACTCCTCAACCTGCAAACACAGCCAGCTCTCCTGCGCATCCTGCTTCAAGGGCAGACCGGACACAGAGACCAGAGTTGTCTCCTTCCCCATGAAACTCTACAGGTCACTGCCAGACTCCAAGGCCATGAGGAAGGTACAGCCAGTGGCAGAGAGGGTGGCACATAGTGCCGTCTACGAAGAGGAAGTCTCCAGCCTGACGGATGGCAGGAGAGGTCCTCATGCCACGCCCCTCATGGACTAGAGAAATGAGCCACCCATCGCATGAGCACACAGGCGTGTGGCACTGCAGAGTGGCCACAAGTGCGTGTCTGGGAGCAGCCAAATCCTCGCTCCACACTTACATCATCATTAAACTACTATGCACAGTTGTCTCATCTGTACAATGGGCACAAAAATGGTGCTTAATGCCTGGGGCTGTTAGAGGACTCTTGAGCCGTCAGGCACTTAGCTCAATGCTCGCTATGCGGTCATCAATATGTGTTACCTGTTATTACTGACCTCGTCACTCCAGTCCTAAGCACTCACCCAAAGGACATAAAGTGAAAGATACAAAACCTCACAGGTGAAGAAATTCATTTTAGCGTTAACGAGAAGAGCACCACCTAAAGAAAACCCAAATGGCCATTGATGGAGACACAGCTAAAGGGCCCAGTCACCTAGAATATTCTACAGCATAAAAAATATTCTCTAAGTTACAATTCCAGTCCAGGTTCAGTTCAGTTGCTCAGTCATGTCAGACTCTGCAACCCCATGTACTGCAACACGCTGCTAGGCTTCCCTGTCCAGGTACCCAGTCCAGGTACTGCATCGAAACTGCATGGCCTACCAGGTTCAACAAAAAATGGTCATGAAGTAGATCAGCAGTGAAGAAACTCACTCATGGCCGAGTGGCAGGTGAACAAAGACTAGAAATGGCAGGTGCTGGGGTGGGGACCGTAAAACACATCTCCCCGCGGACAAGGACCAGAGGGGATGGAACGCCACAGCTGCAGATGGCTACTGTGTCAGGATGCTGAGCCCAGGGCGGATTGTTTTCCCTGCTTTTAATGTGTTTCCCTTTTCAGTGTTACATCATTCTTCAATCACAAGAATAATAATTGTATTTTGAGGTACTCGCCATGGTCTGGCAGCTTGCACTCAAACTCCTCATACGATCGTGTTTTACTTGGCTCACTGACTATAGGGAGACTTCCTCCAGATACCTTGGCATAGTGACCAGGGTTTAACAATGGGGAGATTTCACATCAAACATCCAGATTACTGGCTTGTCTTGAGAAATGAGAAGACCCCGCCTGGGCTCTGAAATGGCAGCTGCTGACAGGGGTGGCCACTCTCGAGATGAGGCGTGTCCTCAGTTTACCATGATCTCCACCATCCCCGGACATCTGCCTGACGTGAAGCCGTGTCACTCTCATAACCAAAGCATCTGTCAGTTCTAATAAATGTTTTTTTTCCCCCTATTTGGCTAAGTCCCCTAATGCACTTCACACCCAGTTCCATGCACCCACAATTTTTCAAGACTTCAGTGCTTGCTGAAAGGGATTTCCACTGGCCAAGGATTATAAGTTTAAAAGAAAATCTCTGGATTTTTACAGAGCACACCAGCAGGGTGTCCCTTCCAAACTGAGAACTGTACACTAATCCCAGACGAGACGGCCCAGCCAAATGGAAAACTCGCCAGCACTGCTCCTCTGCAGGCTCCAGCTAAATTTAAGATGAAACTGGGAGCTTCAGGCTCACAGTCAAATCCAGCCCTACCTGCATGAAATGACTCAGCAGCCAGGGTGGGAATACGAGATAGCGTGCGCACGGCAGAGGGGTCGCTGAACCAAATGGAATTTATAAACACCACAGGCTCAGTCAGTGAGCAAGGAACATTTGAAAGACTTTTAATTAGAAGCTGTTGGACCCAAAGGTGGTTCATCAAACTTCAGAATTTTAGCAAGGCTCAGTCACATCTGGATGGAATTCTATTAACCTCTTCCCTGAAACTAGATGTCACATTGTCAGTCGTCATTTCTTCTCCCCTCCAAGAATTCTTTGGCCGAGTTTCCAAAACATTCCCTTGCCCTCTTTTAACTGGGGGTAGACCCTATGTCGATCTGTTTGTTTTTGTTTAATCGCTAAGTCGTGTCCAGCTCTTCTGCGACCCCATGGACTGTAGCCCAACCGGTTCCTCTGTCTATGGTATTGTCCAGGCAAGAATACTGGAGTGGGTTGCCATTTCCTTCTCCAGGGGATCTTCCTGACCCAGAGATTGAACCCGCATCTCCTGCCTTGGCAGCCAGTTTCTTTACCACTGAACTACCGGCAAGACCCGTGTCAGTCTAGTGACTAAGTAACAGTGTGAATCGGAAGTGTATGCTGTACCATTGAAGGATTGATTTCACTGGGATCCACATACATCCTGCTGACATCGTAGAGGGAGTTTATATCTCTTTCCTGTAAAAGAAGAGAGAAAAATAAATGGAGTCATTCGAGCTCCCGGGACAGCCCTCACTTAGAATGAGGATTCTAGGCATCCTCATGGTTTCCTGCCCTCTAGCAGAAGAGCTGAAGCCTCAGTTTACTCACCTTATAGGTCGAGCCAGTAAGAAGCTATTAAGAAGTTCCCCAAAACTTGGAAATCTTACCCCAGGATCAGAGAGGCCCCAGCGCGGGCCTACCCCATGCCAGGCGCCATCCTCCTTTGTCAAAACACAAGCCCTGAGAGGCACGGGTGTCCTGGAGCAAGCTCACCACCCTTCCTGACCCACGTTCAATGCCGGCAGCTTGAAACTGGCCACCGCGGGAGTACTCAGAGCACAGAGAGTGGCAAATGCCACAAAGCAGGGCGGTAGAGCTTCACCAGCGCACACTGGAGACCCCTCCTGCCCTTCCCAGGCCCCCACTGGGCTGCAGCCCCAGCCCACAGTGCAGTCCTGCACCCACCTGCCCCCACTGCCCCCCGGCTGCCTTCCCACACTCTGCAGGAGGCCCGCTCCCAGCTCTCTGGCCCCCATCTAATGCAGTGCCCACCCCACAGCGCCCCATCCTGTTCTAGCCTGCCCGGGGGCATCGTATTTACGTGGCTATGTGTCACCCACTCCCCCTTCTAGAACCTGAATGTGCCGAGGGCTGACGGCGCTCCACCGTGCTCTCCCACACGCGGTTCCTGACAGTGCATGATCTCCTTTCAATAACGTACTGAATCTACCTGATAGGAACTGGGACATGGTAATCAGATTGGCTCCCTTCACCGCTCAGAACCCCACAGCGGGGACTTCCCTGGTGGTCCAGATACCACTTCCACCGCAGGGGCTGCAGGTCTGATCCCTGGTCAGGGAACTAAGATCCTGCGTGCTGCATGGCATGACCCCCCCAAAAATAGAAGAACCCTCCAATGGCTCAGAATAAAAGCCGCTGTGTGTGGCCCCACGCCATGCAGTTCCATCCTTATTTAGTTCTGCCCCAACCCTGGAGCACTCAGGTCCAGCCATACCAGCGTCTCCTCTTTGCCTCCATGCACACTCTCACCTCAGGACCTTTGCACTGACTGCTCTTCCTTCCTCCTCACAGCTGCAGGCTGTCTCCTCCACTTCCCGTAGTGTCTGCCCACGTCTCCTAGTCAGCAAGCCCCTGCCGAGCACCCCTGAGAACTGCAGCCCCTTCCCCATCGTCTACCCACTTATCCGGCCGGCTCAGCGTGCTGTCCTCTGTAGCACCTATCCTCCTATCGGCTGGCACACGCTCGATGGTTCTTCACTTCCTGAGTCGCCTGTCTCACCCACACTGGCTGTAAGAGCACCGGGGCAGAGTCTGGGTCCTCTCTGCAGTTTTGGACCCAGAGCGTGTGGGCCGCACGTACGTGCTCCATAAAGGTCTGCTCCATGAACCAACGGGTGAATGGTAACCTCCAACGGGCTATCCCGCCGCGCCCGGGCGGGTCCGCCACCCACCGTGTTGTAGCGCTCCAGGAGCTCGGGGGTCACGGGGTAGCGCAGCTTCATCTTCCGGTAGAGCGCGTGCTTCTCGTAGTAACTGACCAGCTCCACGAGGCTCTCGAAGTAGGCGGAGGTGCCCAGCACGAAGTGCCGGCCGTCTCGGTTGATGCGACAGTGCTTCACCTTGCCCCTGGCCCTGGGGGGAGAGCACGCGGGGCTGACATCCCGCAGCCGGGTGACAGCCACACAAGCCCACAAACAGCCAGTCACGCATCCCAGGGCACCAGACAGACAGACGTGCTGGGACTTCCCCGGTGCCCCAGTGGACAGGCTCCACACTTCCAACGCAAGGGGCACAGGTTTGATCCCTGGTCAGGCAACCAAGATCCCACATGCCATGCAGTGAGGTCAAAAGAGTATTTGAAGGGACTTCCCTAGACTTCAGTGGCTAAGACTCTGCACTCCCAATGCAGATACCCTGAGTTCAATCCCTGGTCAGGGAACTAGATCCCACATACTGCAACTAAGACTTGGCAAAGCTA
Organism: Bos indicus x Bos taurus; assembly: GCF_003369695.1. NCBI lineage: Eukaryota > Metazoa > Chordata > Mammalia > Artiodactyla > Bovidae > Bos > Bos indicus x Bos taurus. Next base: position 57,372,432 of record NC_040093.1, read on the forward strand.
AATAAATGAATAAATACTTTTTAAAGTATTTGAAAAAAAATTAATTAAAAAATAAATAAATAAAAATAAATAGGTAAGGCCCTGAAGGCAGCCCAGTGTCTGGAACATCACCTGGGAACTCAGTCTTTGGCACCCAGGACTCCACTACCATCACCAAGAACAGGCAGGGGAGCCTGCAGATGGGGACATGGAGGGGCAGTTTGATGAATGGGGTCTGACCCTCCCTCATACTGCTTTCGGTGGAAACTGGAGGACTCAGGTGTCTTGGGGTAGACTTAACACAGAGAACCACGGCCCTGAGACGGCTGGTCCACACGGCCTGCCCACTGACAGTCAGCGGCAACGGCGGATGGGAGGAGACCGGAGCTGCATCACCACCCATCTGGGTTGCCAGCGCTGCTGGGGTGCAAACTCCAGCTCCACCACTAACAGGCTGCATGTTTTCAGCAGGTTGTTCCATCGCCCTGTGCCTCAGTTTCCTCCTCCAGAAAGTAGGGGTATGGGTCACGCTCACCCCATAGCGTTTTGGGAAGATTAAATGAACTCATGTAAAGCACATTACTCTCGGGAATGCAGAGCAGTGCCCGGCATGCTGAAAGCACACGTCAGCGTCTGCTCTTGCTCTCACTGTTATTATTACCATCCCCATCACAGCTGACACTCTGGACAGAGGACACCAGGCTCAGCACCCACCTGCAGTTCCCGCTTTCTCCTCCCACATGCCCTGCCCAGGTGCCCCTGCAGAGTGAGAAGTGGCTGCAGCCCAGATACTTACCTGAAGGTGATGGCATAGGAGTCGGTACCTTCCCGCTTCCGGATCAGGAAGGCCCCGTCCCGGGGGATCCGCATCAGCATGTCCTCCGCTTCTCCACGGCTCAGCCCATCGTAGTACCACCTGCAGCACAGGCCGGGGGAAATGGCCAGGGGAGAGGCTGCTAAGACCAGCAGTGGAGGAGGACATGGTGGGTCCCCGGGAGGCCTGAAATACGACCCTGGAGCCCACCACGGAAATTACACAGCAGGCCTCCCTACCCGAAATCCCCTCTAGTGACGGTGACTTTGAAAACAATCACCCAGACACAGCTTGGGTGAAGCATTTGTGTAGGGAGTCTGCTTGGAGCACAAGAGAATAAATCAACTTAAATCTTTTACCCCCTCCCAGACCACTGACCCAAGCATCAGAGCATGACACAGCCACTGCAGTGCCTCAGAAAATCAGAGGCAGAAAACACACAGAGCGGGGTTTTAGAGGGGCTGGGAGTTAATTTTAAAAATGCAAAACAGCACATTTTAAGGCCATCCACTTGAATATAGACAAGAAAAGTAAAAATCCCCAAGTTGTCACAGCTATATGGCTTCCTCAGAAAAGTGCACTTGAGCAGGCTTCTACTTAAAAATTACTCTTTTCTTTTCAGAACTAGTTAACCCTTTGCAAGGCCTAACCGATATTCTCTTTACAATTTTTTTTTTTTGCTTTCAGACTAACAGGAATGAGCTCTGACGAGTAGAACGGTAACACCAGGTCAGAATTAGTCTCTGAAAAATCAAAGCCCAAGACCTCGGGACTCTGAAGACAAAGCAGAAGAAAGGATGGGAGGGGCGGAGGGAGAGGCGGGAGGAACGGGCAGCAGGTTTCTGGACAGCGGCCGTCCTGGGGAACTCAGAGAGACCCTGGTGGGCCCAGGTGAGGAGCCTCGTGCGAACGCAGGGCCCAGCCCACCCTCAAGGCTGGCATTTCCGACTCGCGCCCCCAGAGCACGGGCACACGTACGGCTTGGACTCGTGCGGGTTGGGGTTGGGCACGGGGTCGGTCAGCCGGAGCTCGAACTCGGCGCAGCGCAGGTGTGTCTCGCGGTAGTGCTGGATGAGGGCGTAGATGCTGGTGAACATGAGGTTGTCCGTCAGGTAGTACTTCATGGTCCCACCCTCCATGGTGGAGCGGATCCGGCAGTGCTGCACGCGGCCCGACCGCCTGTGGGGAGAGGGACCCCGTCAAAGCCAGCCCAGCGGGCTCCTCCTGCGCCCGGGGCAGCAGAGGACGCAGGGGCCAGAGCTGCCGCCGCGGCCCCCAGGGTAGACGCCCTGTGTGGCCGCACAGGCCTCCCTCTGCTCTTTGAACCCACCAGGGCTTCCACACAAGCTACTCCTTGAGCCTGGATTCCAGAACATTCCACCTACTTCCTCTGCCTGCTGTCCCCTTCACCTGCATCACTGCTCCTCTGGAGCCAGACAGCCTGGGTTCCAATCCTGACTCTGCCACTGATGAGCTAAGCGACCCTGAACAAGTGACTTGTCCCCTCTGAGCCTCCCTAGTGGTCCAACAAGCATAATGGCAGTATCTGCCTCACAGAGACGTCCTGAGGATGAAACAAGACCTCACGCACACAGAGATGGCAGTATCTGCCTCACAGAGATGTCCTGAGGATGAAACAAGACCTCACACACACAGAGAACGTGCCTGGAGTGCTCCCGGTACATGGTAAGCATCTTGCTGGTGTTAGCTCTCACTGTTATTTGTATGCTGTTAATATTAGAACTTTTATCCTTCGGGTCTCAATTTAAATACCACTTCTTTCAGTGGTATTTAAAATCCACTGAATAAATCCCAAAATGCAGCTCTGTGGGGGGTATATCCTGGGCCACAAAGAAAGGAGAGGCTTCTGAAAACCAGGAAGTCTTCCCTGATTCCTCCCAACATCACACCAGATCCCGCTCTCACTGAAGTTCATAACGTCCTGCATTTTTTTCATTGCACTTGTCACAACTAGAATTATGTATTATTTGCGTGATTCCTTTTTCACTGTCCATCTCCATTCTCAGACCCTAATTTCTAAGAGGACAGGGACCGTGTCTGGCTGGTCACTGCTAAGTCACTGTGCCTAGCACTGAACAAGTACCCCCAAAATAAGTATCTTTTAATGAATTAACGTAGATGAGCTCACTACAGCCTCACCACAGTTCTGTAAGGTTACTTTACAATATTTGATATTGCACTGATGTAGATGAATACGTTTCGGGGGCCTCACTCAACCCAAGTCTTGCCCCCCAAAACTCACTAAATGAAGTCTGGGTGTCTAGCCCACGCGTGCTTGCTAAGCCACTTCAGTCGTGTCCGACTCTTTGTGACCCTATGCAGCCCGCCAGGCTCCTCTGTCCATGGAATTTCCCAGGCAAGAGTACTGGAGTGGGTAGCCATTCCCTTCTCTCCAGGGGATCTTCCTGACCCAGGGATCAAACCCGTGTCTTCTGTGGTTCCTGCACTGCAGGCGGATTCTTTACCATTGAGTCACCAGGGAAGCCTCGGTTTCTAGCTCAGCTCCACCCAAATCCAGCCTAAGCTGGTACCACTTGCCACATGGCCCCTCGATCCCACCAGCTGTGGGGAGAAGGTGGGCATGGCCCAGCCAGAGAGGCATTACCAGAAGGACAAGGTGTAGTCGTTGGGGAAGGTCTCACTCTCCCGCACCAAGAAGGTCCCATCCTTGCCCCCTGTCTCGGCGCAGTATTCCTGCAGCAGCTTCTCGGCACTTGTCCTCTTCTCCACCTTCTTGTGGAACCACTTCTCCCCAAAATGCAGCTCTGTTGGGGGTATATCCTGGGCCACAAAGAGAGGAGAGGCTTCTGAAAACCAGGACCAGCATCACCAGACTGGTCCATCTGTGCACACTGCTTCAGGGGACTGGGTAACACGCCAAGGATGGCCTCAGCTTGCCTTCACCCCAAGAGGTCTGGGAAGCCAGCCTCTACTGCCCTGCCCCCGCCAGCCACCTACTCCTGACAGCCCCATTTGAGGTGGCCTCCTGAGTCACGGCCCAGTACAGCCTCAACTCTATCGTACAGGAAGTCTGAAAGCTACAATACCCTGGGGGCTGCACTCAAGGAACAGCACTAAGGACGGTCAGCAGCCCAGGGACAGAGGGCAGGAAAGCCAGGAACTAAGTCAGTAAGTGGGGCTGAACAGAGCATCAAATGTTCTCATCCTCCCCAGGTAGCACAGGCCAATCAAGCCTTTCAGAGAGCAGGAAAGACTCTTACGCCTCATTGGCTAAGCACATGGGCCAGCCAACCAATCAGAGAAGAGCCAGGCAAGCCTTGGTACCCAAAGAGGCAGCTCCATGGATGGGCTGAGCATGTCCAGGCCTGAACCGGATGAGAGGAGCAGTATAGGAGGTCTCCACCTACCAGGGGCAGCTCCTCTTCCACAGTCTGTTCAATGTCATCGCTGAAGGACAGCTTGGCATCAGCAACAGCACAGTAGTGCCGAGTCCATTTCTACAAAGTAAGATCAGCATTAGGTCTCCCCTCAAAATCTCTGCTCCATCAACTCTGAGGCCCAAGACTCCTGCCTGGCGTCACCCCAGGGACTTGTCTTTCCCACTTTTGTAGCCATTTATGGTGGTTTCACTGAACTAGAGCCCCTGTGAGATGTTTCCTTTAAAACACCTATTATCCTGGGGTTCTTTTAGCATTTTGAGGACTTCTTTATTCAGTATGTCTACAAGTAGACGACGCAGTATCATAGTCACTTAATTTGAAGCCTTTTATGAATGATGGGATTGTTTTCTCTGTGCGTGTCTTCATGACTGTCTTTTTCTATCTCATCTACCTTTTAAAATTTTCATGATTTCTCAGCCAGTCTGTCTAGAGACCCTTTCTTCAACATTTAAATATGACTTAATTCTTCATTTAACCATTTTTAAGGTTTATTTCTAGGCTATAAGAACAGATATGTAAAAAATACTCAAATATTTGCAGAAAAACAAATACTACATATATATATGAAATCTATAATAATCACTTTGCTACACACCTGAACCTAATACAACACTGAATATCGATTACATACTTCAATCAACCATTTGATCAATACCTACTCAAATGGACTGCCGTGTTAGGTTAAGGGATACGAGAAGTGGCATTAGCATTCAAAACGCCTCATTTTTATCAAAAAACAATGTTACTTTGGGAATTCCCAGGCAGTCCAGTGGTTAGAACTCTGTGCTTCCACGCAGGGGACCTGGGTTCAACCCCTGGTGGGGGAACTGAGATTCTGCAAGCCGTGTGGCACAGCCAGTAATAATAATAATACTGTTCCCAGTGGAACTGTCTCAGGTTGGAGGATCCTAAGGAGGCAGGACAACTAACTGCAGTAGTGCATCCCTTGGACCAGAAAAAGGATCAGTGGACAGACTGGAATAAGGCCCGCAAGTCAGTCCGTAGTAATGTAGCTAGCGTCCCTCTTCCTGGTTATGACAATTACGCTCTGGTTAGACAGGATGTTGTTATTTGGGGAAACTGGGTGAAGGATGTATGAGGAGTGTGTGTGTGTGTGTGTGTGTGTTCTGGGTGAAGGATGTATGAGGAGTGTGCGTGTGTGTGTGTATGTGTGTGTGTGTGTACTGAGTGAAGGATATATGAGGAGTGTGTGTGTATGTGTGTGTTCTGGGTGAAAGATGTATGAGGTGTGTGTGTGTGTGTGTGTGTGTGCGTGTGCGTGTGTGCGTGTTGGGGAAAGGGGTGTCAGTGTGTGTGTGTGTGTGTGTGTGTGTGTACATTTCTGCCTGAGAATCTATAGTATGTTACACTGAATATAAAATTATTTCAAAATAAAACATTCATAAGGCCAAAGAAAACACTGTTTCCTAAAACTGGCCAGTTCACATAGAGCGAGCTGAGAGTGAGACAGGACTGGCCTCGCGCGGCCGGCGGCGGGCGCTGCGCTCGAGGCCCTGAGTGGGGTCGCAAGAGGCCGCACCTGGTCGATGGGGTCCCACATGTGCAGTTCGCCCTGCTGCTTGTGCTCGTCCTTCTTGTCCTCCATGTTGACGTCCACGTCACCGCGGGGGCCCAGCTTCTTATGCTGAGGGAAGAACACACAGAGCCCATCTCCCTGAGCCCCAAAGTTAGGATGGTGGGGCCGGCACACCTCCACCCCGTCAGCGCAGCACCCACTGCACCAACCCGCCTCAGGGCCTTTGCACGCCGGTTCTCTGCCCGGCTTCTCTCTCACCGCCTTCAGCTCTGCACTCAGCGTCACCGGCCCAGAGGCGCTTCCCTTGTCTACGTGACATGAAATTGCCCACACACCCCTTTCCCGCCCCTGTCACCTCAAGCCCCTGGACATAATTAACCCTCATACTCCTCAGCAAACCTTCATACCCTCCAGCCCTGTGTGCAGCCACGTATCTAACTGTCCGCTGTCCTCCCTGCTAGAATACAGGCCCCACGAGGGCAGGGACTTTGTTTTGTTCCCTGTTAAATTTCCTTAGCTAGTTTAGCAGATAGTGACGCGCCCACATTCTCCAGCACACAGAGGGAAAGGCAAGCCCACAGTGCATCCGTGGGCACAGGCTATGCAGGGCAGGGGCGGGCACACTGGGGAGGTAGGCTGAGAAGACCTGGGTGCAAACAGCCCTGCCGCTGCTTTATCAGCTGTGTGACCCAGGGCAGGTGGCCACGCTGCTCTGAAACCTTGGTGTCCATCGGCAAGACTAAGAGGGCAATCACGAAGACCTGGGTGAGTGCTGACCACCCACATCACACGCACAAGCCTTGGGAAGCGGCGGCCTGGTGGAGGGGACTCTGGATGGGGAGTCAGACCCGGGCCCATCGCCTTCCTCACTGGGTGGCCTTGGCCGCATGACAATCTGTCTCAGTAAGTTCCCCTGTAAAATGGGGGTGACAGAGCCCTGCCGGGTCCCGTAAGGCAGTGGCCAAGCGAGACACATGCCGTGGCAGGGCGTAAACGCCCCACTTTAACAGCCCTGAGTGACGTCTTTGGCAGGAACCGTGCACCCTCCACCGAGTCAACCTCTGCACCTGAGGCCTCCCCTGTTGAGGGGGCTGGGGGCCCAGATGACCCGTCCTGCGGGGCTGTCATGAGACTGAGTACCATCTATGAGTGTGAACCAGCCCAGTGTGCAGCACTCACTGACTGGGTCACAGACGCTATTTCCACCCCCTTTCCCTGAAATTGAGAGCGGTGAGCCACAAGGTATGGCGGGTGAGCCCACGACTCCTCCTTAAAGGGCTGTGTGCTACTTCCCACCGTGAAAAGAGAGCCCAGAAACCCCTGGAGACACGCGGAGAGCTGTCCTAATGGACACAGAGGGAAGTCACGGAGAGAGGCATCGAGGCCCCCCGAAGAATCACCGACCAAACCTGAGAAGCCATGGACGCTCCCCGGCCAAGACCCTCTGCCTCTCGTTCTACTGGAATGTTAGAAGCTTCCCTGTACGTCTCAGGGAAATCTACCCCAAAATCTCAGCCAATTCCTCCAAAGATGCTACTGCTCTGACCCGAGGGCACACCAGGGTCCTCCCCTCTGGATGGGCCTCAGCTGAAGCCCCCTCACTGCTCGGTTCTCCTCCGCTTAGAGGCTGGTCTCCCCACCAGACTGTGACCTCCTGACATGTAGGGAATGTCCCCAGTGCGTTTTCGTGGCCCAGTGACAATCCAGGGAACACACCGCGTGCACCACCCACCCCGAACCTGAAGGGCCTTCCCGCTCCTCTGCCTGGCAAACCCCTGTCCGTCCTTCCCACGGACCTGCTGGCTGTCACTGAAATCCAGGTCGCTTCTTCCACCGATGCTTTCCTGCTGGTATCAGTGCCCCTGCAGGCGGGGTGGGCACGTGACCAAGTTCTCAGGCCAGGCCAGGAGAGGCCGGGCCTGTCCCACTGACGTCCCACCTGCCTACCAGGCATCCCTCGCCCTGGACCCCTCGCGTTCCCCTTTCTGTGAGCCGGATCTCCATGTGCCTGCGACCCAGCATCGACCACACAAGGACGGTGCCCTAAGGCAGGCTTGGCCAGTTCTGTGCTATGAACCTCACCTCTGAAGTCTGGGGAAGAGTACAGATCCTTTCCTCAGAACAACACTCATAATGCGTAAAATTATAAGAGAAAGCGTGATACTGAAATACAACTCTTAAGACAGTAAGTAAAAATCCTTGTAACATACTAATAGACATGCCTCTTTATTAACACCTCATATAATATCTAGAGGCAGATCTAATAACCATCATAATTTCAACGGCATGATGAGCACACATTACTTTGAGATGTTTGCAACAACTGCAAATGTGATGTGAAAATATCCATGATTTCTGCTGGTGACAAAGCCCCATGTGGCTCGTTGCCAACATTGATGATGGGAGGAAAGGCTAAGTTTTGCTTACATGTTAACAGAGAGGCAACATTTCTGCCCCAAGTTCACATGCCACCATGCC